>NC_059077.1:96227061-96539561 GCF_020497125.1 Mauremys mutica | reverse complement strand
AGAACAGGCCTGCAGGAGTCTACATCACCACCTGCATCAGGTCTGAATTTGAGCCTCTGACTCTGAAACACTGCAACTAAGAGCATAGCCCGAATATCACAAACTAGTGACAATCTCACTGAAAACATAGATCTGAGCAAAATTCCTGATTTTCACTTTCTTTTTTTTTTTTTAATTTCAGCAGAACTGGAAAATGTTTTAAACGTTCTTGAAATTTTTGCAGGGTACTCTGTGAGAATGTTCTCAGTTGTGAGGTTTCTCTTTTGTTTGGTTGGTTTTTTAAAAATGTTTTGTCCTAATTTTGTCCAAATCTTCCCAAGAAACCCATTTGTGTAAATTGAGGTAATATGTATTCACAATCATAAATTGTTTTACTTTTCTGGCAAATAATTTGGCCGTGATACATTTAGTTCAGGATGGAGTTGTGCAGCTGCTGTCTACATGTTCAGACAATTTTTAGCTTTAGAGATATGTTAAGGGGTGAACACTGCAAATGAGGGCCTGCACTCTTTAACAAATGCAGCACATATGCAACATACATTCCTAGCCAATCAGCTGCCTCAATTAGAGGACCTTTTATTCTGCTATGCTTTAGAAAAGGCTTGTCTTGACTAGAAAAGTTGTTTGTGTTAAAACACAACCTTGAGGAGTCATGTTAATAAACATGAGGTTAAACATGACATAGCAATCAGTGTAAACAGACTATTATGTTTAAATTGGGTGTCAGCTGGTCATACGTAAACCCTACAGGAACTATAAATGTATCTGTGGTTAGCTGACAGGCTGTTAAACAAGACTTGTCCTTGTCTATGCTGACTGAGAAATTATGTTTAGCATTGTGTTAGTTAACATAACTCCTCAAGATGGTGTTCTAACATGACCTAATTCTCTAGTGATGGTGTGGAGAATGACGGATCAATCTATGATTTTTTATGATTATATGTACCTCAATTTATCTGCTTGATATTATTCATCCTGTCTACGTGGAGTTAAATAAAAAGGGGCTGTTAAGAAAAGCAAACAGAATATGAAACAATGGCTAGAGATATATCTCTGGGGAAAATACCAAAGGTTCTTAAAAGAACAATGGTGAGCTATTAATCAGGAAATGCCTACATGCCTGGCTCCAGCCAGGTTAACAGATTTATTTTTCCAGTGCTGGGGCCTAGGACCAAAGTATACCAAGCCATTAAAAATCTGCCTAAAGACGAAGGGGAGGAGAGTGAGTGGGCAGCTGCTGCTCAAAAGGAGATGCTGTGGGGGACACAGAGAGGCAGAAAATGCAGGACACCAGTCTGTCCCTCCCAGCCCAGAAGTAGGATTCTCTGGGTCAAGCAGAATCATCCTAAACTTGTAAGGAAAGTATAAAGTTTAGGTAAGACAAAGTGCATATAGGCTTTTGTTATTTCAACCCTTTTCTCTGCTTGCTATATACCCGTGGATGAATGAATAATACTCTAAAAAGCTGATTGAATCACTTTAATCAGCTGTTGGTCACAGTCCCCCAAAGGGAAGCTTCATGCATGTGCCAAATACAGCTGACTTTGTCATTTTAATGCAGTTGGGAAACAAAGGCTGCAAACCAGAGATCCGGTCGAAGTGAAGTTACACTGTGGTGTTCTACCCAGAGAGAGGTTAAGGAAGCCAAGCCTGTCTCCTGAGGGGTGCAGTTGAAAGGGGCTGCCAAGGGGTCTAAAGCACAGCTCAACCTATAACCATGACAGATGATAAAGCCCCTAAAACAAATAAAAAACGCATGTAATGGCATGTGCAAATTACTAACGAATGGAACTCTGAAGGAACGGAGACCCATTTATGAGTCCTTTACACTGCTAGAGCAGTGTGTAAAGAGACCTGAGTATATATAAGAATCAGTTCCCAAATGACCAGAATCAGTTTCAACCTGCATGATAATACTTACAGACAAAGTAGCAATCTATGTTACCTTAGATGAAAAAAAAAATCTAAAAAAGTCATCAAATTACATTTCCTTTTAAATTCTATTTGAAGTTATAGTAGATGCGCACAGTTTTGCAGTTTGTAGTATGATATGTTCCCTATCACTGGGGAATAGTGGGTGGTAGGTATGCTTTAAATTAAAGGTAAGGAAAAAGGGGTCATGTGTTTTGCAGACCCACATCAGATTGCATGTATTGTTCCAATTATTTCACACATGTTCTGGAAAGCTGGTTAAAAAACTGCTAGAATTGAACAAACTTTTATCCTCTTCCATCTGCGTCTTGGAATGAAGGAAAGGTGAGAAAGGAATGAAGGAAAGGTATGACTGTGTTTTCTCATAGAGTTGTTGGAAAAGGTCCATGGGGGGAAAAAGGGGGCACTCAAACGAAGAGATGAGTGTTGAAGAGGGAAACATTTTCATTTAGAGGCTTGTAGCATCCAGTAAAAAATGATTAAGTATAGTCTTCTACATGTGCCAAACTTGATATTTACTTTCCATGACCTTTTATTATTTTATACATTGAAAAAATAAATGTTTATTTTGTTCAGTCTGTACGTCACATATCAATTCCCATGATTTTGTGTCTCTAGATTTGATAGATTGGAAGATAGGAGACTGCTTAAAGATCTCCCAGAAAATTGGGAGGAAAGAACTCTCTGGGGTTGGCATTTAAATTCACAACTAGATTGAAGGGGGGAAATGTAACAAATGTATTTCTTTTCTTGAACAAGTGATGTTATTAAAACTATTCTATACAGATTTACCACCCCCATCACCATAGTAACTAAGGACTGTTCAGTAGTGCATTAGGTGCTCTGACCAACATAAGGCACGTGTAGTTCATTCTCTCTCTCATCCTCTCCCCAGGGGTAGAATTTTGTGTGAAGTGTAGGGTTTTGTAGGGTTTCTTTTCTTTGTTTTATGTTTAAACTATTGTGCTGCATTAGCTTATACACTGGTTGGGAAAAGTTTACAAAGTGTTCAGTCTTTGCCTCCTATCACACAATTATTGAGCTGCAACTTGCTCTTACATCCCTGCAAGGGCTATCTGGTCTTGGAGCCAGAAGCACAGAAATAAGCATGCACTGTGCACCTGGTATTTCCTGCCACCAGAGCAGGTTAGGAGGAAAGGGGGAGTGGGCAGAGGCTTATGCTCTGGCCAGTGCAGCTGAGCAATTGAGGGGGTAGTTGCAATTTGCTGCTAATCTAGGCCAGCATTAAAATGATTACCTTCTCGCCTTCCCTGCAGCAAGGAGGAAGCATAGTGGATATTGTGCTTCTGAGAGGCAGTTACTTCCCTGTTACTTTCCTGGAAGGTGCAGTTACATGCTGCCCTGTTGTCACTTACTCGCCTGAAACAATGGGGAGTCTCATGAAGTGAGCTCACCTAGTTTTCAATAGTCCAACTAATGTTTAACTCAGGTTGGTCAGCCGGGCCTTATGCTCACCCAAAGTAAATAAAAAAGGTCTCTCAGTGTCTTAAACACAAAGTAGGGGCAGGAATAGGCCCTGACCTGTTCTGGCTTGTTAGGTTATGGTAAAGGGAAGATCGATAGATCGATCAATTCTTCCTTTCTTCCTCAGTTTTTTACCCAGGAACTGCCATTTAATAGAGGCAGCCACCCTTTTTTTATTTGGACTGCTGTACCCTGACTGGCTGCTGCCTGTTCCTAGCTCTTCTCACTACTGGAGGACCAAGTCTCGCTGGTTCCATCAGTGGCTGACCCAGGGAGGCCTTTTGAGGCAACCATAGAGGTCCAAAAATCACTGCCCTTCTCTCCTTCAAGGGCTGCTTCCTGGGGTGGGCTGCACCAAGGCAGTAGGGTCTTTGGCAGGGGACAGTGAATACCTGGTACACACTGGTAAACATATACACAGTGCTTGTGGCAAAGCCACATTCTAGCTTTATCAGTGTATCCAAGTACTGCCCAAGTTCAGTTCTACAATTATCTCATGAAAGTTGACAAGATTACAGCCTACATTTTACCCTATGACTGCAGGCTATTGATGCAAACTGCTGCACACCCACATATTATTTACAGGATGTGTCTTTGTGAGTATGTTTCAGTGTCTGATTATTTCTTTCCCTTATTGCATTAACAGCACTCTCGTATAGTATATTCTTTTCTGGTGCTGTTGTGCATGACTGTGGGACATTTTTGCTGAGAACATCTTTTATGCTATTTATAGAAGAGGACAACTTATCAAATACTTGCCACTTCTGTTAGTTTGAAAGTTGTTCAGCACAGACAACCAAATTTGATCTATGTGATCAAGATCCACCAAAGCAAAGAAAAACATTGAGTTAAGGCATTGTGTGCTTTGAATTCTTTAAGTAGTGGACATTCTAGATGAAATATTAGCCTGGATTCTCAAGCTTTGCTTGATTTCCCAAGATTTTAAGGGTTAGACCATTATATTTCAACCCAGTTTGCTTTGTACCCTTTTATTCTATTTAATGTTAATCATATTTCAGTGGGTTCGGCTCTGGCAGCTACAGTCTCAAGTTCAACAGAGTCACCTCTGTTGGTTCTAGATTTAGAGTTCATGGGAACACATGAAATCATAGGCAAATAACACATCAGATTACAAGAGTATCTATCCTTTAGTAATTTTATTAAAGTTACCAACAAAGTTATAAATGTCACAGCATATACAATTCCTATAGATGTGTATAATGAGCTAGTTATAACCTACAGACATACTCACATCCTCCTAGATGGTGTTAGAGTCTGTTGGCCCTCTCTTAGATAGACCATCAATACAGGAATGGTTTCTGCTGGAGTTTCCCATTGGAAGCCCAATTTCTCTACTCTGGGCACCCCTTTTATACTGTGAGTCGGTCTATACCTACATTCTGCACATGTACATGAACGTGTCAACCCTCTCTTTCTTCTTGGTTTGTGTCCCCTGGAAACACAAGAGACCCCACATTCTATAGGCTGGGAAGGTCCTTGTCAACATTGACCTACCACCTTTCTCTGCAGTTAGGACACATGTTAGAGACAATATTTGTTGTTACAGCATTTTATGGTTTAATTTTAATCTTCCCAGCTATACTTTTGCAATGTTACCGATTAGTACCCCTTTCCCATAATCTTTCAGGTTATTTTTTGGTCTTTGACATGCGCCATCATTTCTAGTCTCCAAGGCCCAAAATAGCTAAGCTACAGTCTTGCAGGCCTTGGCCTACAGGCTTTTGCATTTCAGTTTGTCTTACTCATGTCTACTACATAGTTCCTCTAAGTATTGATCAACCTTCTACTTTTATAATCCTACAAATCAACTCTAATTAACATACAGTGAATATATGTAATATAACATATTGATTAATCATAACATCACACGATAAATGGATACTTAATTAAAATCATTAGCTCCAGCTTGGTGTCCTTGCTTGTCTTTTTAAAACTAATTTTTATAAAATACTTTAAATCATATAAAAGAGAAACCAAAAGAATGTCAGAGATCTGAGAGTTGGCATAAGCAACATTCAAAGGGACAGATTTTCTCTCCTATTCCACACCCTCAGACAGTGCAAAAAGAGCATCCACAAGTCTCCTGCTGGGGAGTTCCCAGCATGTGTAAAGTTGGTATAGCTATTTCCAATGTCTCCAACCTCACAGTAGGTAGCTAGAACACACTGCACTCTAGCTATTCCCAGTTGGCATATGCTCCACAAGGAACCATAGCCAACTGACACCCCAGGCTGCTGTAACTTGCTAGGGGAGGAGGGGCAGGAGTAATGTCATAGGGCAGTAACAGATGTCCTCCAAGCCCCAATTCCCTGCAACAGCAGAGAGCCTGACCCATAATGTTATAGATATCTCTAGGAAGTACACCGCTTCTGCTATAAATGCTTTAAAGTGCTTGTAAATCCAAAGCGTGCAAGCTAGACTTCTGAGGGTGCTGGATATACCCATAAAATGGCTCTGAGATGACTGAACTAGTACTCAGAGTGGTAGTCGTGTTAGTCAGTATCCACAAAAGCAACGAGGAGTCCTTGTGGCTCCTTAGAGACTAACAAATGTATTTGGGCATAAGCTTTTGTGGGCTAGAACCCACTTCATCGGATGCACCATCAGAAGCATTTGATGAAGTGGGGTTTAGCCCTCGAAAGTGTATGCCCAAATACATTTGTTAGTCTCTAAGGTGCCACAAGAACTCCTCTTTGTTTGAACTAGTACTATGGTGACAGTCATATAAGTTCTGAGAGATGATTCACAAGCATAGAATCATAGGACTGGAAGGGACCTCGAGAGGCCATCTAGTGCAGTCCCCTGCACTCATGGCAGGACTAAGTATTATCTAGACCATCCCTGACAAGTGTTTGGCCAACCTGCTCTTAAAAATGCCAAATGATGGAGACTCCACAATCACCCTAGGCAATTTATTTCAGTGCTTAACCACACTGACAGGAAGTTTTTCCTAAAGTCCAATCTAAACCTCCCTTGCTGCAGTTTAAGCCCATTGCTTCTTGTCCTATTCTTAGAGGCTAAGGTGAACAACTTTTCTCCCTCCTCCCCAACAACCTTTTATGTACTTGAAAACTGTTATCATGTCTCCTCTCAATCTTCTCTTTTCCAGACTAAACTAACCCAACTTTTTCAATCTTCCCTCATAGGTCATGTTTTCTAGACCTTTAATTGTTTTTGTTGTTCTTCTCTGGAATTCCTCCAATTTGTCCACATGTTTCCTGAAATGTGGTGCCCAGAACTGGACACTATACTCCAGTTGAGGCCTAATCAGCACAGAGCAGAAGAATTACTACTTGTGTCTTGCTTAAAACACTCCTGCTAATACATCCCAGAATACATTCTGCAGGGACTGATGCAGAAGTCATGGAGGTCACAGAAAGTCATGGAATCCGTGACGTCCTTGACCTCTGTGACAAACATAGAGTCTTACTTATTACCTTATGTTTTTTTTCTAGATGTTTGCAAATTGATTGCTGTATTATTTGCTCCATTATCTTTCCGGGCACAGAAGTTAAGCTGACTGGTCTGTAATTCCCCAGATTGTCCATATTTCCCTTTTTATAGATGGGCACTATATTTGCCCTTTTCTAGTCCTCTGGAATCTCTCCCATCTTCTATGACTTTTCAAAGATAATCACTAATGGCTCAGATATCTCCTCAGTCAGCTCCTTGAGTATTCTAGGATGCATTTCATCAAGCCTTGGTGACTTGAAGACATTAAACTTGTCTAATTTTTTACTTGTTCTTTCCCTATTTTAGCCTCTGATCCTACCTCATTTTCACTGGCATTCACTATGTTAGACATCTAATCACCACCAACCTTCTTGGTCAAAACAGAAACAAAGAAGTCACAAAGCACCTCTGCCATTTCCACATTTTCAGTAGTGCCATTACGGAATACTAAAAACTGGATGTAAAAGACTTAAAGACTTGTTGGGGGCACCCATAGTATTATTTACTTGGTAGCAGCACTGCAAGACTATTATGTAAATATACATTGAGAGTGTTTTTAAAGTGCATGGTATTTACTATCCATAAATGTTGTTAATATGTGTGTTTCATTTAACCCTAAGGAGCTATTTTAATCTCTTGGGTGAATTTACATTTATGAATGTTTTTGTAAAATGTACATTAGTTACCCAGTACTGTGTAACAGCTCTGAAGGAGCCACAAGAGTGTAAATTCATGTTTCAGGATGTGATAAAGGGCTTTATCGTGGGTCTGATTCTGTGAGTTTTACTCATGTCAAGTAGTACCATACTCTGTGAGTAAAGGCAGCAGAATTAGGCCCCAAATCAGCCATAGCTTACAATATCAGACAATTTTCACTATGTAGAAAAAAAATCAGTGTGATTGAGCAAGCCACCAGTGAGGAAGAGAAGGCCAAGGAGGGGGCAGTGAAAAAGTTAACAGGTAGCCTAATTATGTCAGCTACCCTCCTGTAAGTTTAAATGAGAAATCAAAGGGAGAAAAAGAGAAGAAGGAACCAGCTGTAGGTTCCAATGTCCTGGGCGTTCTGGGAATGCCAGGGCTTTATAAAGCAGTGAGTCAGCAACCAGGGAGCTTTGCGAACAGGGGCCACTAACTGGGAGTTTCAAGAAGGAGTTTGGAGGGGGAGTGGGAAGGGGACAAGGTACACTTGCCATTCTTTAAAACCTTTAAACTAAACTATAATCAAAACTTCTTGATTTAAACAAAAACCCTACAATTAACCTAGGTAGCTGTAGGAGAGAATGCAGGCAGAAGCCCAGCAGCAGACTGGGGGCTATCCAGTTTATTGCACTGAGTGCAGCATGTATGATTACCTACCCTGTGGGTGGGTGGCGTATGTGTACATTCGGTGCAAGGAACTCCTGGCCCTCAGAGACCGAGTATGGGCTTTGGAGGCCAGGGTGGTGGTGGAACCGGAGGAGCTAAGGGAGGCAGAGAGGTATGTGGATGAGGCTTTCCAGGACACTGTAGATTTGTCCCACCTCCGGTCAGACAGCCCCTGCTCTGTTAAGGAGGATGAAAGGCTCAGGGAAGCAGAGCCGTCAACGGGAGCAGAGGGAAACCTCCCATAGTTGGGACCCTCCTTCCTCACACTGAGGTTACCCCTCCTGGGGAGGGAACTCCAGTTGTTAGGAAAAGGCAGGTGTTAGTAATGGGAGATTCGATCATTAGAAACATAGATAGCTGAATTTGTGATGACTGCGAGAACCGTATGGTGACTTGCCTGCCTGGTGCGAAGGTTGCAGATCTCTTGAGGCATCTACATAGATTTATGTGTAGTGCTGGGGTGGAGCATGTAGGTACCAATGACATAGGGAAGGGTAGGAGAGACGTCCTGGAGGCCAAATTTAGGCTGCTAGGAAAGAGACTGAAATCCAGGACCTCTATGGTGGGATTCTCAGAAATGCTTCCAGTTCCACGCACAGGGACAGGTAAGCAGGCAGAGCATCAGAGTCTCAATGCGTGGATGAGACGATGGTGTAGGGAGAAGGGGTTTAGATTTATTAGGAATTGGGGAAACTTCTGGGATAGGGGGAGCCTATACAGGAAGGATGGGCTTCACCTAAACCAAAGTGGATCCAGACTGCTGGCATTTAACATTTAAAAGGTTACAGAGCAGGTTTTAAACAAAGAGATGGGGGAAAGCCAATTGCTGCAGAAGAGCACGTGGATTGGACAGAGACTTCTCTTAGAGAAGAATCTATTGATAAAGATTGTCCAGGTTTTAGTCAGGAGGAGAGGATGGACGAGGATAAAGTATAGGCCGGATCAGATGAGAAACATTCACATAAAACAGAATCTGACATCA
Organism: Mauremys mutica; assembly: GCF_020497125.1. Taxonomy (NCBI): domain Eukaryota; kingdom Metazoa; phylum Chordata; order Testudines; family Geoemydidae; genus Mauremys; species Mauremys mutica. Next base: position 96,530,323 of record NC_059077.1, on the reverse strand, counting down.
GAAAAAGGCAGACAAATAAACAGTGAAAAGTTTTTAAAGTGCTTGTACACAAATGCTAAACGTCTAAATAATAAGATGAGTGAGCTAGAGTGCCTTGTGTTAAAGGATGATACTGACATAATAGGTATCACAGAAACCTGGTGGAGTGAGGATAATCAATGGGACACAATCATTCCAGGGTACAAAATATATCGGAAGCACTGCGGGGGGTGGAGGGAGGAAGTGGCACTATATGTGAAAGAAAATGTAGAATCAAATGAAGTAAAAATCTTAAATGAATCCACATGTTCCATAGAATCTCTATGGATAGTAATTCCATGCTCTAATAAGAACATAACATTAGGGATCTATTACTGACCACCTGACCAGGACAGTGATAGTGACTATGAAATGCTAAGGGAAATTAGAGAAGGCTATCAAAATTAAGAACTCAATTATCCCCACATTGACTGGGTACATGTCACCTCAGGATGAAATACAGAGACAAAGTTTCTTGACACTTTAAATGACTACTTCTTGGAGCAGCTGGTATGGGAACCCACAAGAGGAGAGGCAATTCCTGATTTAGTCCTGAGTGGCACGCAGGAGCTGGTCCAAGAGGTAACTATAACAGGACCGCTTGGAAATAGTGACCACAATATAATAACATTTAACATTCTGTGGTGGGAAGAACACCTCAGCAGCCCAACATTGTGGCATTTAATTTCAGGAAGGGGAACTATGCAAAAATGAAGAGGTTAGTTAAACAGAAATTAAAAGGTACAGTGACTAGAGTGAAATCCCTGCAAGCTGCATGGATGCTTTTCAAAGACACCATAATAGAGGCCTAACTTAAATGTATACCCCAAATTAAAAAACAAAGTAAAAGGACTAAAAAAGAGCCTCTGTGGCTTAACAACCATGTAAAAGAAGCAGTGAGAGATAAAAGGCATCTTTTAAAAACTGGATGTCAAATCCTAGTGAGGTAAATAGAAAGGAGCATAAACACTGCCAAATTAAGTGTAAAAATGTAACAAGAAAAGCCAAAAAGGAGTTTGAAGAACAGCTAGCCAAAAACTCAAAAGGTAATAACAAAATGTTTTTAAGTACATCAGAAGCAGGAAGCCTGGTAAACAACCAGCGGGGCCCCTAAACGATCGAGATAAAAAAGGAGCACTTAAAGATGATAAAGTCATTGCGGAGAAACTAAATTAATTCTTTGCTTCAGTCTTCATGGTTGAGGATGTTAGGGAAATTCCCAAACCTGAGCCAGCTTTTGTACGAGACAAATCTGAGGAATTGTCACAGATTGAAGTGTCATTAGAGGAGGTTTTGGAATTAATTGATAAACTTAACAGTAACAAGTCACAGGGACCAGATGGCATTCACCCAAGAGCTCAAATGTGAAATTGCAGAACTATTAACTATGTTTTGTAACCTGTCCTTTAAATCGGCTTCTGTACCCAATGACTAGAAGATAGCTAATGTAACGCCAATATTTTAAAAGGGCTCTAGAGGTGATCCCAGCAATTACAGACCGGTAAGTCTAACTTCAGTACCGGGCAAATTAGTTGAAACAATAGTTAAGAATAAAATTCTCAGACACATAGAAGAACATAAATTGTTGGGCAAAAGTCAACATGGTTTCTGTAAAGGAAAATCATGTCTTACTAATCTATTAGAGTTCTTTGATGGGGTCAACAAACATGTGGACAAGGGGGATCCATGGACCTAGTGTACTTAGATTTCCAGAAAGCCTTTGACAAGGTCCCTCACGAAAGGCTCTTATGTAAATTAAGTTGTCATGGGATAAGAGGGAAGATGCTTTCATGGATTGAGAACTGGTTAAAAGACAGGGAACAAAGGGTAGGAATGAATGGTAAATTCTCAGAATGGAGAGGGGTAACTAGTGGTGTTCCCCAAGGACCAATCCTATTCAACTTACTCGTAAATGATCTGGAGAAAGGAGTAAACAGTGAGGTGGCAAAGTTTGCAGACGATACTAAACTGCTTAAGATAGTTAAGACCAAAGCAGACTGTGAAGAACTTCAAAAAGATCTCACAAAACTAAGTGATTGGGCAACAAAATGGCAAATGAAATTTAATGTGGATAAATGTAAAGTAATGCTCATTGGAAAAAATAACCCCAACTATTCATACAATATGATGGGGGCTAATTTAGCTACAACTAATCAGGAAAGAGATCTTGGAGTCATCATGGACAGTTCTCTGAAGATGTCCACATAGTGTGCAGCGGCAGTCAAAAAAGCAAACAGGATGTTAGGAATCATTAAAAAGGGGATAGAGCATAAGATGGAGAATATATTATTGCCCTTATATAAATTGATGGTACACCCACATCTTGAATACTGCGTACAGATGTGGTCTCCTCATCTCAAAAAAGATATACTGGCATTAGAAAAGGGCAACTAAAATGATTAGGGGTTTGGAATGGGTTCCATGTGATGAGAGATTAAAGAGGCTAAGACTTTTCAGTTTGGAAAAGAGGAGACAAAGGGGGAATATGATAGAGGTATATAAAATCATGACTGGTATGGAGAAAGTGAATAAGGAAAAGTTATTTACTTGTTCCCATAATATAAGAACTAGGGGTCACCAAATGGAATTAATGGGCAGCAGGTTTAAAACAAATAAAAGGAAGTTCTTCTTCACACAGCACACAGTCAACCTGTGGAACTCCTTGCCTGAGGAGGTTGTGAAGGCTAGGACTATAACAGGGTTTAAAAGAGAACTAGATAAATTCATGGAGGTTAAGTCCATTAATGGCTATTAGCCAGGATGGGTAAGGAATGGTGTCCCTAGCCTCTGTTTGTCAGAGGGTGGAGATGGATGGTAGGAGAGAGATCACTTGATTGTTACCTGTTAGATTCATTCTGTCTGGGACACCTGGCATTGGCCACTGTCGGCAGACAGGATATTGGGCTGGATGGACCTTTGATCTGACCCAGTATGACCATTCTTATGTTCTTATGCCCTGGTTCTGAAGCACAGTTCCTGGATCCCGGCTGGTTTTAGTGCACTGTCCCATTTCCAACATAAACCTTGAGATGGCTGATGACGCCAGGGGCTTCTCAGCTTTCTCTTCCATGCCCAGTGTGCTGCGATGCATGTGCGACATAGTAAGGTTTCACTCTGTCTGCTTCCGAGATGAACAACTCAGGAGTGGAAGTATACATTTCCAGCTATAGACAAGAGATGCATGCTGCATCAGTCGCTCAGCAGCTGCTTTTGGCTTACAACTCAGCACTGTGTCTTGGTCCCAGAGAGAGGCAATAAAAGGGATAGGACAATGAAGTCTTAGAAAGGTGCTACAGCTCTAAAGGTAAGACTTGAAGCAGAGGATAGAGGGTTTAAAATAATAAATAGTGGGGGTGAGAGAAAATAATGTAATTGAATGCCTAGGAAGTGTTGTAGAGAGCTGTATATTGATTGGGTGAAATCCACCCCTTCCCAACATGAACAGGCTCTATAAGGGAAACTGCAGCATTCACTTCCAATTCATGGGAAAGTCATGAGGTAACAGCACAGAACCTCAGCTAGAATATGGTTACCTCCCTTCTAAACATGAGTTATTGGCTATTGGATAAGCATAGGTACAAATCCTGTGCCTCTGAAGTATCCCTATTTCTCCCCCAGCACACCAGCTATTTGGAGCCAACATGAGCACTCATACTCAGTACACACATGGTACAGAAGCCCTTCCTTGGCCCACACTGCCTTCCATGCAGAACTGCTGCAGTATGAAGAACCTTGCATAGATCCTCCATAATGAGATACATTTCAAAATTGGAGGTGACATAAAATCTGTTGAATGAAGAAGAGTTTGTGCCCAAAAGTGGTATGTCTCTCCAGGCCAGGATCTGTTGCTCTCAACTTCAGTGGAGTTACACCAGCCAAGAATTTGGCCAGACAAAATTACTTTATATGGTGATCACTGTAGTCCCTCTGAAGTCAATGGGGCAAAGTGTAGTGGGAGGAAGAATGGCCCGAAATGAGAAGCCCAGTAAAGCGTAAGGATTTTTCAGGGTAAGGTGCCCAGGTGTACCCACATGGGGTAAGGTACTCTGTACACTAGGAGTTCACAACTGATCAACTTTTTTTTAATTGTTATAAAATATTTCCCACCTCATGACCTTCCATGTTAGGTCATATATTTATGGCCAAGTTATAATCCCATGAAAAGAGAAGTTTAGTGGATGCTAACAGACCTCTTAAATATCTACATGGTTGACGCTCTCACTTCATGTGTTATTTATTAATTTGTATTAAAATATTATAAATATTACTGAATGTAGTGAAGATTTTTAGCAAAACACTGTTTTGAAAGCTGTCTGTCATGTCAAACAAAATGCATTTAGCATTAGGTCTATATACATTTTTATTGAATTCAAACTTTTAAAATAAATCTTCCAATATCTAATACATCTTATCAAAGCACAAAACCCCATTATCAGATTATAAGAACTCACTGTCTTCAAATTTAATGGACTTCTGATGCTTTTTTCCCCCAGCCTAGACTGTTTTTAAGACATTTTACAGTATTGTATACATTATAAATGGATTCCATTCTTGGCTTAGTAATTCACCTAATGGACAATGGATACCAAAAAGCTCTAACTCCGGGGACATTAAATTGGTTCTAAACTCTGAAAATTACAGCTTTTACAAAAAGAAGAAAATACTAAAAACATGTCTAATGCAACACTGCATCTAATTTTCCACTACCTTCAGATTAAGAAGTTTAAGAGCTTTTAGACATAATGACTCAATATGTTAAAATTGCATTCCTTTATGTTTAGCTCTCTAAAACACCTTTTCCTTTTTGCAACACTAAGGTGGTTCACCAGTACAAGAAATACACACGTGGAGTTCCCGTACTAGAGAAAGTAGGAAGTACTACACAGATGAATGGTCCATCTTCTGCAGTATTTTCTGTCTCTACCGGTGGCTAACGATAGATACGTCAGAAGATGGTGTAATACTCCCGTGTAAAGAATGAGACTTTACATCTTACTCTGAATATACAGAGCCACGTAGCTGCATTGCACTAGGAGTGGCCTAAGGAAGGAAATGTGACTCAGAAAGACTTTAGACTCTGAGTCACAATTCCTCCTTTGGCTCTCCCTACCTCGAGAAGAGAAGTTATTGCTACTGGCATATACTAGTAGCAGATTGCTTTCTTCTCCATGGCAGATCAGCTCCCACACTTGCGGTGGAGCCAAAGGTTTGCTATTCCCTTCACCTCTTTGCCCACTTACCCATCTGTACTAGTATAAGCACAGACTAGCAGTTTGGGGAGGTCACATGGAGGAGTTAGACGCAGTGGTTCTCAACCTATTTACCACACTTTTGCCTCATATATATGCCATACTATACCATAGAGTGGAACATCTATCTGGCTCCTGCTAATAGTCAGGTTTACTTGGTCGTGCCTCAGCACAGGCAGCTGAACTTGATGACTTCTTGAGGTCCCTTCCACCCCTACATTTCTATGATTCTATAATTTCCTGAAACAAGGATCTTTGGAATTTTATCTTAGGCCTTGTCTACACTACAGGACTATTTCGAATCTACTTAATTCGAATTTGTGGATTCGACCTTATGAAGTCGAATTTGTGTATCCATACTAAATACACTAATTCGAACTTCTGAGTCCACATTAACGGGGCCGGCGTCGACTTTCGAAGCGGTGCACTGTGGGAAGCTATCCCACAGTTCCCGCAGTCCCCGCTGCCCATTGGAATGCTGGGTAGAGCCCCCAATGCCTGCTGGGGGAAAAAATGTGTCGAGGGTGGTTTTGGGTAACTGTCGTCATTGAACCGTCAATCACGCCCTCCCTCCCTCCCTGAAAGCGCCTGCGGGCAATCTGTTCGTGCACTTTTCTGGTCAGTGACAGCGTGGACGCCACAGCACTGCAAGCATGGAGCCCGCTGCGATCCTCGCCGTTTTCTCCTCCTCGCACTTTATCGTCCACCTCTTCCACATTCAGCTGCTGAGAAATTGGGCTACTTTTCAATGGTTCTGCAAGCACTGGGGGACCATAGGGGACGTTTTACCAACATGAACGTCGTATGGCCGGGCAAGGTTCCTGATGCGTGTGTTCTCAGGAACTGTGGGCTGCTCAGACGCCTGCTGGAAGGTAGTTTCTTCCCGTACCACGAAATAACTGTTGTGGATGTGCATTTGCCTATAGTGATCCTCGGTGACCCAGCCTGCCCGCTAATGCACTTGCTCATGAAGCCCTATACAGGCGCCTGGGACAGCGACAAGGAACTCTTTAAATACCAGCGAGCAGCGTGACCTGTGACTGTTCAGTTTCTTTACAGAGAAGCTGAACCTGCCCCTGTTTCTTTACCCAGTTACTGTTGACTCTCCTCTTCGGTTAAATACCCCGTTCTCCCGTTTCCTCCACTTCCAAGACACGTGTAAAAATAAAATACATGTCACACTGTTACTGAGGAGAGGTTTCTTTATTCATGACTTTTCGTTAAAGGGTCGAAACTGGAACGCAGACTGCGGTGGGTAGGGTGTGCGCTGATGTAAAGACCGCCTCTAAACTCAAGGAATGACAGGCTCCTGCTCCTACAGCGGTCCGCATTGCCGGACTGCTTGTTTCAACGGAGCCTGCCATCCCTCCTTTTTGGGATTCTGTGTGCGGGGGGCTATGTGGCCTTGTGGCGGAGGAGGACGGATACAGATTCCTCTGCTGCGTGACTCAGCGGTCCACGACAAGGACCGCTGTATAAGATCTGTACCTGCCCTCCCCCGCTAAAAAGTCACATCCCCACCGCCCACACAGAACCTGGAAACCACCTCCCATACCGACCACGGTGCCTGCTGACTGCACTGTGTGTGTTACCCGCTGCTGATCCGGCCCCCGTGTCTGTACCCTGCGAAAGGTGCCTGTCCTATGCAATTAGCAACGCACTTCCCCACGCACCCCATTCAAACACAGTCTTCAGTGAAGAAACATGACGGAAACAGTACTTAACAGCAAAGTATTTTTATTACTTAAGTACACAGTTATGGGATGGGACTGGGATTGGGACTTGTTTGAGTCCGGAAGGGAAGGACTTATGCAAATGTAGGGTAGGAGAGCTTTTGGTTACTTGAGCACTCTGCTGGGGTGCAGTGACAGTATTCACGGCCCAGGGCGGGCATCCTCCTGGTTATTTGAGGTGAGGGGGGAATGTGACTTTGTGGCGGGGGAGGGCAGATGCAGAGATACTGCCGGGGGCTCTGTCCTGCAGCGGTCCTGCAGAACATACACAAGTCGCCGGAGCGTGTCCGTTTGCTCCCTCAGTAGTACAAGCATTGCTTGAGTCGCCTGCTTGTGTTCCTCACGCCACCTCTCCTCCCATTCGCTGTGTGAGCGCTGGTACAGAGAGACTTTCTCCCTCCACTGCCTCTGCTGGTCCGCCTCGGCTAGGTAGCAGCCCACACATTCATCGAAAATCGTGTCCCTTGTCTTTTTCTTTCGCCGCCTAATCTTCGCCAGCCTCTGCGAGGTGGATGCTGTGGCAGGTCTGGAGACAGTGGAAGCTGTGAGATGGGAAACAGTTAGTTAATTCCTTGCAATGATACTTTTTTGCGAACAATTAACTGAGTCTAGGCTGTCTCTGTGAATTTTTTGTTGAGACCCCTGTGCCTGCTGTTGCACAAATCATTTGCGCGGTGGATTCTGGGTACATGTCGCCAGTCATTCCTTCCTCCAGGAAAGCAATGGCAGACAATCATTTCGAGCACGTTTTCCATGAAATGCCCTGGCACACGCCATAGCGTGGCAACAATGGACCCTATTTTGCCTTTTGTATATGTCACCGTATGTGTACTGGATGCCGCTGACAGAGGCGGACCAGCAGCGCTACACAGCAGCATGCTTATGCTTTTGCATGACAGCAGCGATGGTTACCAGGCATACTGCACCGTCTACCATACCATGAACTGGTAAGAAGACGGTAATAAGATGGTCATGGTTACCTGTCCTTTTGCACTGCGCCATTTGGTGCTGTCATAAGTGCCCCTGGTCGATCAGCCAGGGGCGCAAAAGCAAAATTTGGGAATGACTCCCCGAGTCAATCCCTCCTTTTTGGGTATCTAAAAATAGAATCAGTCCTGCCTAGATTATGGGCAAGTGTACTAGAGAACCACTGTATCATACAACCAGAGACCACAGCTGCTCTCTGTCCAATCCTGCATAAATTTTGAGCTGAACGCTATTCACAGGGTGTGCTCCTGAAACAACCCCAGCTGTTCATTCCGTTCTTCCCCCAGCCTTCCTGGGTTCCAATACCATTGTCCCCCCACTTGTGTGATGAAGTAATATAGAATGCATGAATAAGACACAGGTAGTCGTTTGTGAGAAATGAGTGGAAGGAAGCCTCCAGCTGCAATGATAGTCCAGAGATGACATTAAGGGGTGTGGAGGAGGGAGCCACTCATCCCTCTGCTAGTCCAGGGGCAATTGAATCTTTTCTTTACAATGAAGGGTGGGGGCTGATGGAGCTCAGCCCCCTGTTGCAATGATGAGGACGGTTACCAGCCATACTGCACCATCTACCATGAAAAATTAGCAACAGGCGGCCTTGACCGACCTGTTCCAAGCAAGTTGGTACGGTCGTTATGGTTACCAGTCCTTTTGCACTGCCCCATGTGCCAATAGGCTGATGATGAGGATGGATTTCCATCTTATTGTACCATCAGCCATCCATAGCGTGGGGGGAGCAAGGATGTTGGTGTTGAGTGCTGCACCATCGCGTCTATCTGCAGCATTCAGTACAGATACGGTGACATGTAAAAGAGTCAACAGAGGATTGTTTTCCCTTTAACTTCTGGGGGTCGGGGGGCTGCGTAAATTGCCGAGCTATGCCCCGACCCACCGCGGACACTGTGTTTGACCCTAGAAGCATTTGGAGATCAGCCAAGAATGCAAATGCTTTTCGGAGACAGCAGGAACTGTGGGATACCTTGCGTCCTCGTTCCCCCCTCCCTCCATGAGCGTCCATTTGATTCTTTGGCTTTCCGTTACGCTCGTCACGCAGCTGCGTGCTGAGTCTGTGCTATGCCGTCTGTCCGTTTATTTATTAAAAATACTTTGGACCAGGCGTAACGTAACATTTCTTCCCCTACTTAGATGCAGGAGTCTCCGAGCGAGATCACCGTGAGGACGGGCACTGAAGGAGATAGAGAGCGCATGCTGCGTGAAATCTAGCACGAACCACGGACCTATGCAGCCGTGCTCTGGGAGGCAGTGCTCCCTGAATACCGCGTGAAAGCCTCGCGCGGAAAAGTGTGCTACCACGGAGCACCCAATAAGGCAGCTCTCCCCAGGAACCTCCTGCTGATGCTTATCGATTAACGGCAGGAGAGCTTCGTGGCATTCTCCCAGGAGGATTTCTGTTCTATCACCATATATACAGAGACCTCCTTTTCACACACTTCAGATTCCTGTTATATTAAGAATAAAAGTTAACATGGTTAAAGCACTTACCGACAGATCCTACCCCTGATTCAGGATCCGGGTTCCTGGCCGGGGAGGGTTGGTAGGGGATCTCCGTGACGGTGATGAATAGATCCTGGCTGTCGGGGAAACCAGCGTTGTAAGCGCTATCGCCTGCCTCGTCCTCCACAAACCCTTCCTCATCTTCCCCGTCCGTGAACATCGTCGAGGAACTGTCCGTCGACACTGTCCCATCATCAGAGTCCATGGTCACTGGTGGGGCAGTGGTGGCAGGCTCCGTAGCGTCCGTTGGCCGCTTTGATTTTTTGGTAGGCTTGTCTGGGGTCCTTGATTTTCACGCGGCGCTGCGTTGCATGACGGCTGTATCCTCTGTCTGGATCATGGCTTTGGAGACCTTCTCGTAGGTCTTTGCATTCCGTTCGTTGGAGCGCAGCTCCGAAAGCACAGACTCCTCGCCCCACACACCGATCAGATCGAAGAGTTCCCGGTCAGTCTATGCCGGGTCCCTCTTTCTATTCAGAGATTACATGAACTCCTCTGCTGGAGAGCTCTGCATTGCTGCCGGCCGCCCAGACAGGAAAATGAATTCAAATTTTCGCGGGTCATTTCCTGTGTGGCTGGGCAGAGAATCCAAGCTCGGGCTGCTGTCCAGAGCGTCAACAGAGTGGTGCAGTGTGGGATAGCTCCCGGAGCTACTAAGTTCGATTTGCATCCACACCTAGCCTAATTCGAACTAGCCATGTCGAATTTAGCGTTACTCCACCTGCCGGGGTGGAGTACCAAATTCGAACTAAAGAGCCCTCTAGTTCGAATTAAATGGCTTCCTGGTGTGGACGGTTGAGCGGTTAGTTCGAATTAACGCTGCTAAATTCGAATTAAAGTCCTAGTGTAGACCAGGCCTTAGGGTATGGCATGCTATTCTTAGATGCAGAAAGAATGAGTCCATTTCAATTTTTTAATAAGCAATTCACCTCACTACTACTATGCAGCAGAGAATTCCACAGGTTTATACATTGCACCAAAATATTTCAAATATATTGCCTTTTAATCATCATTAATATACATGGAATATACCTTTTTACATAGTAAACTAAATTCTATGTTAGATTTTGTTACTCTTGTTCTTGTATTATAACAAAGCAATATGGCCTCCTTTTTTGCCATTATTACTCCATACACATCATTCATCCACTATTTCCCTTTGAAGACTTTCCCTTTGGAGACTAAGTACTTCTAGTACATTTGATCTCTCCTCATTTCAAAGCACCCCGTCTGTCTCTAACCATTTCCACTGCCTACTTTTTGCTATTTCTCTACTCTGTCTTTTTTAAATCAGGTGAGAAAAATTGATCATATTCCAGGTTAGAATAATTAGAACTGGGTAAATAGGAAAAACTATTCTCAAAAATTTCAGCCAATTAGAAACAGCATTTACAATATTTGTACCCTGTTCACTGTTCATGAATATTAGTGCGATTAAAGGTTTATTTGCATGACAGTTTTCAAAAAACAAATTTGAGCCCATAGCCAAAAATTATGTTGTAACAAAGCAAAATTCATTTGGACAGAAATGGGAGTAATTTATCGGGCCATTCAAGATAAGACAGAAACTAAATGATAAAACCATGTGACAGCAGCAGTAGAACCAGAGTCAACCTCTCCATCACAGCACAGATGTCATAGCCCCTTTTTTCCTAGTGCTGGTTCTTCCTTTCAAGCAGTCAAAATGTCGCCTGCCCTGTTAAGCTGCAGGAAGGTCAATATGCTGTCCTTTTCTGCACCGGAATGGAAAGGTTCAAAGAAGCAGTGCACCGTCTTTTCACTACAGTTTATACATGCAGCAAAATATATTACAAAAGCATATAAGTGATGGATAATGACAAACTGGAAAATAAGGCTACTCCCACATATCCACCCATTTTACAGAACTTACATGTGTGTAATGGCATAAATAAATACGACAGGAGCCCAATCACCCTGAGAGATACATGCTCACAATTGCTGTTGAAGTGAATGGGAGTTGTGCATATGCATGTTGCTGAATGATCAAGCCTATCACGAAGCTCCTCTCCCCCACAAAAAAGACATCTGAGAGAGGGAGAAAGGGGTGCAAAACAAGAGTTACATGTGAGGAGAACCATTGCACATGGAGTTCTGCATGTCAGATCACACCTCTCTTCAACGCTACAGATCCCTCCCCATACAGAAACACATGAGATAAACCTGCGAGAGAAAACGAAGCTGCTGATGTTTTCAGGTAAGTTCTCTGCTTAGGAAGAGGAGCCTAAGTCAAGGGTTGTCTCTCCTACCATATGCCTCTGAATGAGCTATTCCAAGTATATTCTTCCCAGCATTTGTTTGAGTATTTGTAGTTTCTGATTTTATTATCTGTCCTTTTTCATTGTGCTCTTTTATTCTGATCTGTTATTTTATTGGAATTTGAAGAATCATTTATATTGACCTGTGTTACTTTAGTGGATTTTTCTTTTTTGTTCCTGTCCAAGCAATTAAAATTTCTGTCTCTATCCTAGTTATTGGATACATACATTAATTTAATTTGTACTGTTATTATTCTTAGCTGAATTGTCTTTTTGTGCCTGTTTTCCCCAGCTCATAGTTTAAACCTTCTTAATATTCATTACCACCTGTCTGTTTCCTTTTGCTTATGGAGGAAACCATTCTTTATATTATAGGTTCTTCCTTCCTCAGAAGACTCCCTAGTTCCTAATAAACTCAAATTTCTCTTCCCTGTGCAATCTTCTTAATCATAAATGAAACTCTTTAATTCACTCAGTGTCCCTCAAGATAGAGGCCAACAGCTCAAGTCGTGGCTCAGAAACTCCTGAGAGAAAGCAAGTTGTAGTGAATGGTCAGGTGCCCCCTTCAGCTGCCGTACAGGGGGAGCAGGAAGTGTTCCATCTTATTTGGCTGTTATATCAAGTGCCCTGAACCACAGATAGCCAATCCAGGAGCCTGTTGCAGGCATCCAGATTACCCAATTAGAACTTCCCTCTTAAAGTAGTTTCCCCATTGGCTGACTTGGAGTCACAGGGCAACCCAGAAGATGTGGCATGCCCTGCAATCCCATGCTGGTTGGAAAGGGTAGCTTGTCTCTTCAGGAATGTGTAGCAGAGGAAGCTACTGTATAAGACTGTGTCTTATTATTTGTTTTTAGTCATTTTAATTTGACTTCTAGGACCTGTTTCCCATAATTCCCTATATCACTAGTACAAACATATCATGGCTATAGGCTTACTCCAACTTTGCATTCTGTAGAAAGTTCATTCAGAGATCCACTACGTTCTGTAAAATTTCATTAAAATAAAATCTTTAAGGGTAACTGCATTTAAGAGTCACATTTCTGAAAACACCACTACATATAAAGATGTTTATTTTATTAGATCTGGATGAAATATTTCAGATGAAAAATTGTTGTGATGAAAAATGGCCTTTTTTCTAAATCAGAAATTTTTATGATTTTTTTTTTCAAAATGGTATTTCTCAAGAAAACTGGAATATGTAATATGGAATATGTTTTCAGTTTTCTACCCTCCCCTTTTTCTCCCTCCATGCTCCTCATTTTTTGGTGGAAAAATGGGAAAAGGCAGTACATTTGGGAAGGGGAAAAAGAGAAAGGTGGAGAAGGAAAAATGCACACATTTTTTTTAAAGGAATAAGAAAATCTGATAGAAATTTTTCACAAAATTTTTGAATAAACCAAAAATGGTTCCTCTTCACAATCTCTAGAATGAAAATGACTGAATATTTTTGCAAAAAAAAATGTTTTCCAGTGTTTGATCATGTATAGCTCTTAATTAATTTTGTGAACTGGGAATGGTGTATTCAGCACCATATTTTTAAGTGTTTGAAAAAAAATCCACAATAAAGTATTAGTGAAACAGACAATTGCACTTGAATCTTGAAAACTATAACACCATGAAAACAAAAGTACAGTATGGAACTAATCAAAGTGAAGTTATAAGTCTAGTAATGTGCCAGAAAAAATATAAATTACTTTATACATTTGTGGTCCCAATGGTAATTTTTGCTTTTTTAGTTGTATATAGCAGTCTCACTTGAAAAGTTTCTTTCATTTTGAGAGCTGTTATAAATCCCAACAGTATTCCCATTTCAAGTGTAGGGAATATCTCTAACCAATACTGAAAACTTTTAAAGTGTAACCACTGTAGATTGCATTTTGTGTACAGTGTGTGGATTCAGAATAGGAAATCAATTCTCTTCACCCCATCCATCTCTCTACAACTCTGACTAAAACTGTCATTGTGACAGGTTCCCCCCCGGTATGCCACCTGGAATTGGGGTACCACTGAACCCGCGATTCACCAGCCTGGCCTCCCTCTCACACTGTGATGCTGTGACAAGCTGCAGACCCGCTCCCGGTCCTACACTTCCACCAGCATTCACACAGGCAAGGACACACCCAGCAGCACTTGCATGCAGGCTCTGACCAGCCACTGCATGAACCAACAATAGAGATGTTACAGCAAAGATAACCTCCTGGCACGCACCTTCACACTGGAGTGGAAACCCAAAATTATACCATTATGTGCTTCACAGGGACCTATACAACGTAAGCTCATAGAATTTGCCCCTCCCTCAATGTGGAAAGGAAATGCAACAGCCCCTGCCCCTTGAGCTAAGATTTCCAAGCACTTCACTCCAAACTTACTGGTTTAGATTTAAACATAAAATAAGTTTATTAATTAGAAAAAGATAGATTTTAAGTGATAGCAAACTGATCACAGCAGATTACCTAGCAAATAAACAAAAATACAAACTAAACTTAACATACTAGATTGGTTATGAATTAGCAGTTTATCACCCTGACTGATGATACAAGTAGGCTTGCAGATTCTCAAGGCACAAGCTGCACTTGCTTTACAGCTTGGGATCCCCACCTCCGTTCCAAGTCCTTCTCCTTAGGAGCTTCTGTTAGGTGTTCAGTTGTGGGGGAGTGAAGAACAACCGATGATGTCACTCCCTACCTTATGTGGCTTTAGCACATGGCAAGAACTCTTTGTCCCAAACTCAGTTTGTGGAAAAACACTGATATCCAAGATGGAGTTCCATGTCATGTGACCTGGTCACATGCCCTTGCATACATTGCTGAGTCACAGCAGCCATTACTTACAGACTGTCTGGAGCAATGATGGGCAACCTGCGGCCTGAGGCCTGCACATGGCCCGTCAGGGTAATCTGCTGGCGGGCCGCGAGATAGTTAGTTTGTTTACACTGACCATCTGCAGGCACAGCTTCCCGCAGCTCCCAGTGGCCACGGTTTGCCGTTCGCAGACAATGGGAGCTGCGGGAAGTGGCATTGGCCACAGGGATGTGCTGGCCACAGCTTCCCGCAGCTCCGATTGGCTGGGAGCGGCGAACCCCAGCCACTGGGAACTGGGGGCGGCCGTGCCTGCAGATGGTGAATGTAAACAAACTGTCTCACGGCCCACCAGCAGCTTACCCTGATGTGCCACAGGGCTGCGGGTTGCCCACCACTGGTCTGGAGCACTCTCACCAGGTGGGGGATAAGCTTCTCTTAAGGCCTATTGTTTTTCCTAATGGCCCATTACCTTGAATAGGCCCTTCACAGCCGGCTAGACTGGAAGCATTTTGCCTAGTGGGTGTCACCCAGGTGTGACTACATGTGAAATACAGATAATAGTCAACATTCATAACTTCAGATACAAAAATGATACCTGCATACAAAGATAATCATATTCAGCAAATCATAACTTTTCCAATGTGCCTTACATAACTCATCTTGTACAAAATGCATCATAATTATGCCATAATCATATCATAATAATATTACTATGACGAATATAGGGTGTAGTGTCACAGTCATATTTTGGAAGATGCAGTGTTTAACATAAATAGAGTACTATCTAAAGATTAGATCAAGAAATCAAACTGCACTTTTTAAGCCAGAAAGTTCTGGTGTTATACAATAGTCAAGTCACTAAGGCCTGGTCTACACTACGAGTTTATACTGAATTTAGCAGTGTTAAACCGAATTAACTCTGCACTCGTCCACACAACGAAGCCCTTTATATTGATATAAAGGGCTTTTAATACTGGTATCTGTAATCCTCCCCGATGAGGGGAGTAGCGCTGAAATCGGTATTGCCATGTTGGATTAGGGTTAGTGTGGCTGCAATTCGATGGTATTGGCCTCCGGACGCTATCCCAGAGTACACCATTGTGACCGATCTGGACAGCAATCTGAACTCAGATGCACTGGCCAGGTAGACAGGAAAAGCCCCGTGAACTTTTGAATTTCATTTCCTGTTTGCACAGCGTGGAGCGCTGATCAGCACAGGTGACCATGCAGTCCCAGAATCAAAAAAGAGCTCCAGCATGGATCGTACGGGAGATACTGAATCTGATCTCTGTATGGGGAGATGAATCTGTTTCTATCAGAACGCCGTTCCAAAAGACGAAATGCCAAAGCATTTGAAAAAAATCTCCAAGATAGACAGAGGGCACAGCAGGGACAAGCGTAACGGAAAGCCAAAGAATCAAATGGACGCTCACGGAGGGAGGGAGGGGGGACTGAGGACTCGAACTATCCCACAGTTCCCACAGTCTCCGAAAACCATTTGCATTCTTGGCTGAGCTCCCAATGCCTGAAGGGTCAAAAACATTGTCGCGGGTGGTTCAGGATATATGTCATCAGCCACCCCCCCTTGAAAGAAAAGGGAAAAAATTGTTTCTCGCCTTTTTTCAGTGTCACCGTATGTCTACTGGATGCTGCTGGCAAATGCAGTGCTGCAGCGCTAAACAGCAGCATCCCCTCCCCTTCCCTTCCTGATGGCAGACGGTGCAATAGGACTGGTATCCGTCATTGTCATCCCGTGAGTGCTCCTGGTTGGCCTTGGTGAGGTCGGCCTGGGCCGCCTGGGCAAAAATGGGAATGACTTCTGGTCATTCCCTTCTTTAAGCTTTGTCTCCTGGAGATTCAGTCCTGCCTGGAATATCATAGCAGCTGGAGGCTGCGCTTTCTCCCCCCCCCACCACCCCTTAATGTCTAATGGAGATTCAGTCCTGCCTGGAATATCATAGCAGCTGGAGGCAGCCTCCCCCCACTCCCATTTTATTTCAATAAAGTCAGTGTTGTATCTTATTCATGCATTCTTTATTACTTCATCACACAAATGGGGGGATAACTGCCAGGGTAGCCCAGGAGGGGTGTGGGAGGAGGGAAGCAACGGGTGGGGTTGTTGCAGGGGCACCCCATAGAATGGCATGCAGCTCATCATTTCTGCGGGATGTCTGGGGCTCTGATCCGGAGCGGCCGTTTGCCTCTCTGGTTCTTTAGTAGGATTACCTGATATTCTAGGCAGGACTGACTTTACCTTTAGACAAAATGTAAAGAAGGGAATGACCTAGGGAGTCATTCCCATTTTTGTCCATGCGCCCCCAGCCAACCTCAGTGAGGCCAGCCAGGAGCACCCATGACAACAGCAGACAGTACAATAGGACTGGTAACCATCTCTGCTAACTTGCAAAGGCAAGGGGATACTGCTGTGTAGGACTGCAGTACCGCGTCTATCAGCAGCATCCAGTAGACATATGGTGACAGTGAAAAAAGGCTGAATGGGCTCCATGGTTGCCGTGCTATGGCGTCTGCCAGGGCAATCCAGGGAAAAGGGCGCGAAATGATTGTCTGCCGTTGCTTTCACGGAGGGAGGATTGACTGACGACATTTACCCAGAATCATCCGCGACACTATTTTTGCCCCATTATGCATTGTGATCTCAACCCAGAATTCCAATGGGCGGGGGAGACTGCGGGAACTATGGGATAGCTACCCACAGTGCTCCGGAAATCAACGCTAGCCTCGGTACATGGACGCACACTGCCGAATTAATGTGCTTAGTATGGCCGCGTGCCCTTGACTTTATACAATCTGTTTCCAAATACTGATTTCTGTAAAATCGGAATAATCCCGTAGGGTAGACATACCCTAAAGCTTCCTCACAGTACACATTTCAGCATATGCTCAAGCTGATCTTTTACCTCACACTTACACCCCTTTGTTTCTCAGATTTTCCTGTAATTTGAACAGTTTAGGTGATCCCATGTCACTCTTGTTTTCATCAAGAAATCTTTCTTCCTAGTGCCTGGTGTGAATCTCAGCAACTTGCCAAGCCACATGAGGTGCAGGCTGCAGAATACAAAAAAGGAAGTGCAGAGAAAATAGGAGGAAGGGAAGAATTGGCCCAAATTAGCTAATGGTAATAGTAAAGGATTTAAAGTGAGGAGGCCTCCGAGGTTCTGTTCCTGTTCTCCTATTGATTTGTGGTGTTATCTTGGGAAAGTCTAAACATGGGCACATAAATTACATTAGCAGATTATGTGTAAACTATTACATGTTTGCAAATAATAATCAAGTGATTGTATGCATCAGTATCACTTTGTAAGTTCCTTTCTGACTAAGCAAATGCAAGTGTTATGCCCATAGGAGGTATGCATGCATTTTTTGCTGGTACAATGTATTATTCAAATTTGAAAATTTCTCCTTGTTAAATGAGTTATCATAATAACACCTACCGTACCTACTTCACAGGGATATCATAAGATTCAGTGAATTGATATTTGTAAAGCACTTTGAGGTCTTCACATGAAAGCTAGCAATAGGAAAGCAAAGTATTTTTATTACACTCATTTGTATAAGACTAAGAAAAATATAGTATGAAATTTAAAGCAGGCAGCTCATCTCTATAACTTATAAGTATTCAGGAAACTTAACCTGAGGCTCTAGCATCCACAACAGATCATTATAAAAGATATTCAGAAAGAGACTGTATTGTACTGCCATTATCGCCAATGCATGAGGCATGAGCAGAGATTCTGTAAACATCCACAGTATATATGTCTTCTCTCTTCATTTTCACTTATTTTCTTTCTTCAGAAAATACATTGTTGACACTGGAAAGAAAATTCCATGCCCCCCTCCCCCCCTCCCTTCAGTGGAGTGGAGGATTCACAAGTTCCAAGCCAGAAAGAACTGGTAATGCTCAGTGCTCTTCTTTCTGTTGTGTGAGAATGTACTGAGATTCATTACCCTCAGCCTGACATTTGAAAGCCCAGCATGTGGTCCCTATTCCCACCTTTTAAGAGTGTGCAGGGGCATTAGCATTAGACAATCCAGAGACAGTAGGAGTTTCAGAATTTGGGAAGAGAAATCACAAGTGCTCCAGCAGCTGCATGAGCAGCAGCAGGAATCCAGCAGACAGCGGGGCTGATGCTCATTTACACTACGGCCCCTTTTCCTGACAGAGCAGTGTAAAGAGACCTAAGCGTAAATGGGAATTAGGCCCAGTGTTTTCTGGGGTATTTCTCCTGCCCATAAATTTCGTAATACTTGGAAAAGGGGCTGTAGCAAAACATACTGCTGTAAAAAATAGATTTCCTACCATAAATTGCTGAACACTTCTCTTAAAGGGACCTCTTTGGGTACTTTAGGCCATAGCTCTGGCCCATCTGAAAATATTGCTAAGTTGTGTGGAATAGATTCAGTGAAATTTCACCACCAGTTGGGGGGCTAAACTTCAGGAACTGGAACAAAAAGCTACCCCTTTAATGGAAAAAGATGATAACTTTATTAGATGAATTATCTCCAGGCAAAGCCAAATTACTTGTAGAGTCGTTATAAATATTTAAATTTACATTTTGTCCATGTCCTTATTGTTCACTCTGATGATTCTAGTATTACATCAATTAACGTTATTTCAGGCTTATTAAAAGGAGTTTTTAGAACTTGGTAAGGAATCAGTTGCACTCATTTGAAAAATGCTTTTTAATTCCTCCTCTTTGTCTACACTAGAGACTTGAACTGTTTTTTATTTTGTTTTGTTTTGTCTATCTGGCCTCACGACACTTCTGTGAGATTGTAGCAGGTTTGCCAGCTGAGGCAGCTGGAATCTGATAAAGTGCTTACACATCTCCTATGCTGGGAGGTCAGTTTTAATGCTGAATGCCAGCACCCCTATCCACAGTGGAAAGTAAGGATGATTAAGACACAATCATTCTTTAATCCTCCAAGGCATAGTCGCTTTGGAACTTTACTTATCATGATTGGTAATGGATTGAAGAATTAGCATGTGGACCCAAGGTGCATTGTAACTGATTGAGGTAGATAAAGATTACTTAGCATGGTAAATTGCTCTAGTACAAACAAGTGCTTTCGTAATGAAAAATGGGGAAAGGGACCAAGAGGGAGATCACTGAGGCTAGTGGCTCTCAGAGAAAGGAATCTGGTGTTACTGAAAACAAGAGTTCAAAAATAAGCTATATCAGGGCACAACAAATATGGAGTAAGGTGTTAGTGGCTAAATTGGTGACTATCTAGAGTAGACTGTATAGCTAGTTAGACAGCTATAGAGGGTGTGCCCACTCATGCAAGAATTTTTGTGTTGTTCTTCCTCAGAGTATAGTCGGCCATAGATTTATGAGTGTCTTTCATCATAATTAATAAATCACACAGAATCAGTGCACATCTACACACACAAAGAAATTGATACAATAAATGATGAGTTCCACTCAATAATTGAGCAGTCAGGGACTCCAAGGAAAGAAAATTTCCAAAGCAAAGATCTTAATAAGAAAACAGAATGGACTACAGAACAAAATCAAGTCATCTGTAGGTGGCCACTTGCTCTGGAGAGGCGGAGGAATCAGTCATGTGATTCTTGTATGTTCTATTGTCATGTAACCTGCAAAGAATATAAAACCTTTTTGGTTTGGGACTTTGCTCCCCAAAATCAAAAACCCAGCAGCAATGTCTGATATTAAGACCCACTTAAAAATAATCAGGCAAGTGCTGGGAGAAGCATCTGTGCAGTGTGCCTCACTTAGTCTCAGACCACTACCATCAGGGAGAAGACAGAAGGAATATTGGGAGTATATTTCAATTCATCGGAGGTAACCATGTGAATGGCATCATCTCCATCAGTTTGTAGGGAAAGAAATAAGATAAGGAGCATAAGAGCTAACTGGTACAACAAAATGTGGTGGGGTGGGGACTCTCTAAAGTAGGGCCATTTATTGAGAATTTCTTAGATAAAATCTTGCAGAGACTTAATAACTCTTTTCATTCATAAAGAATGAGGGTTTCCTTCAATCTGTAGCATATTTAAAGCCATTCTATTTTGCATAGCATCTTTCATAGAAATATTCAGTTTCTATGAAAAACCTACCTATCTACCCAAGAAGGAACCTCAGAGTTATATAAAACTATCTAATCAGCAAGAGTTGACAGGTTTGTGAGTGGCAGAGGTGAAAAATATCCACCCTTATTTTGGACCAGTCAACAGACCACTGATAAAATATGTAAAGACATTCAGTGTGTGTCTTTTTCCTTTAAACATAGCTCAGTAAGACACAGCTAATCACTCACAGACCAGATATCATTAGTAAGTGATGCTCTACCACTCTGACTTTGAAGACTCTCACACTGCAGGTAGTGGATACATTATAGGAGCTCTCTGATCAGATTGCTGAGAAGCTTACTCCTTCATCTTTTCTTTGCCCAGCTTTATTAGTTTCCACAGCTTTGATTCACTTTTGGATTTGTACCACTGTCACCCATGAGAGGTCCCTGAATCCTTCCTTCCTCCCACAACAATTAACTCATCCTTTCCCACCACTACAGATCTCCAAACACTTCTCTCCATCATCTTCAATAAGCACCTAATATTTTAACAGGTCTTTTCAGCTAGGGCTCACATCAGTTCTCCATTATGCCCCTTCATTCCTTTAATATTCCCTTGTGACTTCTAACAAGCTCTCCATCCCTCTCTGCAGCCCATCCCCCCCTGAGGTGTTCAGTAATCACTTTAGGTCCAAGGTTCTTGAAGGAGATCCTTTTTATTCAGTGATGAAATTTCCCAGGTGCCTCTGCATAACAGAACATGGACTTCCTCTCCCAGACTTCCTGTCTGGGAAGCTATATTCCTTAAAGGTAGAGTTCCCAATACCACATCGCCACCTCTCACACACATATTTTTAAAGAGTACATGCAGGATTCAGGCCTTCAGGGTCTTTTCTAGGTTATGTACCAGCCACTTATTTCATTCTTTTCTATGACAGATTGACAATTCTCACTGGGCTACAACTCATGGAGAAACACTAGAGCGGGTAAAATTTATCCTTGTGGGCAGCTCTGAGTTCAGACAGCCCAAAGACCTGTTTGTTGGAACCAGTGATCACATATGGCTCAGAAGGAATGAGGCATGGCTATGGGAACTATTAGAAACCACAAGGAGAGGGAAGTGTCAGGAAGAAGAAAGAGGATGATTGAAGGCTGAGATCTTAAGAGGTACTGCGTTCTGGATGTGCTTCCAAATATAACAAAACCTCTATCGTTCAAGAAGGGTAACTAGTTCATATTTACACATTGTTTTAAAGTGATTGTCCATGACTTCATAGGTATGCACAGAAATGGAAAATGGAAAACACACTTAACCATTAAAAAAAACAGGAGTACTTGTGGCACCTTAAAGACTAACAAATTTATTTTAGCATGAGCTTTCGTGAGCTAAAGCTCACTTCTTCGGATGCATAGAATGGAACACACAGACAGGAGATATTTATACATACAGAGAACATGAAAAGGTGGAAGTATGCATACCAACAGGCAGAGTCTAATCAATTGAGATGAGCTATCGTTAGCAGGAGGAAAAAAAACTTTTTGAAGTGATAATTAAGATGGCCCATAGAAGGTGTGAGGAGAACTTAACATAGGGAAATAGATTCAATTGGTGTAATGACCCAACCATTCCCAGTCTTTATTTAGACCACAGTTAATGGTATCTAGTTTGCATATTAATTCAAGTTCAGCAGTCTCTCTTTGGAGTCTGTTTTTGAAGTTGTTTTGTTGCAAAATTGCCACCTTCAAGTCTGTCACTGAGTGGTTAGGAAGGTTGAAGGTTGAAGGTTCTCCCACTGGTTTTTGAATGTTATGATTCCTGATGTCAGATTTGTGTCCATTTATTCTTTTGCGTAGAGACTGTCCGGTTTGGCCAATGTACATGGCAGAGGGGCATTGCTGGCACATGATGGCATATATCACGTTGGTAGATGTGCAGGTGTACGAGCCCCTGATGGTGTGTCTGATGTGATTAGGTCCTGTGATGGTGTCACTTGAATGGATATGTGGACAGAGCTGGCATCGGGCTTTATTGCAAGGATAGGTTCCTGGGTTAGTGGTTATGTTGTATGGTGTGCGGTTGCTGGTGAGTATTTGCTTCAGGTTGGGAGGCTGTCTATAAGCAAGGACTGGCCTGTCTCCCAAGATCTGTGAGAGTGAGGGATCATCTTTAAGGATAGGTTGTAAATCTTTGATGATGCGCTGGAGAGGTTTGTGTGTTCCATTCTATGCATCCGAAGAAGTGAGCTTTAGCTCACGAAAGCTCATGCTAAAATAAATTTGTTAGTCTTTAAGGTGCCACAAGTACTCCTGCTTTTTTTTGCGGATACAGACTAACACGGCTGCTACTCTGAAACACTTAACCATTGTACACAGAAATCTGAGGTCACACTTCCTTTATAGTCTGTCACACTTTGTGACAGCCTCAAATACAAACCAGGCCATCCCTTCAATAGACAAGAAATATTGATCAGATGAATGTCACTGTCAACCCTATATGCTTGAATCACTCTTTGAACAGTATAACACACCAGTGATTTGCAATGCTACAGAATGATGCTGGGGAGTGGGCTCTATATGTATCCAAGCTATATATATTTTTTTCCAACATTGTGTCAGTGGAAACTTATGCAAACAAACCTGAGACCTACTAATGAGGCCACACAAGTGCTGAGGAACATAATACTGATCTGACCATGCTGACCTCCCATTTGCCTGCTGAAGAAGAAATATGGAATGCATCATGAAAGATGGTTTAGAAGAGTTTGGTACTGCTGCACTGTATTTAACAGGAAGTACGTTAAAAAAGCCATATGAGCCTGGCATAGATAATATTAAACTATTACATTTGGTTAATATCATTAAATCTGTATATCTTCAATTTAAAAAAACCCATGCTTTTCTCCCAAGGGGTAAAGCTATTCTTCAAAACACCAGAGTGATTTTCACCAGTAAGATTTCTGAGTCCATGTCTGAGATGAAAGTGAGAAAGCGTGCAGTAAGAACAGCTGTGGTTCTTAGGAACAGGAAGGGTATAACTGGAGAAAAAGCTGAAATTCAACTCAAATGAAGGTAAAAACCTTCCCAGGTGTAGCTCACCTCTTCCTCATAAGGATCAGCTTCTCCTGCATGCTCTAAAATTCATCCTGCAACTGCATTTTCTTGTCTGATCAAGAAAATGAAGATCTTGCCATCCTTGCCTGCCTAATAAAGGGTCGAGGCGGGGGGCATATTATTGTATTACAGTATGATGAGCTTCTTTGCTACTGGCACTTTTAGAGGAAGATACGTCCAGTGCTAAACATTTATTGCCGCAGAATCTTAGCTGCCCATCCTCAAGTGTTTACTTTAAGCACGTTTTAGTGCTGTTGAGATCATTACCTGTTTTTCCACCTCCATTATCTAGAAGTTGCTATTTATAAAAGCAAATTCTGTTCACTTTCAGTTGATATTACACCTTACTCAAAGCTCCAGATTCATTGACAAGTGAATGAAGATAAAGATAACACAGAAGTATTATATTGTCACAAATAACAGATTATTTGGAGACAGACACTGGGATCAGGTGCTGCTTTCATTGTTTTGGTGCTGCTCAGTTCGGCAGCATCTGGGATGTTTGTTGTTACAGAGCAATTGTTCCCTCTCAGGTTTTTAAAAAAGCACATATCGCCAGGATATCTAAGTATGCTCTCCTAATCTGTATGGAGAATGTTTTGATGCTTGCTAGCTGTTAGCTGTTGTCAAGTTTTAAAGCGAACCAAAGTAATAATGCAATGTCCTCAGAAAGCCTCTTTGGGAAATAAATAAATAAATGCCCAAATGACAGCAGCCATTCTTTTTGTTACACTGTGAAAGCATCAGGCACCCAGATGAGGCCTAAAGCTAGACTCTTAAATCCTTATTTAGACACTTACATAATTAGCTTGATTTTCAGAAGCACTTGCCATCTAGTAGCTCCCCTTGACTTCTAGCCACACACGTGCTAAACATAGCCTTCCATGTCGTGTACATCAGTGAACAAAAGTAGTCTGACCTCAGGACATAAAATCCTAAACAAACAAATACCTGCAAAATTTCTTCATAACTGCAAAGTTCATAAAAATCTAAAAAAATCTGATTTTATAGCAATTTTTTTCACTGTAATGCTTGTGTTTCAACAAAAAAATAAAAATGGTAAAGCAAAAACCATTCTCTATTCAAGTTTTCATACCAGCCAGCAAATGAAAATGACTGCCCCCCAGCACAGTTGTATTCTGTCTGAACAAAGCAGTACCTGGTTCAAATGCTTGCAAAAGTGCAATTGAAAATTACTTCCCACAAGCATTTGGAATCTTAATAGTCACTTCCTGTGATCATTCATGCTTGTAAAATTTGATTGCACAAATGTTTATAGAAAACAAATACAAACAGGGGTGTGACCAAGCCTGTAGCAAATTTGTTTAAAACTAGGAATAAATATTGGCAGAAAGCTTTTGGAGGTATTCTATTTGTCAGGCATGTTCAGCTCTTATGAATTTGACATTCATGGCATGTATTTAAAAATGCTCAAGTTTTATTATAATTCTGACGGTTAAAAATATGGCAACAGAACTCTGAGAGAGACATTGTCATTGATTCAGCTTGAGAGAAGCCACTGACCTAGAAACTGTGGAAATAACAGGTTATTGACCAAAAAAAATATTGAAATAACATGTCATTTTAACACTTTCTATGTCCTGAACCTGGTATTTCCACACTTTATAGGTCATCCATAAACCACAGGACTTATCAGATTGAATAATGTCACTGTTTCACACTTGTGGTATATATACACTTTTCTAAAATACCCATTTTAAAATATGATATATTTTTCAGAATTTATAATTATATTTTGTCTAAAGCCTACAAAAATAAAGTTTTCTAAAATTTTATTTAAAAAATTCAGTGCAGGGTAATTAATTGGAATGATTTGATACGATAGGACAGAAATAAAAAATAAACACTCATTTTAGTGAGGAACTGTAGATGGATTACAATTAATCTAAATCTTTGATCATCTTTTTAATTCTATTAAGCTCTTTGTCTCACTGATAGCTTGTGTTAGTGAGTTCCCCAGGATAATTATGCATGGTATAAACTCTTCTTTTTATCAGTTTAAAATTTGTTGCCTTTTAATTTCATTGGGTGACCCCTTATCTTATCTTTTTTACCCAGATGGAGTAACCAAATTTTGAGGTGGAGTAACCAATATTCAACACAGTGTTCAAGGTGAGGTTGTACTATTGATTTATATAATGTCATTATTGTATTTTATTATATATTTTTATTACAGTATAATTTTCTATTCCATTATTTCCATTCAGTCATCACTGCAAATGGAACAGATGTTTTCATTGAGTTGTCCATAATGACACCTAAGTCCTGTTACTGAGTGGTTACAGTTAATTTAGAACCCAGCAATCCGTAAGAGTAGTTCAAATTATTCCTTCCAATGCACATTATATCTTGTGTTCGTCAACACTGAATTTCAGCTGTGATGCTGGCAGACCAACTGCCAGCTCAGGCCAAGGTCCCCATGACCCAACTGAATACTGATGAATACATAGCTGAAATCAGTCTGGCTCACCTGTCTGTTAGTATTGTTAAAATAGGTTTTAGGACTATAAAAATGTGGCTAGCATTTAGGCTTTATAGAATGCTTGTAAATTGCTGAATGCATTAATCTCGCTCAGAATATCTTTATCCAATATTATATGGTAATAGTTCAGTGTTTGCATTATAAGCCTCTGTTTAAATCACCAGAGAGGAGAGAGACATTAACTAGTGTAAAGTGCTGACCTCCAACAGAAGGTGTTACGTCCTGGCTCACAAGGAAGGCTCATCGACAGCAGATGGACTAGAGTGGAACATTAAAAAGGACAAAATACTTTGTTGTTTACTCTCCCACAACCCCCTCCCACATGGAGATGAGTCTTGCAAGTGAATTCCTCCCATCAGCTAAGTTTGCAGCTCAAAGCAGAAAGGGAGAAGGGAATAAAAATCCCTAACAAGAAGAAACTATATACTTTATGCTGCTTGGACTCTGGGGAGCAAGGATTAGTAGGCATAAGCAAAAAATGCCCAGTGCTTAGCCTAGGTTAGCGCTAAAGGACATATAGAGCTTGCTTAGCATAGATGTTTCTATTACTTTGGAAATTTAAGATTAAATTGTGCATGTGTTTACCTGCCTTAACCTTATTTCCTTTTCCTGAGTGATAAATCTTTAGTTAATTTATAATAGGATAGGCTATAAGCACTGTATTTGGGATGAGATCTAAAGTGCCATTGACCTGGAGTAAGGACTGGGGACTGAGAGTTACCTGAATATTGCTGTGATCTTTGGTGTAAGGGATCATCTATCACAAAGGGAAGCTTAGCTGGGTGGCCAGACAGATCAGAGTACCCAAGGGGACTGTCTGTGACTCTATGTAAAGGCTGTTACAGAGCCTGAGGAGTTTACACTTTAATTGGTTGGTGAAATCTAAGCATAGAGCTCACAACCAATTTAGGATTTGTGCCCTGGTTCCTAATAGTCTGCCTTGAGGTTGGTCCTCATGCTCTTGAGTCACTGCAAGACAGCTTGACATCAGGTACCATTGTACTCTCATTCACCTAATTATCTTAGGTCTCCCAGAAGTTCTGCACAATCCTCTCAAGTCTTGATCCACTGATATAAATTTTTCACCATCTTCTTCAAGAACATTAATAACAACATTCAATAGCACTAGACCTAGTATGGATTCTTGGGGAAGGCCACTGTTAGAACCTTCTTCTAAGAAAGAGCTAAAGAGCCCTATCCTGAAAACCCAATGGCATCTTTACAAAGACACTTTTCAAAGTAGTTCTAGACTTTAAATCTCAGCAAGGTGGTCAGGATTATCATTTTATTTGAGTCTTTCCTAGAAGAAAAAGAAGGAAGATGTGGAAGTAGGCATGAAGAGAATAAAGGGATCCACATTGGTTCTCCCAGTCTCTCACATACTGGATAACCACGCAGATGCTAAGAGAGAAGATGAGCCATGATTTCTAAAAATAGACTTGTTACATGTTATAAGTATTCCTCTGTCTCTGTGACTAATATTTCCAACAATATGAACAAAGCTAATAACAATGGTTAGTACCTCTATACCACTTTACATGTTAGAGTGCTGCACAAACTACCCTGACAGATAGAAATGACTTACTATTCTTGTTTCACAGTAGGGAGACTGAGAAGTGAGGTAACTTTCCCAATGTTACAAAGATAATAAAAGGGAGAGCCAGGATTAGTACCAAGGACCTCCCAACCTTTTATATATTCCCTAGATTACGCCGCTTCCATAATATATGGGACAGATTTTAGTGATACACTTTCTGTGTATAACTTTTCCATTTCATTTTTTCCCTATACTGTGTGATTTTTGGCTTTGTAAATTGTATTTTTAAAATGTCCAAATTACTATTTTCCATCGGCGTGATAGTCTGTTGGCCTGCACTTCGAAGTCACTTACATGAAGGGGAAAGTGGAGATAAAATGCTAGTATTCCAAGATGGTAGAATTTTACATGCATTTTGCAGTCACTTTACACTAAGGTAAATGGCTATACAAGATAATGCAGTCATAGGATCTGACTCTATTATATTTTAAGGATGTGTCCTCTCAGAGCATTTTCTTAAAGTCAAATTACTCAAGAGGAAAGTAATCCATTGTGGAATAAGTTGATCTGAGGAGGGAGAAGAGCATTTCAACTAATGTCCCCAAAGGATAGAGGAACATTCTTCAGCAAGCTACAGTCAGACAGTACCATAGGCCTGTAAATGTTTGGGTGTATGTTAGAGCTTCATGCTGAGTTACATGTGCTTCTTGTACTCATCTCACATGCTTCCGGTGATTTCTATTTTCAGCAATAGACATAGGATAAAAGAAAAGGCATCGTGTTTATTTCATTGAGACAGGGCATTGGGGAGAGGAGGAGATTGAAATGTATGCACACAGCAAGGAAGAAAAAGGAGAATAAGCAAACACAGGGAATAATATAGATCCACAGAATGCAAATCTCATAGGAACCAGAAAATGTAATTTTTTTTCACACAGTAAATGATAACCAGCTGAATCCACTCGATTGGGACTTCACAACTTTCAAGCTTCTGCCTTTGTAACCATGGGCACCTGAAGAAGAATAAGCTGCAATGTTGTAAAATCAGTATAAAGCAATTTCAGGTTGCCAATTACTGTTCAGGAAAAAAAACTTCCTTTCTTTACATAATCTGTGCTATTGGCTCTTTCACAATTGTGAGTCTAACTGTGGAAAAGTGGGTAAAGGTCTATGGAGTGTTTCAATCACTTATAACAATAAATGTTGAAGAAAAAACATTTGAAAGGGAGACAGAAATATTGAATTAGTCCAAACAAACAGGCCTATAGCTATCACTCAAAGTCTGTGTTGAGATCAAGCCCAGTAAACAACAGATGTTTGAGCCCACAAATCTATGTAACAGAATTGATACGTCGGAAATTACTCCTAACTGGTACATAAAATAATGAGAGGATGAGCTATTCCCCCTCTTTTTCAGCATCCTTAAACAATGAACATTGTGTGGGAAGGGAGGAGGGCGGAAAGGACAGGTGAGGAATGGCCAGCAGGACACTCAGACCTCAGTACACCAGTAAGGACACATGTGTGACACACAGTCCCATTTGTGGTTCACTACTCTGTGTCAGCAACTCCTGTCGGGCCTGACATACTGGTGTCAGGATATTTATTTAAAAGGTGACATGAAATATATCATTTGCACTCAAATAACACACACTGTTCAATAATGTCACTGCAAATGTTAGTAACAACTTGGTAGGTGAAACTATGGATACTCTCTGATATTATGTCCTGGAAACTATACACGGACAAAGTTGATAAAACAGGTTTCTTCTACATATAAGGGAAAGAAACTATAGTGGCAGGTGCACTGTCCAAGAAAGAGGGCTCTGACCTGCTGCCTCCAGGTCAGCTAACCAGCTTTGTAAAGGTGGTTGGAGGGATATGACCATACGAGCATCCCAGTGCTAAAGGACAAGGGCCTCATTGGTATCCATCTAAGCCAAAGTGAAAGCAGACTGCTGGCACTTAACATTAAAAAAGGTTGCAGAGCAGTTTTTAAACTAGGAGATGGGGGAAAGCTGACTGCTTCAGAGGAGCACGTGGATCAGACAGAGACTTCTCTTAGAGGAGATTCTATTGATAGAAGCAGCAAAGAGTCTTGTGGCACCTTATAGGACTAACAGACGTTTTGCAGCATGAGCTTTCGTGGGTGAATACCCACTTCTTCGGATGCAAGTAGTGGAAATTTCCAGGGGCAGGTATATATATGCAAGCAAGAAGTAAGCTAGAGATAACGAGGTTAGCTCTAGCAGTAGAGGTGTGAAAACCAAGGGAGGAGATTCTCTAGGTTATAGTCAGGAGCAGAGGATGGAAAAGGATAATGTAAGGGCCAGATCAGACGACAAACAGTCACATAAAGAATCAGATACATCAGAAAAGGGCAGACAAATAAACAGTGAAAAGTTTTTAAAGTGCTTCTACACAAATGCTAGAAGTCTAAATAATAAGATGGGTGAACTAGAGTGCCTTGTGATAAAGGAGGATATTGATATAATAGGCATCACAGAAACCTGGTGGACTGAGGACAATCAATGGGACACAATCATTCCGGGGTACAAAATATATCAGAAGGACAGAACAGGTCATGCGGGGAGTGGAGGGGGGGAGTGGCACTATATGTGAAAGAAAATGTAGAATCAAATGAAGTAAAAATCTTAAGTGAATCCACATGTTCCATAGAATCTCTATGCATAGTAATTTCATGCTCTAATAAGAATATAACATTAGGGATCTATTATTGACCACCTGACCAGGACAGTGATAGTGACTATGAAATGCTAAGGGAAATTAGAGAGGCTATCAAAATTAAGAACTCAATAATAGTGGGGGATTTCAATTATCCCCGTATTGACTGGGAACATGTCACCTCAGGATGAAGTGCAGAGACCAAATTTCTCGATACTTTAAATGACTGCTTCTTGGAGCAGCTGGTACGGGAACCCACAAGGGGAGAGGCAACTCTCGATTTAGTCCTGAGAGGAGCGCAGGAGCTGGTCCAAGAGGTAGCTATAACAGGACTACTTGGAAATAGTGACCATAATATAATAACATTTAACATCCCTGTGGTTGGAGGAACATCTCAACAGCCCAACACTGTGGCATTTAATTTCAAAAAGGGGAACTATGCAAAAATGTGGGGGTTAGTTAAACAGAAAGTAAAAGGTACAGTAATTAAAGTGAAATCCCTGCAAGCTGCATGGATGCTTTTTAAAGACACCATAATAGAGGCCCAACTTAAACGTATACCCCAAATTAAGAAACACAGTAAAAGAACTAAAGAAGAGCCAACGTGGCTTAACAACCATGTAAAAGAAGCAATGAGAGATAAAAAGGCATCTTTTAAAAAGTGGAAGTCAAATCCTAGTGAGGTAAATAGAAAGGAGCATAAACACTGCCAAATTAAGTGTAAAAATGTAATAAGAAATGCCAAAGAGGAGGTTGAAGCCAAAAACTCAATATAATAACAAAAACTCAAGGTAATAACAAAATGTTTTTTAAGTACATCAGAAGCAGGAAGCCTGCTAAATAACCAGTGAGGCCCCTGGATGATCGAGATACAAAAGGAGCGCTTAAAGATGATAAAGTCATTGTGGAGAAACTAAATGGATTCTTTGCTTCAGTCTTCACGGCTGAGGATGTTAGGGAAATTCCCAAACCTGAGCCAGCTTTTGTAGGTGACAAATCTGAGGAACTGTCACAGATTGAAGTGTCACTAGAGAAGGTTTTGGAATTAATTGATAAACTTATATTAACAAGTCACTGGGACCAGATGGCACTCACCCAAGAGTTCTGAAAGAACTCAAATGTGAAGTTGCGGAACTATTAACTATGGTTTGTAACCTGTCCTTTAAATTGGCTTCTATACCCAATGACTGAAAGATAGCTAATGTAACACCAATATTTAAAAAGGGCTCCAGAGGTGATTCCAGGTAAGTCTAACGTCAGTACCGGGCAAATTAGTTAAAACAATAGTAAAGAATAAAATTGTCAGACACAAAGAAGAACATAAATTGTTGGGCAACAGTCAACATGGTTTCTGTAAAGGGAAATCGTGTCTTACTAATCTATTAGAGTTCTTTGAAGGGATCAACAAACATGTGGACAAGGGGGATCCAGTGGACAAAGTATACTTAGATTTCCAGAAAGCCTTTGACAAGGTCCCTCACCAAAGGCTCTTATGTAAATTAAGTTGCCATGGGATAAAAGGTAAAGGTCCTTTCATGGATTGAGAACTGGTTAAAAGACAGGGAACAAAGGGTAGGAATAAATGGTAAATTCTCAGAATGGAGAGGGGTAACTAGTGGTGTTCCCCAAGGGTCAGTCCTAGGACCAATCCTATTCAACTTATTCATAAATGATCTGGAGAAAGGAGTAAACAGTGAGGTGGCAAAGTTTGCAGACGATACTAAACTGCTTAAGATAGTTAAGACCAAAGCAGACTGTGAAGAACTTCAAAAAGATCTCACAAAACTAAGTGATTGGGCAACAAAATGGCAAATGAAATTTAATGTGGATAAATGTAAAGTAATGCTCATTGGAAAAAATAACCCCAACTATTCATACAATATGATGGGGGTTAATTTAGCTACAACTAATCAGGAAAGAGATCTTTGAGTTATCGTGGATAGTTCTCTGAAGATGTCCACACAGTGTGCAGAGGCAGTCAAAAAAGCAAACAGGATGTTAGGAATCAATAAAAAGGGGATAGAGAATAAAATGGAGAATATATTATTGCCCTTATATAAATCGATAGTACACCCACATCTTGAATACTGCATACAGATGTGGTCTCCTCATCTCAAAATAGATATACTGGCACTAGAAAAGGTTCAGAGAAGGGCAACTAAAATGATTAGGGGTTTGGAAAGTGTCCCATATGAGGAGAGATTAAAGAGGCTAGGACTTTTCTGTTTGGAAAAGAGGAGATTAAGTTGGGCTATGATAGAGGTATATAAAATCATGAGTGATGTGGAGAAAGTAGATAAGGAAAAGTTATTTACTTATTCCCATAATACAAGAACTAGGAGCCATCAAATGAAATCAATGGGCAGCAGGTTTAAAACAAATAAAAGGAAGTTCTTCTTCACGCAGCGCACAGTCAACTTGTGGAACTCCTTACCCAAGGAGGTTGTGAAGGCTAGGACTATAACAGCATTTAAAAGAGAACTGGATAAATTCGTGGAGGTTCAGTCCATTAATGGCTATTAGCCAGGATGGGTAAGGAATGTTGTCCCTAGCCTCTGTTTGTCTGAGGTTGGAGATGGATGGCAGGAGAGAGAGCACTTATGTTCTTATATTCTTATCAGGTAGTGAACTTCAGCTAGCCTGGCTAGTTCAGTGTATCCCAGCTCGCTGTGGTTATAAGCTGTACCTAAAAGGTGTCACGTAAGATATCATTGGAAAATGAATAACTTACTGATCATTAATAGTCTTGCATGATGTATACATAGGGTGTGTACAAAACATTATGAATATGCACAAGAATTATATTCTTATAGTGTGTGAATAAGACAGTCTGCCTTAGACAAAGGAATGTGCATTTGATTCTCTGCTCAGCCCAGTCCTCAGGGCAAAGATAATGAAGGTCCATTTTTACATATTAAGTAAACAAAGCTATCAAGCCAACAAGTGGGGGAGGAGACAGCATAGCACCTATGTCCCCTCAGGAAATAGAAGCTTGGGCTGGGTTTTACTCAACAAGAATACCCTGCAAAGTTTTATAAAGACAGGAGGGTGGGGGCAAGCCTGACCCTCAAGCGATTAGCAATTGAAGTCACTGATTGTATACAATATTGCTGTAACTAAAAATAAAAGATATCAGGTATAGTTAGGATACAGAGGTGAAATACAAGTATTAATTAGTGTTGTAACACAGGGTCTACAGGCAGCAAGCCTGTAAAATAGTTAGCTTAGCAAAATTAGGCTTAGGATAAATTAGCATAAGTAAGTTAATAATAAATCGGCTGAACGCGGTCTATCTTTGTGATAGCCTGATATTTTGAAAATATCTGCTGAGTTTGGATAATAATGTCTATGCGGAGACACCACAAGATGACCGTTGGTAGTGAGGCTGAAATGTTAGAGACTTCCTTAAGGAAGTTACTGTTACTATGTACTGCCTGTTACTATGGTGATAAGGTGACTTAAATGTTAATGAGTATAAGGGGAACTAACAAGTTAGCTTATGAAAAATGGATCACTCTAGTGGGGTGTGGCTGTTAAAATCTTCATAAATATGTGTGAACCCCAGCAGCTGTCAGCATAGCGCATTATAAAAGCTGTATCCCGGCCTGCATGCTATGATGCTGGGCAGATGCCAGAATGATGACCACTGGTGATGATGATGATGGTGAGGATGAAGATGAGGACTAACACTTTAGGCTTTTTCACCAGGCATGGGGTGAGTTATGAAAATATTCCGTATTGGTCTCTCTCTCTCTCTCTCCTTTACCAGATTGCAGTGTGTGTATTGTTTGATTAGTCAATACAAGTAATTATAATAGAAAGAGACAATGATGTAGTCTCTGCTGTGCACCCTGGGGTCCTTGCTCTATTGATAACCTCTCTACTGTAGCTGATCTGGGGAGCTGAACTCTCATAGATTAAAGTAGGTGTAAACCCTCACCTTGGAGTGAATAATTGGTTAAAGTCGCCCATAACTATAGATAAAGCTACAGTATACAGAGCGAGGTCTTTTCTGAAAGCTAATGACACACTGATGATTATTATCATTGTGAATTGCATGTATTAACACTACATAAGAAATTACGACTGTTCATTGGTAGTATGCTGTGCAGTCTGTGATCCAAAGGGAGAGGTGAGGTGGAGACCATGTTGTAACTGCTGGCTACTTTACTAAACAGGACTGTTACACTGTTGCCTTATCCATCCTCCACAGTCACCTGTTGCCTCTAGTCACATATTTAAGCTCTTTGGAGCAGGGTCTTTTTTTATTATATATGGGTGCACAATGGCGAGATGTGCTACTACATTACATATGAATAATAATATATCCTTTGCATGTGGGGAGAACTAAAACTATTCTGTTATTTCTACAACCCCATTAAACCACATTTCAACAGAGACTCCTATAGCAAGCTTTAAATATAATGTTGCCTCTCTGCAACAGAGAGGAAGAAACCCCCAGAGACTACAGAAAAGATGAATTTCAAATAGTAATAGACACAAATGGACATTAATATGTATCTCCAAAGATCTTCAGACTCTCGAAAATCACAGGGGAGAAGCTGAGAGTGATAATAGGAAGTAGGAGTCATGCATGTATCTGATATGCTTTTAAACTGAATCACAAATCTAAAAAACAAAAACAAAAATATACAAAAATACTAGGGTGTTTTTTCCTACTTCTATTGTTGTTGTCTGTTAAGAAATTCCCAACTATCTAGTTTTTTTCCCCTTTGAGACCTGCGTTTTTAAACTTCATCCAGTCAACTGGAATTTACGACAAAGACTTAAAGCACGCAAGAGATCAAGATCCAGTCGGGTACAACAACTTGCCCGTAGGAAAAAATACCCACAGACACATAATGAAAATAACAGAATATAAAAAATCTACACAACACACTGCCTGCGTGTGGCATGCATTACAACTCATAAAAGAGGGACCATGTGAAAACAGACAGAGCAGATCATTCAGTGGGCACAAATCAGAACAAAGCCTAAAATTATCTGGGGGCAAACCCTTTGGCTCAAGTAAAGGCTGTGCAAGGCCCTGCTTGAATGCAGCAATGCTGGTGTAGTACAGAGGGAAGAGGAGACCGGACATGGACAACCCAGGAGCAGAAAAGGGCTTGTGGGGATAATAAGATCCTGGAAGGGACTCTTGAGAGCTTCTGGGAAACCCTTGTTAATATGCCATCACCAAACTGGGGGGATTTCCCGGCCTCTTTAAGAGATCAGCTTCTCTCTGGAGACACCATTCCTTCTCAAAGCTAACTAATCCTAAGAATAACACAGCCCAAACTACTGAAAACATTCCTTCCTCCTTCACCCCCTCTTCTCTAAGTACACACGTCCCCACTTACATGGGCTTTATCACTAGCTATACTGGGAAGTTTTAATGGAAGCCTCTTATTAAAATATCAGAGGCTAGTCACTGAGTGGGGAAAGGGCTGTGAGAGATGTAGGGCCATGGTGAGGGAGCCCACTTTCTTGAGCATGCAGCAGATTTTTGTCTCTATGCTATATAGAGACCATATGGAAATGTGAGAAACCAGAAGAAATTCTGTAGCCTCTCTCTGAAACCTCAAAACACCACAGAAAATCCAGACTCTGCTTTAAAAAAAGAAAAGGAACTATCACCCTTCCAAACCATAAAAGATATAACATCTAACACTTTAATAGTCTAAATGACATTGCAAAATCCACTAGTTCATACTTAACAATAGTTAGTTACCATAAATAACTGTTCCAATGTTCAGTTTCAATTATTTACAGAATTAATGTCCTTTCCACTTGTGATGTGCACTTATGTTGGTTATGAAATATAAATGTAAACTGTTAACAAAAACACTGATTATCCTACTGTTTTTATGTACTAATTTACCATTTATTACATTTATTCTATAAGATTTTCTAGGCATTTGCTAGGAATAAAGCTCAATTTTCCAATTTTCTTAATACAGCAATCAAAAGACAAGTGAAATAAAGTAAATAATGCCTGCTTCTCAAGTGGTAACTGCATAAAATAATGACTTTAAGACATAAAAAATCACTGCACCTTTATTGTGAAATAATTACAATCTCAGTAACAAATTTTTCCCTTGGTCAGTATTTTATTATACTAAGCTTGATTATATTAAACCTGATTCTCCCCTGCCTTGCAGTTTCTTTAGTCATTGAGATCTGCTAATGAGAAGTGCTATATAAGAGCTAGTTATTGTTATTATTAGCTCCTGAGCAAAGAAAGTGCAAAGTGGATGCAAAACTCTATCAAATCAGAATTCTGTCATTTACACCAACAGTGGTATTTTTATATTCAGTTTACACCAGTGCAAATGATTACACAAGGTGCAAGGCAGTGGAGAACCAGTCTATCTTCTTGTATTCAATCCTGATCCCTTTGAAACCAATCAGAGTTGTGGAACAGGAGCAGAAAAAGGCCCATTGTTCTCATACCATCACAATGGGTTTTCAGCTGATTTGGGGGCAGTTCCTGCAAACACCACTGAGCACATGGCCTGATCCAAAACCTATTGAAATCAACTGAAAGACTCCCATTACAATAGAGAGAGAAAAAAAAGAAGAAAGGGAATGGAAAAGGGAGAAGACTGTACCTTACTATGCAATAAGTCCATTGAGTTTACCCTGTGTAGAACTGGCAAATTATTTCAAATGAAAAAAGTTGATCTTTTGTCAAAATTGTTGTGAAATTTTCTTGATTTTCTTTTGGAATTTTCATTGTTTGATGAAATTGGAAGCAAACACTTTAGCCTGTTTGCTGTTTTTCAGTTTTTTATTTTGTTGTTTTATTTTTCCTTTCAAATATCTCTGAAATCCTAATTTCCTTTCCCTGTCACTTTCAAAAGATGAGAATTTTCAATTTTGGAAAACAGAAAAAATAGTTGAAGAAAAAAAAGTTCAGAGAAAATCTGAAAAAGCAAACCATAGTCCCTTTGGAGCCCTGTGAAACAAAACAATTTCAAAATGTTGTGTGAAATTATTTTTTCTTTTTTCAGTGGGCTATATTTCAAATTCATTTTAAAAATGTGTGTAAGCAAAGTGAAATTAACACCCAATATATTTATATCAGGAATGTATTGCTGAAAATAGAATGATTTTTAAAAAAAAAATTCAGCACTTGATTTCATCTGATCATGTAGATCTATATCCTTTTCCCTGAAGCCAGTTACTGTATATGTGGAGTAGTGGGGGGGGAAGCATTTGTCTGTGATACAGTATACTGCTCCATGCTACTGTATTCTATCTATACATGTGTCTAGTAAAATACATAACAACATGCAGATATTATTTTTACACAAAGAGATAGAAACGTTGTATAGAATACAGTTGTATGGAGCAATATATTGTAGAGTAGATATGGTTTTGTTCCACTATCCTACACCTACAGTAAATGACAGTGGGGAGCAGGAAATGGAATACAAAGGCAGCTCTCCAGTTGAGAGATTCTGTTCCTAGACTACTTGAAGTAGGCTCCTACCCTTGTAATGTCAAGCCTAATGCATTCTGGTTTCTTTCAGCCTCCTCCTGCAATCTATTGGGAAGAACTTTATTCCAGTTTTATACAATAATGAGAGCTGCCCTTGCTACCTCTTTCTAGTATTTATAGTATACATAGGAACCTTGGGTCATTGTGAATCACTTCAAGGTTACTTTTTTTTTTGGTACTTCTAAAGAAATGTGAGCTGCATCATCCTGCACAGACCATATATGAAAAGAGTTCAACAATCTTGCTAAGTGGCTACTGAACAATATGCTATATTGCATGGTGGAGGATTAAAAATAAGAGCATTTCAAAGAAGAATGGATGGAACAGCTAGCCAATATATTAAAGGCTAACTTTTCAGAATCTGAGAGGTGTTTTAACTCTTTAAATTCATGTTCATCCACTGGAACTCAGTGTTTCATTTGTGGGAGCTCACTCATCACGTTTACTAAATACAGAAAATAGAACTAGTTGGATTTTTTTCTATTTTCTGTGGAACATTTTACCTTGAAAATTTCAACTTTTTGGTGAAAAACTGAAAACTGAAAAATGTTAGGTGAAAATCAAAAATTTGTATTCAGAAATGCTGCCATGGTTCCTCATGGGAATTGTAGTTCGAGTGCTGCCACAGCTTAGCATTATCTGCACCTTTGAGTCCTTTCAGTTTCTCTGAGTGCAGTCCCACCAGGTGACTGACCCTGAACCTTCAACCTTTTTGGAGCAGAACCCCACAATTTTCCTATTCTTTAGACCAGGTCCCAGGGATGCAGCCCCCTGTTAACCAACCATGATTCCTCAGGAGGCCTGACTGGATCTGGTTGCCCTGCAAGCTTCCCTTCTGGGAGCTGTGACCAGTGAGTGAACACAGTGGTATAAAACAGCCTTTTCAAAAACATAGTATTTTACTTAATATCAACAGCAGCAACAAAACATAACAAGACAAACATTTTCAACCAAACAGTCTACAATCATCTGTCTGACCTAAAGCTTAGGTAGACCTAGCTCATCACAGAGAACTCCTACTTCTGGAACTGTGGGGACAGTCTACACCCCCTGCACTCCCTGTGATTCTCTCTCCTGAACTCTAACTAATTCAAAATTCTTTAGTTCAGTTTTCCCTCCTGGATTCTCACCTCCTCTGTACCAAGCCAAGGGTTTTGAACTCAGTGTGGTCAGAGGTAAACTTCAAAGGGATTGTCCCTTTAAGTATTGGCAAATTGTGCTATCTGAAGCTTATGGATTCCCTACATGCCAGACAGCTTCTGCTGGAAGCCAGCATCACAATCAAACTAGTAGATGGAATATATAATATTCATAAAATATTGCGGCCATTTTCCATGGTGCTTCACACCCACACTCTCCTCTATGGATTTGGCTCCCTGGCCATCTTCCATGATGCACCATTGTCTCCCCTCTTGCCATAAATCATGGCTGTCCCTGACCACAGTGCATAATGGGAGACAGTCCATCTGGCAAACCCAATCCAGAGAGGAGAATGAGGGCATCAGATGACAATTCTCAGGAGGTACTACAATGATATTTCAAATACTGTAGAAAAATCTCTTTTGGGCAGAGACAACAGGAGTGATTGACCCTTGCTCCACATTTCTGGGTCCTGCCATCAGCATGCCCTACAGCTGGACAATTTTCTCCTATGTTACTCTTTGTGAGCCCTATGCTTCTATGTCAGGGGATCACCCCTACTATTTAGACTGAGTACCTTTGTCTGTTTTGAATTCACATGAGATTTGGTGTGTGTGAGAGTAGGTGGGTTTCACAAGAAGACTGGAGGCAGCTGAGGTAGAGGTCACTCTGGGGAGGAAGCTGGGATGGATACCACATTGCACTGTATACAGGATCCCGAAAAACACAATGTTGGCCTTGCTAATAAATTCTGCCTTCCAGAGATATAGGTATTGCTAGGCCCTCTAACCTCTTCTGAAGCTTGAATTGTAGTAATAAAAATATTAAAGTGTGCTTCTATTCTGAAAAAATGATTACCTTAGTAACTTCTTATGTACCAGATTCACAGCCTCCTTGCTTACCTTACTGTCATTAATAAGTTTTTACTCCTATTAGCACAACAGAGTCCATTTGGCTACAGAAGAGAGAGATCAAATCTATTGTGGTCAGCCCATCATCAAAGAACTGACACCCAAGATTCAGCTAAATTTTGTCCTCAGTTACTTCTGTACAACTCCATTAACAGAGGAAAAAATGTGGTAGACAATGAGGTAGCGCAGACATAACTGAGAGCAGACTATGAGCTAGATTACGTTACTGGTAACAATATCTAAGAACACAGCTTGATTTTCAGAGTAAACTGAGCACAATGAATCTGGAGTCATTGAGAGACAAATTTAGACCCCTCTAATGTCAGCTTTATACAGTCATTCTTCAGAGTGGAATTGCACTTTTGAATAATACCGGCACCACCAAGCTAAGCACTGGTAGCTAGTATACTCAGGTGTTCAAAGATAGACATTAAGTTTGACTTATCTTTAGCTGTTGCTTTTTTTGTCTGTTTGTTTGGTACAAATGTAATATTCTGTTCAGATTGTTTTCACTCTTTGGTGGGTGATTCCCCTCCCCCGCCATTTAATAATTTGTGTGAGGGGTCAGGTAGGTAATTTACAGAGAAACTTGTAAGACTCTCAGAACCAGATATAATGTGGATCTTGAATTCTCATAGAAGGCTGGCTCTTACATCTGCTCCAGCATCAGTGCAAAGCTATGCAAAAAGCTACATTTCCCAAAATTGTACCATACTACCAGTACACCGCTAGGAGATAACACAGCCACAGTGGAAGTCTCTGACATGCCCTGATTCACTAGGGCTTTTATTTAGACTAAACTGAGTCCCTGTACCATCAAGTATCTTTTTGTTAAAAGGCTGCTTTACATTCCA
This sequence comes from Mauremys mutica, assembly GCF_020497125.1. Lineage (NCBI taxonomy): Eukaryota > Metazoa > Chordata > Testudines > Geoemydidae > Mauremys > Mauremys mutica. The sequence goes on along the minus strand of NC_059077.1, from coordinate 96,489,442 downwards.
AGATAATAAATGCCAATCCCCACCCCCTCACTCCTCCATCCCCCTTCTGTGGCTCATTACATTAAAAACAAATAATTAAGCCTTCAGACATTGGGTTTCTACAGTGTCAAATGAGTCTGTTTTTACATAGCAGCAGCCTAAAGTATTCTGTTGAGGGTTAAAGTAGGTGGATTGTCTCTTCACTGTGAAAGCCCCAAAGGAGTTAATTTAAGGCATGTTGTGACTGCAAGAAAAGTGTGAACTTTGAAGAACCAACCTGCATGTAAAGGGTGCGGCCAAGTTGCATATAAAGGAATGGGGCTCAGTTACTTGTGTGAGTATGTGTGTGGGGTCAGGACGGGACTATCTGCCCTGAAGTAATGTACACAAAAGGGGAAGACGCTCAGAGAGAGTGAAAAAATGGAAATACCTCTGCAATCTAGTCCCATTAAAGGGAAACACACATTTCTTGTTAATGCAAACCTGTCCCTGATAGCAATCATTTGTAGGGCCTGGGTAATGATGATCACAACCCACTATATTGAGCTGCTTTGGTCTGACTATATCAACAGACAATCTATCTTTTATGTTCTTACCTTCAGTTCTCCCTCAAGCAGAACCAGTGTGTACAAAGTCACTTCTTTTCTTCAGAGTTTCCCTACGTAACTAGGAATAGTTCAACATGTGTTATTTTCCCTGACTGGTCCTTTCCCAGGACAAGGTCACAACTGGATTTGTCTTTTAATGGCTCAGTCCATTCCTGGTTGCCATTGCATGCCACAGACATGATTTGCAGGCACTTCATCTGCAATTTCCCACTGGCGTGCTCACTGCGTGGAAGAAGGCAATGACGCATGGTGTAGGTTTTAACCAGGTTGCAAGTTTAGTAGTCAAATTAGTCCAAGCTTCCTGTTGGGGGACAGCCCAGCACAGTCACTTGCACACCACTGATCCTTTGCCAATTCTTGGGGGCTCGCACCACAGAGGGAGCCGATCATCACAGTAGGAGGGTCTCTGGGCACCTCCACTTGCTTGCTAGCATCCCTCCCCATTCTGGGAGCTAAGACAAGAAGGGACCTAAATCTCCACCCAGCACTGCTGTCAAGCACATTGGCACCATTGTAAACCCAGTACTGAGTACCCACAAGCCATAGCGTTGCTGACAGTTTCATCCAGAAAGCTACAATGAGACGTAATGTCTTTAAATTGAGACATTAGTGAAGTCAGCTTGTAGGTGAGTGCAATGATTTTAGTATACTGTAATTCATGATAATGTAATTATGTAGTACATTACTATTTTAATAATGATAACATTGTTAAGATACCAATGATAGATACATATCCAATAATTAAAATATGAAAGAAGTGTATAAATATGCTGAACATGGCCTCCCCCAAAATCTGAGGACCCCCTCCCCTAAACACACACACCTCTTCAAAAGTACCCATTGGCAGAAACAAAAGTCAGCACTGAGAGTCCACCAAACCCTTCAGGCTGGTATCTCTGACTCTGACTATATTATCGCCACACCAGGAAACATGTCCACCAGCAGTCCAACGTCCTGCTCAGCCTTCCTAAGCCATTGCAACCTGGAGCATGTTCCCAGGTCATTCTCCCATAAGTGGATAACACTGATGTCTGGCGTGTCCTCACAGGCCATCAGCCCATGCAGAAGAGGCATTAGCTGGTGCCAGCACATGCCCAATCTGGTGTGCCAAGTAAAAATTTGCATCCAGCCTGAGGCCCAGCTGCAAGTCCCTGGCTGAACTACATGCTCTCTGGTAAGACCAGTGCACAGTGTTGTGCCACAAATATATCCTCAGCCATAGGCGTGCTCTGATACATTATAGATGATAGACATGGGGAAGGAAGCAAACATGGTTAAAACCTGTGGGCCTTATGGCCCACAACCTGCACTGGCTTTCTTTCAGACAGCCACACGTAGAACTTACAAGCCCAGGATCATCTGCGCCCTATAGCCTGGAACACTGGTGCCCCCAGACCCAACTTGGTAGCTGCTGTTGAAATTCCTATATGGAATGAGTGGGAGCCATCCTCTCCCAGTGGAAAGCCCAAGAGTGACAGCCCCCCCAAACATGCCCACAAACTGTAATTTGGTTAGGAAGGTTCAGTCCTCTAGCCAGGAATAGGGGATCCTCGCCAGGTGGCCACAGAGCCATATGTGCCCACAGTGCCTGTACAGGACACAGTTCCCCCTCACTAGAGGCACAGCCTCATCCACCCCAATTTGATCAGATTTTGATCTGTGGACTTTGAGCAGTAGCGAACCATCTTCCTGCTGCACATCCTGTACTACGAAAGCCTGCCCTGAACAGTCAACCTTGGCTGAAGGGAACAAGTCACCGGAAAGCCCAAAGAAAACCAGCTGAAAGGCTGCCTTGAAGAGTACAACCTCACCTCCCACAAACAATAGTCCTGAGGAAGAACCTCAACTAATTGCCTATGGTCCTGCAAGATCACTAGCTTCCTAACATTGGGTAGTCCTGGCCCAACCCTCCCACATTCTACAGATCATAAATCCCCTGTAGGGGTCCAGATGACCTGCAGACCTGCAGTAAAAGGCCACCCCAGATAACTGATTAGCTATATATTATCTTTGAAAAGTCATGAAAGACGGGAGACATTCCAGAACACTGGAAAAGGGCAAATATAGTGCCAATCTATAAAAAGGGAAATAAGGACAACCCAGGGAATTACAGACCAGTCACCTTAACTTCTGTTCCCAGAAAGATAATGGAGCAAATAATCAAGCAATCAATTTGCAAACATCTAGATGATAATAAGGTGATAAGTAATAGTCAGCATGGATTTGTCAAGAGCAAATCATGCCAAACCAAACTGACAGCTTTCTTTGACAGGGTAACAAGCCTTGTGGATGGGGGGGAAGTGATAGATTTGGTATATCTTGACTTTCACAAAGCTTTTGATACTGTCTCTTATGACCTTCTCATAAACCAACTGGGGAAATACAACCTAGATGGAGCCTCTATAAACTGGGTGCAAAACTGGTTGGAAAACTATTCCCAGAGAGTTGTTATCAGTGGTTCACAGTCATGCTGGAAGGGCATAACAGGGATCAATTCTGGGTCCGGTTTTGTTCAATATCTTCATCAATGATTTAGATAATGTCATAGAGAGTACACTTATAAAGTCTGTGGACGATACCAAGGGAGAGGTTGCAATTTCCTTGGAGGATAGGATTAAAATTCAAAATGATCTGGAAAAACGGGATAAATGGTCTGAAGTAAATGGTCTGATGAAATTCAATAAGGACAAATGCAAAGTCCTCCACTTAGGAAGGATCAATCAGTTTCACACATACATAATGGGAAATGACTGCCTAGTAATGTGGAAAGGGATCTAGGGGTCATAATGGACCATAGGCTAAATATGAGTCAACAGTGTAATGCAAAAAAAGTGAACATCATTCTGGGATGTATTAGCAGAAGTGTTGTAAGCAGGACACAAGAAGTAATTCTTCTGCTCTACTCTGCACTGATTAAGCCTCAACTGGAGTATTGTGTCCAGTTCTGGATGCCACATTTCAGGAAAGATGTGGACAAATTGGAGAAAGTCCAGAGAAGAGCAACAAAAATGATGAAAGGTCTAGAACACATGTCCTATGAGGGAAGATTGAAAAAACTGGGTTTGTTTAGTCTGGAAATGAGAAGACTGAGAGGGGACATGATAACAGTTTTCAAGTACAGAGGAGGGAGAAAAGTTGTTCTTCTTAACCTCTGAGGACAGGACAAGAAGCAACGGGCTTAAATTGCAGCAAAGGAGGTTTAGGTTGGACATTAGGAAAAACTTCCTAACTGTCAGGGTGGTTAAGCACTGGAATAGACCCCGTGGTAACTCGACCTAAGATACAACAACTCCAGCTACATTATTCATGGAGCTGGAGTTGCGTAGCATAGGTCGACTGATCCTCAGTCCTGCCATGAGTGCAGGGGACTGGACTAGATGTCCTCTTGCGGTCCCTTTCAGTCCTATGATTCTATAGCAAGACCATGAATTGCCAAATTTGAGGTTCTGGTACACATCAGCCCTGGATAGATCCTTAGCCTCCCTGAAATTCCTCAAATACTGTTGTGTAAGATAAAAAGATAAGCGATGCAAGTGCTCCATAGCCACGGATGTTGTTTTTAGCAACCAAGATGCCATAAGACTGCTGGCATCTATTCTGGCTCTTACTTGGCCTCTGGTGTACTCCAAAACTGTTGTCTTGCAAGCAAGAGAGCACTGGGCATGCCTTTGTTAAACCCGGGCACACACTTGGCAGTGAAATGAATATTGCAGGCACATTGCTGTTTGGTAGTGTTAATTTTTAAACATCTCTAGATAGAAGAGAGCACTTTGAAAGCCTTAGTCACAGTAAGGATTCCTTGTGAAATGTGGAATGCACTTAGCTCCCCTCTTGCTGGAATGATTTAAGGGCAGAACACCAAGGCTTATTCTATCTCATATTTCACCCAGTGCACTGAGGAAGAGAGCTTTACCTTCCTAGTGTGCGGTGGAGCCACCCCTCTCTCTGAAGGGCTGCTGTGCTGATGTAGTGCTTCTAGTGTAGATTAGCCTTCAGTAGTCTGATGAGCTCTGAGGGGTAGAGGTACATCAGGGCTACCATGTTTATCCACAGCTTCAGCCTGGTAGAGATTCTAGAATGGAGGTGGCTCCTTACTCAACAAGCAGAGTCACTTTAGCACTATACGCAAGGGTTCACTGGAGGGGAATGTCTCTGCTGAGGCATTATACCAGCCAAAATAAGCTGACAACCAGATCAGTTCTGCACAGCCTCACATACAAGTGCCTTACTACAGCTTATACCAGTGTTTGCTCAATGCATGGATATCACAGGGCTTTTCAAGCAGCTTTCACTGGATGATTCATGCCCCCATTATCTTGGCTTCCTTTAGGAGGGGTGGGACTCAGCAAGGTGTTGGAGTATTAATTTGCCTTCCAATAGCAGATGATTGTCCTCCCTCAGCTTGTATTGTACATTAGACTTTGAAAGGTTGCATTGTCATAGACAAAGACTCCTGCACTCCAGGGGAGGAGCAGAGATAAAGATAAAACAGCCCCACTCTTTGGTGGGAAGGTGGGGAGAAGCAGCTTTTATAACCTCTACCCTAAGTACTGTTAGGGACTATGGGATTTATGGGCTCTGACAGCCAAGTTAACAGAATCATAGGACTGGAAGGGACCTTAGAAGTCCTAACTTTCCACTGAGTTCCTGTGAACACAGTATGCTTAGGAGTGGAAACTTCCCATCTGTGGGGTGGGACAGACATGATACAGTCTCTGCAGTCAAAGGGCCTAACTACATTAAGGAAGTTTGCCCTAATGTAACTAAGCGGGTGCACAAACCCCTAACTAAAGTTCATCACTCTTCCACTCATTACACTACAGTAGGAAAGGACCCTGAGTCTGTATTTGGAGTGGAAATGGACACCCCTCAATACATGTCTGATTATATTAGTCTTGCTGCGCACATCTCAGAGGGACAAAGTGACCAGCAGCATCAACACTAGACGTGCTACCTATTGCCGGTGATTGGATGTTGCCATTGTCACTTTCAAAAGTGCCAGTTTCTATGATATGCATGTTTACACAGCAGGCAGGGCTATGGGGAGAACACAAGCACAGAGGAATACATTACAGTAGGAAAGGACCTTGAGTCTGTAGAAAAGGGCTCTGTGCCAGGAGCAAGGACCACACCAGGAAGCATCACACTTAGTCCCAGATCAGGATGATCAACCCAGCCACCACACTAACCTGTTGGAGCAGCAATGGGACCAGGGTAAGAATCAGCTAAACTAGCACAGCAATGCAAAGTCACCAGAAAAATTCTTCCCCACAGGTTGCGGGGACAGACTGGGCTCACTCCTGGGGGAAAAAGGTGACTGGGGGGAAGCCAGCCAGCCAGCAAGGGTAGATAAGGGAGTTATGGGGACCTGGGCCAGAGCAAGTGGGGACCTCCTCCCCACCCTTTCTGCCTGCAGTCTCCCCGCCCCCAGCTCCCACGCTTCAGCCAGGGAGTGGGGTCAGGGCGCGTTCTGCTCACCCAGTGCTCCTGCCACACCCTGGAGCACCAGATGGAGCTGGTCAGAGTGCAGGGATGCTCATTTTTCAGGGGCCCACCAATTGGCCAGGGTTCCTGGGCATGGGCCCCATTGGCCCAGTGGCTAATCTGCCACTGTCAGCCAAGTGTATAGTCAACAGTTGCTGCCACCACCAATTCAAGTCCCACAGGGCAGCGAGCAGCCCCTCATGGGCATGGCCCACAGCCCAAGGCAGCCAGGAATCCCCACCAGGGCACTGCCTGGGCCATTGGGCCTGTCCTCCCTAGCAATTCCTACCCGCCACTGCCTCAAGCCCTTCAGGGCCCATGGGGAAGGGGAGGCAGCCCTTACTTTGGCCCAGGACCTGGACCCTGAGCAGCTCTCCATGGGGCACCATGAAAGAGAATCGCTTTGAGGTACCCAAGCATTGTCCCACCGGCTCACATAGCTGCTGGCCCACCAGCAGCAGGAGGAGGCAAAGTTTTGAGTTCACAGTTTGCCTTTATTTTTCACAGTCTTTAATATCTGGAAGGGGTTGGACTCAAGTGTGCCAATCCAAAGAGGGCTGAGGCACTACTACACTAGATAGGAAGCATCAGCTGAACATCACAGACCCGCAGCTGGGTGAGTGGTGCCACAAGGAGGCACTACTTAGAAAGCACAGTTACAGTCAGAATGATGAGTCTTATAAAGTGGAAAGGAGAGATTTATGCTGTAAATTCATTTCATAATTTAAATTTTACTTTCAGCAATCAGTGTATCCTGTATCTTCAAGCTCCCATCCTCAAGACTAATTGTATGTATTTTCCAAGGGAAGGGAGGTATAACATTTTCAGAGGGAATGAAGTTTGTCATTAGAAATGTACTGGGGACAGATGGATTAGTTCTGATACAGCTGTGATCTTGATTCAGTACTTCGTTAAAGTCATATCAAATTAAAACACTTTCAGGGATAGTGTGAAAAGTGTTACCCATAAATTGACTCAGAATAAATCAAACCACAGACTGGCCTTTAGTTCTACAGAAATCTACCCAAATGCCATGTTTTTACATCACATAATTTGATACTTTTATTGACTTAAAGGATGTTGTGTTGGGGAAAACATGCTGTTTTATTGATTTCCAAAAGCATTTCTTCATAACTAAAATCACAGGGTGGCTGTGTTTCATTCAACACAATGAGGCTTAAAAATTCATTTGTTTGGCTGAATTGAAAACTAACGGCTAAGAATATTTTTTTTCTTATTGCATAAGCTGGTGTTAGCAATATTTGTGGGAGTAGAGGGAAGGGAGCTCATCTTCACATGTGAACAATATTAAAACAACCAACTGCAAATGAAATCTAAGCTTGTGCCTCCAGAGCCAGAGCTGACTCTCCCCCAGAGCTTTCTTCCACTTGCAGTCTTGGAAGTATGGAACAGGACAAAAGCCACAAAGTAGTTCAGTTTTCCCTGTTACCAGTAAGGTGCATATACATCATCAACCAAAAGCAAACTGAAACAGAGAAATTAGTAGTTCAAAGCAAATTCTGCTCATTGGATGCATGAGTAATCACATCAGTCATCATTCTGGATGAAATACTCTCCCATGCAGAGAGCCCATACAAGGCCTGTGGGCTTGCTGCCTTAAAATCAAGGCTGGATGCCTTTCTTGGGGGATATGCTTTAGCCAAATACAAGTTATTGGTTTCATTTCAGTGGTAACTAGGTGAAATTTAATAGCCTGTGATATACAGGAGGTCAGACTAGATGATCTAATGGTCCCTTCTGGTCTTAAAATCTGTGAATATATGAACCACATAAGTCCCATTAAGTAGGATATCAGTGTTGCATATCCCTTGTGCTAGCTTGTTGCACAGTGGGTGAATGTCAACCTCTGATTTTATTTAAACCCCATAATGAAAAAAAAATCAAATTCTAAGGGGCCATTAAAAATCAGTTTAATCTAACTGGTACCTGATTTATGTGCAATTCATAATTGCATTTTTATTTCATAGCATCATGACAGGACAGAGTTAAGGTCATTGGGGGTACATTTACTGTGCCTTGCCATACCCTAACTGATTTAGATTTCTTTTAAAATTAACTATAATTCTGAATTTCCTGGGTTCAGGGGACAATTACAAGATCCTTATAATGTATTTTATCCTAAATTTTTTATACATACTGTCAAATTTAACTCTATTTTAACCTAATTGTAGTCAGGGATCAATATTGAAAAGCAGTATTTCAGTTAGAAATTCCAATATACTTAAGCATTGAGTGACTCTTAGACACAGTATAATAAATATTTGTGTGAACTTCTAATCTAAGGAAATTATCAGAAAAAAATAACCTGCTTTAGTCATTGGTCTCCTTTAATATACCTTAGAACTACTTTACTTTAGACTTCAGGTGGAGTAAAGTCAAGCCCTAAGTGTCTCTTGTGCTTTCTCAAAAGGCAGAGAGACTTTTTAGGGTTCAACTGTAGCCTACATTTCAATTTCAAATATAGCCCTTTGTATATGATTGATGTTTACTGGTATAGTAAATATGATGATCTCTAACCCAGTGCTTACTAGAGTACAAAGAGACACGTTAGAATACTGTACAAGTCTTGGCTGCTATGAAATATTCATGGGGCACTTCTAGGTTGGTTGGTTTGTTTTTTACATGAAAGTGCTTTTATTTGCTTGTTGTAGCTGCTGGTATTTTCAGAGCTGGAAAAGAGGCATTTGCTAAAACTACTGTTACAAAAACAAGTAATGCTGCTCATTGAAGCTTTGCACTGAAGAAACAATTATATGCAGTGTGTTAATTGTTAACTCATGATATTTAATGTCATATTTTTCACACACAAATCCATTCCTGCATGATTAAGGCACAGTAGATTAGACACCAGCTGTCTGATAGAATCATATCTTATTACTAAGATAATATTACAGTCATTAAAAAGACCAAGAACCATTTTTTTCATGCCCCCTAACTGTAAAATGTATGTGCCAAGTCTTTGCCACACCACAGTTCTGCTGGCAAATAATTCTGAGAATATGTTTCTTTTTCAGGATGAAAGAACAGCCAACACTCATTCTTTTACCCCCAAAATGGAAGAGTTACATATAATTAACATTATTGTCCTTCAAAATTCTCCTTAGAAGTCTACTTTTCCATGATGCATACAAAAATTGACAACAGCGAGGCTGCTGGAATGTTGAGACTGCAGTCTATATTTACCAATATTGTCTCGGTTTCCTTGTGCTCCCCACCTGTCTATATCCATCTGTCATCTCTTGTTTTGCACTTACAGATTGTAAGCCTTTTGGGGCTTCTGCTTTGGTACAGCACCTAGCATAGTGGAATCTTAGACTGGGTCTCCTATGGCAATGCAAATAAATAGCACTCAGTTGGAGTAAGGGTATCAGAATCTGGCCATTAACAATGTAAAACTGGATGGGAGCTGTTTAGATTGCAAAGGGGGATATGTTTTTTTTTCATGGACCTGTGCACGGATCTGATTTGTATATTGGTTCCTTCATGCTAAATTTATATCTGCAAAATTTAGGCTGGGATTTTCAAAAGAGCCTAAGGGTGTTAGGCACCAATTCAGTGGAATTTGGGGGTCTTAATTCCCTTAGGCTGCTTTGAAAATCCCAACCCTAACCATAAAGAAGTCTGAATAAGATGTTGAAATGAAAACAGTAAATATACTTTGAATTACATGTTGTTCCTGGAACAGAGGTTTACATCAGTGTTTTTGTATTGCTTCCTGTCTTGCTCTCAACAGGGTAAGTCTTAAGAAATAAAGAAACTGTAGCTTCAGGCAAACTCTGAGCCATTCACACAGACTTCTGCTGGAACCGAAGTGAGGCTACTTCAAAGATTCATTGTTTACATTGCAAAGCAGAGACATATTATCCAAATTTTCTCTTAAGCAATAGTGCATCATGATTTGGAAAGTATTCATATAAACACTTGACTGTCTCTCTGGCAACCTGAAGGGTACCTAATGGAAGAAAATACACCATGAAGCCTGGGCCACTTCATTCAACAATAAAAAAAAGGAGCTTATCAAGGTGAAAGTCTTCTTTAACAACAACCAAACATTTATTCAGTTTCCAATTACTCATTTTGGGACTCGCTATAAGCATAAGACCAGCAAGGGAAAAAATGCTGTTCTGGATGTTACTTCTTTCAGATTCTATTAAAACTGTAATAGCCTGCTTCCATTATACATTTCCCTGTGTATTTCAATCAAAATGTCACTTAGCTGCTGCTCCTAAAGTGCACTTAATATTTTCATTAAAATCAATAAAGCCAAGAAATGACAAGGGTGCAGGTGGATGCAGGCAATTAAACTTCTCCTATATGTATTGTTAACTAGCAGTTGGAAAAAAGAAGCCCCATTCAACACCTGTCCCTTTCCTTTTGAATGGCAGCTAACAGAAATCCACTTAGCCAGCTTTTGTCTGCTTATTTTCCTGACAGATAATGTGAAGAAGTAGGCAGTTACAGAGCCAGTAATTCAGAATTAATTTTCCCTTTACAAGAGCGATGTGGACAACTGAGTGTGGTAATGGTACCTGCTCAGAATTCAGGGGGTAAACAAGACAATTTGAGATGATGGGATGGAAATAAAGGTTCTTTAAAGGTCTGCTCCTTCTATGGCTCTGAATAGCATTGTCACTGGCACTTCTTATCTGCCTCAAATGAAAGTCAGAGGAGTTAATCATTAAAGCATTAGCCTGGTGTATTTTTGTGTGTGCTGGGATTGAAAAGGAGGCAAATGAAAGAAGACGCTGCATGTCCCATTCCCACTATTAAAAATATGAGGGCCTGTGAAAGACAGCTGTTAAACCACATACTGGTTGTTTATCAATTCTCCTCATCTGAGATGCTCAATCCAGTAAACTATATTTTCTTTAATGACCAGGGAATGCTTTTTTTAAAAAACCCAAACTATTATCATGTGTTCAATTCTAATAGGAAGAGATCTCTCCCTTGTGCAAGCATGTGCTACTCCATTGACTTATGAGGAGTTATATGTGGTTATTGGTTCATGTGAGCTAAAAGTATGTCTATGTAATCTAGGCAGATGAGAAGTCAGTGTTCTCCATCCAGTCCACTGGATGTGGTTGAGAAGATTCCCAGTACTAGAAATAAAGACTATATTCTGATTTCATAGAAGCAAACACAGCTCTCATTGATTTCAGTGAAAATTTTACACACATACACAATTGCACATGCACACACAGAGAACCAGAATGGCCTAAAATGTTTTGAAGTCAAAGATAATGTCTGATTTTCCTGATTTCTCTCTACACACACATACACACACTTCTTTCACATAGAGGGAAAAGTAAAGGTTTCTCTTTGACTTCTGACCTTCTGACTCTCAGTCACAGGAGAGTTGCCAAGGGATTGCCATGCTGTCAGAAGAAACCTCGTAAGCCTGCAGAGCTTTGAGGAGAGCTATGCATTCCGTGCAGAGTCTCTGGGATCTAGGGGTTTGGAAGCAGATTTATGTATGGACTCCTGGGCTCTGTGGCTCCCTGATCTTGTTACAGTGAGAGTTGACTTTAATGGGACTTCTCATATGACGGCTTTCAGATCAGGCTCTGTTTGGATGCTGTTGCCTCTTATTTTCTCCTGCTCCTTCATGGCCCCTAACCCACTCCTTAAAGGAGGCAGCATTGGACGGCAACATCACAAGGTTTCTTTGCCCTCTGTCTTGTGGATTTTTGCCCAAGAGGGTACTACGTGGCCCAACATAATTATTACATGACCATTTCTATCTTCTAACTGCTTACTAAAATCTGCCGCTAACAAACTATTTATAGAAGTCAGTATTTAATAGCTAATTTATAGCTAATTTATTGCTAACTAAACTGAAGAAACATGTACTGTACATTTCCTGTAATGTAAAGTACTTAACTTGTATACTACTGTGCAAAAGCTGTTAGATTCTTGGGCTATGCTCTACGAATATGTAACATTCTCTGAGGGATATCTAGGTTACCTCAAAAATGCTTTGTTGAAGATTCCTGCAATATGTACATACCGCAACTTTCAGATGACCCACTCTGGAGTTACCATGTAAAAATAAAGGCCTACCTTTGCCTTAATGCAGGGGTGGGCAAACTTTTTGGCTCAAGGGCCACATCTGGGAATGAAAATTGTATGGCGGGCCATGAATGCTCATGAAATTGGGGGTTGGGGTGTGGCTGGAGGTGCGGGCTTTGGGGTAGGGCTGGGGATGAGGGGTTGGGGGTGCAGGAGAGCTGGGACCGAGGGGTTAGGAGGGAGGGGGATTAGGGCTGGGGCAGGGGGTTGGGGTGCAGGAGGGAGTCAGGGTTGCAGGCTCCAGGCAGCGCTCACCTCAAGCAGCTTCCAGAAGCAGCAGCATGTCCTCACCCCAGCTTCTATGCAGAGGCACGGCCAGGCGGCTCTGCGCGCTGCCCTGTCCACAGACACCGCCCCTGCAGTTCTCATTGGCCACACTTTCCAGCCAATGAGAGCTGCAGGGGCAGCATGCAAAGGCCCTTGGCTGCCCCTACACATAGGAGCTGGATTGGGGACATGCCACTGCTTCTGGGAGCCGTGTGGAGTGGGGCAAGCCTCTGACCCCACTCTCTGGCTGGAGCACCAGAGTGGGGCAAGGCCCGAACCCCACTCCCCAGCAGAGCTCGAGGGCAGGATTAAAACATTTGGAGGGCCAGATGCGGCCCCTGGGACACAGTTTGCCCACCCCTGCCTTAGTGCCCTCAAGACATAGGCCATATCTAATTAAAATCTCTTTGCGTCATCACACTGTACAGAAGCTTTCTTTGAATGACCAGGTAATCTTACAGATGTTGCCCCTGTTCTTTTTTCCCCACTCCTCCTCATACTCTTGTACTTCCATTTGTGGTGTCAAGATTAGGCCTCAATCCTGCAAAGCTTTATGGACATGTTTAATGTAAAGCATGTGAGAGTTCAAATAATGCATAATTTTGAGCATGTACGTAAGTCTGTGTAGGATCAAAGCTTTAATTTGAAAGTTCCTTGGTGCACAGATCATGTCTTTTACCTAAGTGGGGAAGCACCCAGCATGCTTTGGGATCTGTTAAAATAATAAGGTTAGATTATCATGCTTTTGTGATCAACACTAATAGATTCATCTCCATTCCTTCTTACATCCTCCTGGGAAAGAATAGGCTTTAAACATCCATTTGATGAAATATGCCATTTGTAATATATAAAGCACTGTAGCTGGAAACAGTCTATGTCCGAGTGTCTATTTTTAAGGTATGTCGCATCCTAAAATAGAGTCTGATTTCATGCAAAGTTCAGATGGGAGTTACTTTAGATTTACACTGATATCAATGAGATCAGAATCTGTCCCACTGTATGTGTGAGGGTCATGTGATGTGGAGTTGCTATGGTAATGACTTATTCCTTTTGAATAGTAGGGTAACTACCACACATAAAACCTGCATCTCCTGACAGCAAATTAAGTCTGCTCCTGTCATGTTTCATGCTGACTTGTTGAACTTAAAAGCAGAAAAGCTTATTCTGTAAAATAGACTTAATTTATTAAATCTGATTTTAGTGTTGTATCTTGAGTTGCACATCTTGTGGCTATTTGCAGTACTGTGTTTCCAAGTAAAAACAGAAGAAGTCTATAAGAATGGATGTACACCTCCATCATCACCCCCCGCTTCCCAAAGTACATCTGGACATCACCAGTGTCAATCATTTAACAGCACTTCAAAGCTTAATAACAAATAAAGAGTAAGTCAGCGAATTGTATGTTTATAGTCTTAGCCAGGAAGTTGGCTCCTTAAAAGTGGTTATGTGGAGATAAATGATGAGCACTGGGGTGAGATCTGACATCAGACCTTAATTATACCTTGAGAGACAAGAAAAAAGGAAAATGAAAAGTAATTCAATTGAATGTTTGATCAAGCAATAATCAAAACAAAAATGTGTTTTTTTCACTTGTGTGTTAACTATAAGAGAGAGTGATATTTATAATCCAATTTATGTTCCTTGTTGAAAGCACTATATTGTATTTGGATATGCAGGATGTTCTTTCTTTCTTTCTTTAATCACAGATATACATGACTGGAGTTTATTTGAAATGTAAAACAGCTGATCTAAAACCGTTCCTACATCATACCATTAGCAATGGACTCTTTAGTCGACTGGCAATTTCTGCTCAAGAGTGGCTATGCAAGAAAATCTACTGCATATACCCTTGGGGGCACAGAGAGGTCTTTCAGGGAGTACTCAACTCATCTAGATCAGTATTTCTTACCCTGGGGGTTGTGACCCCCAGGGAGGTCACAGGACAGGTTTGGCGGGGGGGTCGCAAGTGCAGGGATGGCATTGTGGGTAGCAAGCAAGGCAATTGCCCAGGGCCCCATACCACAGGGGGCCCCCGAAAGCTAAGTTACATGCTTCAGCCCTGGGTGGCAAGGCTTCGGCTTCAGACAAGGCTCACATGTATCACACTGAAATGTAAGTACCTTATTTATATTCCAATTGATTTTATAATTATATGGTAAAAAGGAGAAAGTAAGCAATTTTTCAGTAATAGTGTGCTGTGAAGCTTTTGTATTTTTATGTCTGATTTTGTAAGCAAGTAAGTGAAGTATAACTTGGGGAACGCAAGACAATCAGACTCCTGAAAGTGTTACAGTAGTCCGGAAAGGTTGAGCACCATTGCAATAGGCTCCCTGTTCTGAACTCATTGAGGGATCAGGGTCTTGATTGGAGAGTTGAGTTGGGGAAAAACCATGAGCAAGCAGCACCTGTGACACACAAAACACAGAAGACTCCCATCTTAGACTCTCACAACAAATTTTTTAGAAACAAATCTTTCTAAAAATCAATTTCTCTTTTCTGCCGGTTGGTTACATTTTACATTTCCTTCAGGTTGAACAATGAAATTAGCATGATCAGTTTCACTTTTGATTCTAGTTTAACTCACTTTCTGGCTCTCACAGAATTAATAAGCTGTTATGTTTGGCTTCACAAAAATAATTGTCACTGATATTTAAAACAAATAAAATATTGGATTTCTCTAAATCTTCCTCTCCTCTTCCCCCCTCCCCCCAACATTAATTTTTGTGACTAAAACTACCCAGTGACATTGTTCCTGTAATGTTTTCTCTTCAGACAATGGTTCCTTTAGGTTTAAGGTTCATTACTTGGCAGTGTAGAGAATTTCCTTCAGCACTGATCAGCAGATGGAAACAATTTGCTGCCAATCTGACTGATGAAATTTTCAGTTCTGTAGAAGACATTGTACAATGAAGATAATGAATATAATCAACATTAATTATCAGCAGTCTGACAAATCATATTAAGCAAAATGAACTTTCTAGATTGCTGCTGGTACAGATGTGCTAAATATAGAGATGGTAGAAATTTGATAACTATTTTATTTCAACCAGACAGTTCATATGTATGCCAAAATAGATTAGGACCTATCAACAAGTGGCATACACTTTATATCCAAACCTCATGCAAAGTCATTGGCCTAACTGGTATGTGTTGTGGCTCCAAAGACAAACACTACTCTGTCACACCATACTTGGTCTGAATCCTGCACACACGCACATGTATAAAACTTTCCTCACATGAGACATCCCATTAGTTACATTTGCAAGTGTTTGCAGAGAGAGGGTTAAAGTGTTCAAATTAATTGGTGTGTCCATTAAATGACTAATATGATAGAGGAAAAACTGGTAGCCGCCCCGGATGTAGGTTGCTAAATACTTTGCATTATAAAAGAACCCTGCAATTCAGCATCTGGATCCAGCAACCCATACCCGCTCTGGTAAAAAAGCCTCCTGCAGCTAGCTAACATTATTGGTCCTGTAGTTCCCATAGTAGCAGCCTATGCTGAAGTAGTGAAGATAAAGGGTTCAAATCTCGCTAATGATTCATGATGGGGGTGGGTGGCATGATTATTCCAGCTGCACACAATAGAAATTAAATATAGGTAGAAATTACATACACACAAGCTAGATTAAAAGGATATTCTTTACGTTGCAAAGTCAAGCATGTGCAAATCTGAAAAGTCACGTATATGTATGTATGTATATACTCACAGATACTTTTCAAAAATAGATGTTACAAGTTAGATTCTTAAACCCTAAATGGGTGGGCTGATTTTGAGAAGTGATGAGCATCCTTCAGCTCTCTCTGTGCCTTACTCAGAGCTGCTGGGTGTTTAGAAAATTGGGTCACAGATTTAGGTACCTCCATGTGGATGGAAAGTGCAAAACTATTCCTTGACAATTGTGTACTCAGACAGTTTTTCCTTTCTCTTCCTTTTGTAAAATTATATATTTTTTGCAGTATACTAGCACCATTACAAAATGATTTTGTCAGCCAAAAGCATGTGGAAAAGTTGACAGCAAATCTTTTTTTAAAGTGTTCTAGCATTTGTCGTCTTTATTTTACAACACACACATTCCCTCATCGGCCTGTTTTCTTCTTATTGGACAGAGCAGGACTGGTCATCTGGGTGTGATTCCAGATAAAGTGAGAACCCTGCCCATTGGCCTTTTGTTTTTCTCTTCATTTTAAGGCCTTCTTTTGTTTGCAAGTTTGGGGGGATGGGGTTTACAGATCTCATGTACAAGCTCAGGAGACTCCTAATTCTTTTATTGCTTGGCAAATTCCCAAATTAGATAGGTCATGTGTTCTGGGGTTAGTGATAGCTGTACAGTTGAAGGTGGAACTTCTGCACAATGTACTAATAGATCTAAATTTATAAGCAACGTTAATAAGTTTTGCCCATTTGCCCAATAGTGGGGCACGAAGGCCACTGATAGCACAAAGGGACTGGTGATTGAAAATGCTTACATGAGATAGCAGCCTCGTCATAACAAAAGAGTAGGGCAGCAATATCTATTCCTAAACACATTTTGATAAATGTCTTAAAAACTATCTAGTGAAAAGAAACTGTACCCCAAAAAACCACTGCCTTCTTTCTCAAACTGGCTACCGGTAAAGAGCAGGCATAATGGTTCCACCAAACCTCACCTACAGCTCCTCTGTTTCTGCAGGATCTTTTCTCCTCCATTAACTATCCTTTAGGGTCCTCTACGGAAATATTGCTATAACTTTTACTTGTTTCTGGGGATCTTTGGGTATGTTAGACACCTGCAGCCTCTGGTGTCCATGAATGATGGTAAATGGAGGAGAACTGATGGACAGGTGCCTGGAAATGTTACAAGCCTCCATCCCTCTGAGCAAGTTGACCTGAGAGACCATGGGATTGGTGTGGAGATTCAAATTGCCCCCACTGAGATTTTGAAATTGGTTAAGGGGCCCACTTTTCACACACCATCTGCCTAAAACTAGCCCTAGCCTCCATTACATACACACCCTGTGGTGCAAGGAGATATCACAGGATCTGAACACTCAGAGCAAATTTGCTTTTTGTGCATCATCTTCCCAGGACCAGCAGACACTGGTCCTGGCCTTAATGTGCACCAGGGCACCCTGGAGATACCACAGCCTTTGGATGCCTAGAACAGACTAGTCATTTATGCACCAGCCACCCAGGACCAACTGACATTAGTCCTAGCCGCCATAAACCTTATGGCACTTAGCAGATGTAATGGTTCCCAGCTGCCTGGGGCCCCTTCCTTTCTTCTTTCTTTGTGATCCACATGGCCAGGCTGAACTGGGACACAAGGTTGACAGAATGGACTTCCAAGTGCCCTCTTTGGGACTTTGAAACTTTTCAGGTCCAAACTGCCTGGGAACTCCACCCCCTCCCCCAACCCCACCCCACAGAACCCACTCAGTAGCTCAGCACCTGCCCAGCTGAGAAAGCAGAAGGCAGAAACCTGCATCTTCTGATTCATCTGAAAAAACTGGAAGGCAGAAGAACAACAATTTGATTTACCTTCTTCAACTGGTTGGGTTTTATACCAATCTCACGATTTTGGGGAATCCAGCTCATGGTGTTTGAAGTCTTGGAGTTGACAATACTGCCACATTCCAAGTCCATGCACAAAATTCATCATTGGGACAAATCTTCAGAGTCTTAAAATGTGGCATACTGAGGGGCCTCTGCATTTTCCATCTTGGCCATGCCCAAGGATGGTCTGTGACCTCAGCAAGATCTACATTCCTTCCCCACAAACTGCTGTGTGAAAACCTCTGCAACAAGGGTTAAGCATGGAAACATTGATGAAATGGCACATGGCTTTCCCTTGCAAAGGTGGAATTCTTTGGAATTCTCTCCCAACTCATTCCTCCTCAACTCAGTGCATTAAGCTGAGGTGCTTTCAGAGACAGAGAGGTAATTTTTGCCTCTATGTGATCTGGATATTACAGGGCTTAGTCTTTCAAAATACACATTGTGGCCACACCCTTTCCAATGGTTCTAAGTGACTGGGCACTGCTTTCTAGCCTCCGTAAGGGCATATATCCGCTTCTGCTGACACTTCAGCTGTTGGTACAAATTGGACACTTGCTGGAGGGTGAACTCTTCTGTCTAGATTCAACCCAGCAGCTAGTCCCAGTGAGAAGCCTCCGTTACTCTCCTGGGCAACATGAGGGGGAAGTTGACCCCACTCATTGGTTTTATATGTAATCTCTTGCACATTGAGAGAACATGGAGGGCACAGTTTATAGTTACTGATTCCAAAAGAATTTTATTGTTGTTTTCAGCTCAGATTCATTTCACTCCCTCAGTTAAAACTTCAGTAGAGCTTTTCTGCCAGATATCTCCCGTGGGCTTGATTTCCCCCCTCATCTCCACCCCCAGAAGGGCTCTGACCGCTATGTGGGGATAGAAGATAATTCTCTTCAGGTTGGGAAATGCCCTAATTTAATTCCTGTTTCATGTCGGAAAAGAAACACTGTCAGCGTGTTTCTGAGATGCAGAGGCTTAGCATGACACGAGCAGACCCAGTCAATTCCCCCAACACACTCTGCAACAGCCCTGCTCTCCCCCCAACCAAACTATACAGGACCCATGACCTCTGCACCAATCCCTCCCAGCATATCTTCTAGACACACTCAAAGCAGCACCCCTCTGATGAGCCAAGCTTCCTAAGGCCTGTAAAGCCCCACTTTCACCTCAGAATTAGACCAGCTGGACCGATTGTCTACTTTCCTTGTAATCCGACATTATATTGTTTTTCTGGCCTCCCAATGGAATTGGGAAAAATCCCAGAGCCACCATTCCCAGCAGCAGAAAAATCACAGGATCTGTGGAGCTTTCAGCACCTTCTCAATAATGGGTCAACGCTTCATAGCCCCACTGAATTAGGGATTCCCTTGAGCTTGCTCCCCTGTTCACTCCTGGACCCTTACACACAAGCATGCACACCCACCCACTTGCTCTTCACACCAGGAATGTACATGTTCTCAGGGACTACGCTGAGTTCCTTTGTGCTTAACAAGTTTAGTCAAAGGCCTCCCTACTTGAGAGCCAGATTCTTCATCATGGCAGATACATCCTTTTTTGCCCATTGCATCACCAAGTTCAAACACTGAATCACTTAAAACACACCAAAATGTTTCAAATTTTGAATTTGAACAAAAAATGGGGAACTTTTATTGATTTAATTTTTCCAGCCAGCTCTACGCACATTAGATAATCCATATACCACCATTTTAATGCTTGTAATATTTACTGGGTATTTTCAAATACATCATTGGAGTAGGGACTGTCTTTTTGTTCTGTGGTTGTACAGTGCCCAGCACTATTGGCTCCTGGTCCATGACTGGGGCTCCACGGCACTACTACAATACAAATAAATAAATAAAAACAAAATGATTCATTTGCAAATGACTTATGAAGCCAACACCTCAGCCCAAATTCACTAAAATTTCAATTCAGCCAGCACTGTGAAATATAAATATATAGGGAGACAGATACACACACACACACGCACACTCTATTCTTTCTTTCTTCAGGGCAAAAACTTTGATTTTACCATACAATGAATAGCCATCAACAGAAAGGTTCTTAATACCAAAACCAGAACTACATGTAATACCTCATTAAATTAGCAAGGCTTTTGTTCCTGTTATCTTGCGTTGAACTACAAATGAATACATCAAATTTTCCAGCAAAATGCCTTCCAAGGTCTGCTTAATTCCATTAGACAGTGTGAAACCATGCATTCAAGCTGTACAGAATGGTAAACAGAATGGGAAGTGTTTTTGAGCATGCTGCAGATGGGCTAAGAAAATCAATAGTTTGTGAGGGAAAGCTTCCGGCAATATAGATTGTTTGAACTACTTACCATTATGTCAAATTCACTTTAGCGTCAGCAAACAGACACACTGTAAGATGAATATTGAAAGAAGCGCTATTTCTACTGTTTGCATTTAAAGACCTAAAGTTGTATGGATTTTTATAATCAAGTAAGTCTTTATAATTCAATAACAAGGCTTTTATTTAACCCTTAAAGAGTGGATATCTTGGGTCATTTCCCCCTCCCCGTTTGATTCACTCAATAAGAAACTCAATAAAATATTTAGATGCACACATTTCTTCCCTTGATTAGGTCCCCTGTGCATTGGTTGTGATTTTTAAAATACCCTCCCTCATGAGTGCTTTTTCTCACCATCCAGGTAAGCAAATGAAAATGCCCTCCCCACTTCTGAAAACTGGGACTGGGCATCAAATCCCACTGTCTAGCTTCCCAAGGGAAACTATTTCCCCTTCAATTCATCATAACATTTAAGCTTGCCTTTCAAGTTAAGCATGTACTTAACTGCTGAATAGAGAAGGACTTAAGCATGTATTTTTTTGTGTGTAACTGAATCAAGGGCTTGAAGGCCAATAAGTTATAACAAAGCTAAAATACATCAGTTGATTTCACTTTAAAAGACAGATACTGTCATTTCTGATTAGGAGAACTAACTAGGTTTGCTAACTAGGTTAGCAAAATTAAGACAGTTCATCAAATAAGGCTCATAATTGGATTACGCACTCTTAGAATCTGGGAATTTCTGTATAACAAATCTCATGAAAGCAGGGGTAAATGACACTGTGGTTGCAACTTGCAGCCACCCAATCCTGGGGCCAGTCTGCTACCAGCCAAGTCCCTGGTGTAGTTTAAAGCAGCCTCACAACTGATTGTCCATAATTGATTTAGGGTATAAAAATGGACACAAATTTTTGATCCATAATATGGATCTAAAATTATAGGTTAAAATATTAGATTAATTTACAAATACTCTCTTAGTCCTTTATCTCAGTCTCCTTAGCTTGGCGTGGGCTATGCTCACACTCAGGGAAGCAAGGGCTATAGGGCTCCTGGTCCTCTGTGTGATGGGTTACCTGTATTTCAAGAAGCATTGGCCTCGCTCCCTTCAATGTGTCAGCCAGCACATCTAAACCAGCATGGAAGGGGAAGTAAGGAAAAGAGCTGGCTGAGGTTACTTTCCCTAAGGACCACCAGAGGGTCCCTGCTATGCTCCGGGAGCAATGCAGCTATGTACTGCTCCTTACTTTAGGTAGATTGCAAGGTGCTGATCCAATCCTTATTAGGCTGGGGCCAGTATACGTGGGAGACCACCTACTACTCTAGTACCTCAGCTTCACTCAATGGCTTGCTCCTCAGGAACAATGGTGTCTGTTTCAAATTTGTGTCAAAGTTGACAGCTATGTCAATCCAAATTGAAGCTAGTTCTCAGGGCCGGCACAACCCATTAGGTGACATAGGTGGTCGCCTAGGGCGCTAACATTTGGGGGGCGGTGACTGCGGCAGCCGGATCTTCGGCTGCCGTGGTCGTCAGCGGTATTTCAGAGGTGGGACCTTCTGCCACCTAGGGTGCCAAAAAAGCTTGTGGCGCTCCTGCTAGTACCTGCCAGAGAAAGCTCTCTCTCTGTGGCTAGCCCCTGGTTATGCAATTCTCCTCTGTGTGAACTCAGAACCACCATAGAGTCAGTTTCAATATGTGGCGGGGGGAGGGAGGAACACACTTGTAGCAGAGGTGGGTTTTTTTTAAATGTCAGAGTGGTATGAAGCTGTTTGAAAGCTGGTGTGAGGGGTGAATTCAGGAGAGGTGGGATAAGATGCATGATTTATCTTATGGATATGAACACCACATGTTTATAAAATTATACATCCACATTTACATGGTTATATTATGTACATATGTAATATCTTTATTAAATAGCAAATAAATTAGACAGCAATTCATTAGCTAACACGTTTTTATATGACAAAGCAGCCATTGTAGTCATGTGTACTGCACTCACCCATGCAAGCCAAAGCAACCCTCAGCAGAATAACCCTATAACTGGACAGCCACATACAGACCTAAAATGGGGTTGCCAATGATCATCTATTGTACTGCCTATTTTTTAAATTTCTTTTAGGAAGTCTAAGTTTTGAATGGTCTAAGATTAAAATAAAACAAAACAGGTTTTTTTTAAACTTCTGGCTTTTTTGTAAGAACTGGCTTCCCCACAAGCAATGGCAGCTCCAAACAGTCTGCTGGCAGAATGTGCAGAGCTGAAGTTGAAGCAGCTGATTTGCTGCAAGCTGCTTCAGGTTTTAATAATTGATCGATACTCTTTTGAAATGAAATAAACAAGATAGGAATGGAAACATTTAAGTAACAAATACAATTAACTTTTTAAGCATTCTTAGGCTTAGTAGAAGCATAAATTTTGCAATAAACCCTTATTTTATTATTCAAATGAGATTTGTAAAATGTAATTTTATGAGTGCAATAATACCCCTGGATATGATGATAACAATCACTTCTAAATGCATACTTTATGGATGTATTTGATATAGGGCGCATATACACTTCTAGTCTATTCTATAGAGGTTCTTATTACCAGTTTCATCACCATAGTATCTGAGAACCTTCCAGAAGTATGTTTAGCAGCACAATTAATATCTGTCATGTTAAGTTCATTCTCTCGCTCTCTCTGTCCTCTCTCCAGTGGAAATCTGTTTTGTTTTGGTAGAGTTTTGTTAGGTTTTTAAAAACCTATATACATACTGCTATTTTTTTGTGTTAGTGAAGACAAAGTTGAAGACGTGCACCTTGCACTCAGAGCAGAAGGTAGTGTGGTTTGCAATGGTCATAAGAACATAAGAACGGCCATACTGGGTCAGACCAAAGGTCCATCTAGCCCAGTATCCTGTCTTCTGAAGGGGGCCAATGTCAGGCGCCCCAGAGGGAATGTACAGAACAGGTAATCATCAGGTGATCCATCCACGGTCGCCCATTCCAAGCTTCTAGCAAACAGAGGCTAGGGACACCATCCCTTAGTTCCTGTGCGATTCCACAGTTTTGGACTGGCCCCAGAAAAATCTCCATCTCCTGTACTAATGAGCTTTACCTTTGTGGGTGGACAGTTCTGTAGTATCTAAGAAGCCCAGAGTGTTGAGCCCTTAAACATAACAACCAAGTTCTTGAATTGGACTTGATATTTCGTGAGAAGCCAATGTAGAAAGTGGAGACAAGGTGTGATGTGCTCGCAGTAGCCTGTGTTGTTGAGGAGATGTGCTGCAGCATTCTGAACTAGCTTGAGTTTCCTAAGGGCTGATGACTTCATGGCCAAATATACTGTATTACTGAAATCCAGTCAGAAGATGATGAAGGCATGTGTTAGTAAAGTCATCATTCCCCAATATAGGCTGGAGTCTCCTTGCCAGAGTTGTTTGTCTGCACTGCTATGTGAGAGCTTAGCATCAGCAAGGAATCTCAGTGTGCTCCTAAACTACAGACTGAATTGACCAACTGTGTGTGTGTTTACCTTCAATCAAAAGGAGGCTTTGTACTGAAGCTGCGAACTCCTCAAAACACTTTCATTTACCAGCCACCATAACTTTGGTCTGGCCTGTATTTCACTTCAACCTGAGTTGATTTCATCCAAGCACTGAGCCATCTTGGTGATAGCAGTGTGGTCATGTGTGTCATCAGCTGCGTGGTATATGCATAGTATACTGCTGGCACTTGAGTCCATGTCATCTTACCGGTTCTCTTAGCGGCTGCACATAGATATTGGGTAGGAATAGTCAGAGGATTGATTCTTGTGGGACCCCACAAATGAGCAGTCTGGTATGAGCTTCTCCTATTTCTGCTATATGATACCTAATAAAAGTTGAGGCTTTTACTTTAACTAAACCTCTGTGTGTCGTGTCTTATTCATTGTGGGATCTGGGACACAAGGAAGAGCTGAAGATGGCATTATTGTGGTGAAGTGGGAAGGAAGAACACAGTAATTTGTTATAACAGTTTTGCATGAGTGTAAATATTTATTTCAGGGGAGTCACACTAGTGAAAATATTGGTATCAATGGATGGGAAATCAGCCCAATTCTATTTATAGATAATATCTAAATTTGCATGCTTTGTTTTTAGCCCGCATCAAAACCCTAAATCCGCTAGAAAATTGGAATGTTGAAAATCAAAAACCTAATCTTGCACATTAAGCTCACTGCTTAAACATTTGGATGGCAAAGTCAGTTTTCCTAGCCATGATTTAAAAAAAAAAAAGTTATGGCATGAAATTTATTTCTCATGTAAATTTACTGAAGTTAAATTAGGGCAGGGCTGAATGGGACCGATGTTGTTTTCATATTAGCTAGTTGCCATGTTTCTAACAACCACCACTAGGAGAAAAAATGTTGCCTATAGGAACGTAAATACATTTCTTAAATATACTACTCCCTAGATGATTTTGTATAGCTGGCTACATTAAAATTAAGAAAATCTATGGAGTGCATGCATGTTGTTCTCCCTCAACCTGTTGAAAAATAATGCACCTGAAAGAAATTTTATCCTACAGACCTCAAACAGAGCCTATTTGGAAGCATACTATATAGATCATCAACAGTAATCCAGACAGTGACTTTAGACCAGTGCAAATAGGATCACTACTGCTGTCAAACCCCAGTGCAAACATTCAGAGACTGTTCCTTCTCCTTCAAAGAGCTAGAGATGCCAGAGCAGTACTGAAAGCTCATTAACATTCACATCATCCCCAGCCTCATTATCTCACCCAGATGTTTCTGTGACTGTCCCTTTAAAGAATCCCTGTCTAAATTTTATTTACATTTGTTCAGCAATATTGATGCTTAATGAATAAATGTAGTATGCTGTCAGTACTGGAGACTAATTAAATCTATGTATGAGCCTGAGAACCTGATTGAAAATCTGCAGTAACTAAACTGGGTTTAAATAAACACTTTAGTGTAGTGCTTTAATTACACTTTAGTTTGTAATGCAATTTTTGGCTGTTTAAACTATGATTTAGGCTGAGCTAATTACAAATGATTTTCTACTCTGTAATTAATAATAACAAAATTGTAATTAGACAGCTGCTCTGGATCAGGGCGACAGTTTGTATTAGCTAACTCATGATCAGCCTGGCAGATATACAAGAACAGCATGTAGGGATGGGGACATACTGCACCTTTCTCTGGTTCATTCTCAACCAAAATGGTCATTGTTCTTGGGAATGGCCCAAAAGATTCTGTGTTTTTGTAGAGCTAAGGTTTGTATTTCTGCTGATAGTCTCCTCAGCAATTTGAGCACAGGAGTATCTCCCTTCTTAGCAAGAGTTACTCCATTGAAGGTTGGTATAGATGGGGGTCATCGGGTACCTCTCTCCTCCATTCCAGGAATACCATTTTGTTTCCTTTTATGCTCCATCTTTTGATGGCTGTGATCATGTGCCCTTCTTCATGCCGAGAAGACAGGTCAGCGGAATACCAATGGCATTAATCACTCAACATCCACCGCCCACTAGAAAGACATATGCCAATATAATAAAACACAAACGTTAGGCTCCTAAATCTATGTTTTTGGCAGCTAAATACGTGACCTGCTTGTCAAAAGT
This sequence comes from Mauremys mutica, assembly GCF_020497125.1. NCBI lineage: Eukaryota > Metazoa > Chordata > Testudines > Geoemydidae > Mauremys > Mauremys mutica. The sequence goes on along the minus strand of NC_059077.1, from coordinate 96,463,568 downwards.
TCTGAGCTCCAAACTGCTCCCACTGACTTTCCTGCCTTATTCTAAATACTGGACACCTTGTGAATGAGCCTGATCTTATGGTATTTATAGCTCAGTTTCGCGGAGCCTGTAGTTTTGTAGTGGTTGAGTGAATTTCAGAGAAGCAGCTGAACACTTGGAGTTTTGTGAAGTTAACATTTCATTAACATTTAAAATTTTCATAGAAAAGTGAAAAAGGTCAACCAAATTTGTATGACTTTTTTTTTTAAACTAGCTCCACTATTTACCTTTGGGGTCTTTTTTCTGTAGTCAATTGTTGCATCTTGTTCAAATTAGATTGTGAATTGTGCCCTTGTCTGACCATGGAAAAAGTTCCCAAAAATTCAAACCAGTTTAATTAAGTTTGCTTTTAAAACTGGTTTCAAATTTTCAGCAATGGAATTTCCCCAATCTTGACTGGGCTATAGCAATGAAAATAATAATTGTAATACTGTATGAAATACTGAATGACACACATCACATTGCTTATGGCTTGATCAGCGTCTGATACATCGTATGATGGTGTCAAGACATAAGGGGACATATAATTAAAATGAGACATGGATTTAATTGCTGCTGCATATGTTTAAGCACAGGCAGGGATGAACCACTGATGGAGCTAAAATACCTACCATTACTAACTCATTCATTAGGATAATCTCATGTCCAGAGGTTTGCGAGTTATTAGCAAGCTTGGTGCATCTGTAATTGACAAATCCACTTAAGGACTAATGTCAAATATCAGAGGGGTAGCCGTGTTAGTCTGGATTTGTTAAAGCAGCAAAGAGTCCTGTGGCACCTTATAGACTAACAGACGTATTGGAGCATGAGCTTTTGTGGGTGAATACTCACTTCGTCGGATGCACCCACGAAAGCTCATGCTCCAATACGTCTGTTAGTCTATGAGGTGCCACAGGACTCTTTGCTGCTTTTAAGGACTAATGTTAACTATAAATCAATTATATGAACAATAAATGTAGTGCAACTTTTAAACTATAATTATGTAAGTAAACTAATATACTGGGGCTGATGTTTCATTTAAAAAAGATTATGTTTGATGTTTGTTGCATTCCTCCATATCTTTTTAAGGTGTCCTGTGAACTGTCTTCACAGATTGATGGATTAACCATTCTGTTTTTATTGGCCAAGTCTAAAATAGAGGCAGGATGAAAAACATGCCAAACTGAATAAAATGACAAACATGAAGTATCCAAAAGAATGCAATGAATACAATGTTCACCTGGTCAGGAGTTATGCAGCGCACCTCAGCAAAAGGCACCTGAGACAAACCAAACTAAAAATGGATACATTTAATTAAAAATCATCTGTGTATCCCTTTTCTGACCACTCCTTCTTTACATCTGCCCAGTAATGTCTGTGGACTCTGCTAGGATTCTTTGACATACTCTTTACAGTAACATATTTTATTTCTTTATGTTCCGTGGTCTGTATTACCATTATATAACTTTTCTATTGGCACATAAATGTTCAGTGTTGCAAATGAAACATTATGAATACACAAAGAAGCTTTGAATTAATGTGGCTATTCTGTTTGTTTCCTAGTTTCTATGATGTCAGCAAAACTCGCAAATACATCTGCAGAGAATAATCCTAAGCCTCTATAAAAAATCATTTTTAATTTTTGGGTCAATGTAGCATATTTTAAAACTTTTTTAAACACAAACTACCGTATTACTTTAGGGTATTTCCTATTATAGCAATTTTAAAGTAGATCAAATATTGTGTCTAAGATATTTGGCAATGTCCCATTAAGTATTACTATACCACTCTTCTTCTATCCCCCTCATCAATTTAGACGTCCTGTAGATTTACATAGACTCACTAAGATTCACACCTATGTACCCATAGTAATTACATATCACTTAATTTTGACCCACTGAGTCTGATTTTAAAAAAGTGTAAGTTTTTATTCATATGCCAAACCCCAAAAAGGAAGGGGTGGAAAAAGCAGCGAGAAAGAGAGTATAAAATGGTGCAAGTTAAAGTAGCCAAAAACAATTTTAACTTACATTTCCTTATGGCTCCTCATTGTGTAATCTACACATTATAGATGGTCATGGAATTGATTAGTAGTCATAAATTAGATCAATGGAGTCACTGTCTGAGGGTGTCTAACTGAGTGTGCGAAATTGTAAATTAAACAAACTTCACCTCTGAATTTGGCCTCCATTTTAAAATTTCACTTTCCTGAATGAAGGGAGAATTCAACTTGAATATTGTGCTTGCCTTCAGAGGGCACAGGTAGTGCACTTTCCCAAATACTTTAAGGAATCTGGATATCCTTTCTGCCCTACTCTCTCCATTTTGCTTATAAATTTTGATCTGCTTTAACAAACTCAGCATTAGGTGTCAAGTATTAGAGGGGTAGCCATGTTAGTCTGGATCTGTAAAAGCAGGTCCGACGAAGTGGGTATTCACCCACGAAAGCTCATGCTCCAATACATCTGTTAGTCTATAAGGTACCACAGACTCTTTGCTGCCTCAGCATTAGGTAACATACATAAAGCTGTAGAAGACTACCATGGGACCTCCAAATGGCTAACAATGGGACTTCCTGCAATCAGGTTACTTAAAATTGGGTTTCCAGTATTCTGAGATTGTTAAGGTACTGTATCTCACAATGTTCACACCTGCAAATCAATTTGTTGATTTTGTGTTGGTGTAGCACATCCTCCAGCAGGAATACACCTGGAAATAATCAAACTGTTTTTCTACCCTGGGAATTTCAGAAGGCTACTGATCTACAAACTGAATTCAGCCTCAAATTGTACTTGTGCCTCAGCATTTTGCTCTTTTGCATCAATGATTTTATGGCATTACCTTGTCCTAAATGTTTTTTGTTGTTCCATCTCTCTCCGATTCTCCTCACTGTTTATTCTAGAGGACAAGATCTTACTTCTCACTGATTTTAAGGTCCTGTACTTTATAATAAAGCATACCTTATGCATTCAGCATTACTATTTGTGAATCATGATACTTTTCAGATAAAACTCAATAAAGTTAAATCCTCTCAAGAACACATAGTTGGACACAAAGGCATCACTCAGCCAGCCACCTCCAAAATTCCCTGGATCTTTAGATAGAACACTCATAAGAACATAAGAATGGCCATACTAGGTCATACCAAAGGTCCATCTAGCCCAGTATCCTCTCTTCTGACAGTAGCCAATGCCAGGTGCTTCAGAGGGAATGAACAGAGCACGCAAACACTGAGTGATCTAGCCCCGTTGTCCACTCTCATCTTCTGGCAGTCAGAGGCTAGGGACACCCAGAGCATGGGGTTGCATCCTTTACCCTGTTGGCTAATATACATTAATGGACCTATCTTCCATGAACTTATCTAATTCTTTTTGGAACCCTGTTATAGTTTTGGCCTTCACAACATCCCCCGGCAAGGAGTTCCACAGGTTGATGTTGTGATGTGTGAAGTTGAAGTTCCTTTTGTTTGGTTGGTTGACTTTGTTGGGTTCGTGTGTGTCTGTCTGTCTGTGTAGAGCACTCAGATTTGGAAGGAATACTGTAGTCTCTAGTCAAGAGCAGATCTTTCTTAGTAATATTTTCTTTTACCTAATGATAGATCAATCCATGTCAGACCAAAGATTTATCCATATTGTTCCTTGTAACTCTCAGTCCATATTCAGCACCAAATTTGAATGTAGTTCAGGTAGCATTATTTTAATTCTTTTGTGAGTTTAAGATGCTACTGTTTTATTTATAAAAAATAAAATACTTCAAGCCTGATTCTCCTCTCATTTACGCTATTGTAAATCAAGAGTCATTGGAGTTACACCTATGTGAAATTGGTGCAAATAAGATGAGAATCAGTAAAAGTGTCTTAGTGACTTTCCATTGAGTTGTGTTGCTTCTTTACCCTCTCTTCCCCCACAACAGAGATCAAATTTCTTGCAAAATAAACCTTTATATGTATAGGTACTGTGTTCTTTGCATATTATATACCATGAATATTATTCATTGTTTACCCTTAAAATGTCAACATTTACCAACAATACCAGATGTAATATCTGAGATTTCATGGTATTTACCTATATTTAGAAGAGGAAATAACCGTGTTATAGCTCAGGTATTAATATGTGGTACATTTGGGGCTATAACTTTTGAAGGCAAACATTGTATATACATTTGAGGATGCTTGATTATGAGCTAAAAAATAAAAGATGCAGCCAGTGCTTGTGAGTATGGAAGTAAATGTTCAGAGGACATAAAAAAAATTAGTTCCTGTCAGTCTGGTTTTTTATCAGGGAATCTTGATTACATTGAAAAACATATCCCATTATTAATCCTATACAGTTACTGATCTCTTTACTTGTTTTGTCTGGATAGGATCATGATGAAAAATTCTAATGGTTATAAGAGTTACAATCATAAAAATTGTAGGACTGGAAGGGACCTTGATAGGTCATCTAGTCCAGTCCCCTGCCCTGAGGCAGATCTAAGTATTATTTAGACCATCCTCTGACAGGTGTTTGTCTAACCTGTTCTTAAAAACCTCCAGTGAGGAAGATTCCACAACCTCTGTAGGTAATTTGTTCTAGTGATTAATTAACCTTAAGTCATGTAGTGATACAAGCTGAAATGAAACGTTAGCATTTACCAACAGTTACATACAGTAACATCTGAGAAACCACAGTATTTCCCAATATTTAGAATTGAAAATAACTGTGGTACCAATGTCTTATACAACACAATAAGCACCCAATTCTCATCTCACTTGTACCAGTGTAAATCAGGAATAACACCACAAAAGCTAATCAAGCTACACTGCTATAGAACCAGTGCAAATACAGTCAAAAATCACATCACATTATATATACCGGTATATACACACAGAGGCATTTTAATCCAATAGCTCCTAAATATAATTGTTTCCTTGCTTGTAGGTTTTACCTTCCAAGATTGCTGAAACTGATGGTATGCCTAATGCCTACACCATGTAATGTCTTTCAAAGATTTTGGACGGTTACCATCTTTTATTTTAGTGACAAGTGATATAGAACAAATTAGAGGAAAAGGAATCTCTTTGAAGTCAGATGTTAAGGTGCAGAATTACCTGGATCATTTAAACAGAAGATTGCACCCTAAATCACTGAGAATAAGGTGGGTGACCTAGAACATTTGTCACTGGGCATGGAACAAATGTTATAAAAGCTGCTGGACAGTATCAAATATCTTGAATAATTTGTGTCATGGAAACTTTTATTAGAGATGCTAAAAATGATGTGACTACATCATAACTCTTCACTCAGGCTCTGATTCAGCAAGATACTTAAATGTCGGTTCACGTGCTTAAAGTTAGGCAATCTTATTGAAGTCAATGGGGCTACGCACACTCTTAAAGTTAGGTAGATACTCAAGAACTTTGCTGAACTAGGGGCTTGGTCCTGATCCCCTTGAGCAGTCCCTCCATGTTTAACGCACTGACCCTTCTCTTTGTTCTGTTTGCATAGCGCCTACTGCATTGGGGCTCCTAGGGGCTACCACCATACAAACAAATAAATAATTCTTTATTCAGGAGCTCACAACCTTCAAAATTAAGATTGAAAGTTGACACATTCATTCACCAATTCTGATTACAGCTCTGCTTAGATGTTCTGAGACAGCAACAGGCAGATTTGAAAGCAACCTGAAGCATTATCTTGTACTATCACCCTCTTGTCGCTCAAAAACATCAGCTGTGTTCCTCCAAAATTATGTACATCTTACCCCATGGAACTCTATAGCCTCATATTTCTAATGATAATTCAGATCTCCTATAAAGGTGGCAATTGGCCAGTTTTATAGTCCTAAATATAAAGGACTCACTTGCTTTCCTAGAGGAAATAAAAAGGGACAGATAAGAGTCTTTGCCAGAACCACCACAAAATTCATACCATGAATGGAATGAGGCCAGATGTTCACTAAAGTCCATTACAGCAAAGAGCAGCCCTCAGAGTGAAGGAGGAGAAATTTCCAGAACAGCTACAGTCTATGAGGAATTGCATCAGGGAGAGGAATTCCTGAGTAGCTTAATATTAACTATAGCAATGATCTGACTTGCTGATGTCAGGGGAGACACTATTTTACTAAGTATGCACAAGGCACATCTCCCAGTCTCCAAATTATGATACTGATTTTCTATTTGCGTTGAATATGGAGCACATATTGTGTATATTACTATTGATTTTCCTTCCCCATTGATTCCCTGCATACAGTCTCATCACTTCATAAGTATTGCAGCCTCATGGGACGTAGAATAGGTCTCCACACAGGCTGCACCATCCTGAGTACTACTTTTAAAGCTTTAAAACCTTATTTTTTCATTGAAATATCACATATGACTTGGAATCATCAAGTTGTGCACATCACTATAATCTTATTGTCACACTTATCCTTCCTCCCATTTCCCTCCTATTGTTTCTTACACTCACTTGTAACTTTTTTTCCAGTTGATCAAAAACTTTCAGGGCAAAGATGTCTTCCTACTAGTCTAAAACAAGAGGGCCTCAATTCTGATTGGGGTCTTTGGGATCTACCATAGCACAAATAATAATTAGGAATCTTCCCTCATGAGTGAGGGAAATCATATTCACTTCAGACTATGACTAACAAATTAGAGGAAGGGGGGAAATTAGGACAGCTGTTTAAAAACAGGGAAACAGCTCACCTTCAACAAGGCTCTTGGTAGAGAAACACTGGAGATAAACTGCCCCCACCTGCCACTACTGGGATTAAGAGTGCTATTTTCAAATGCACCTAAGGGAGTTAGAGTGAATGTAAATTGTTACTTCTGCTCCTGTCTTTAAAGTCCCTTCTTACTGGCTCAGTAAGAAATATGGAAGACGGTGTGGCCAAAGACACAAATTAATAACATTTAAAAATAGTTGAAGATTTATACATTATAAGACTGCATTTCTGATGTCAATGATTTAAAGGAATAAGATGAATGAATCAAGACCAGATATTTTAAATCATGACTGAATATATTTTAAAAGATATGCTGTGCCTCATAGTTATGAACTTGCTACAGAAATTATTGGGTGAGGTCCTCTGTCTTATGCTATGCAGGATTTATAATGAACCCATTTCACCTTATTATCTATGAATCTGTGCCACAATATCAATGTCGGATAGAGGCAAGATTTGGGCCAAAATGAAGAACAGTTGAGAGGTACCTGAAGGGGGTTCTGCTGGAGTCCTGTCTATAAGGCTGGCTTTTAGGAGGCTCTCTCATCAACTCTGTACTGATGGTAGGGTTCTACCAAGGGCTAGTATGAATTGCTGTAGCTTCCTCACACCCTCTAGAGTGCAGGGATGCTTTCAAAAGAGGTAGGTGTGTGTGTGTGTGTGTGTGTGTGTGTGTGTGTGTGTGTGTGTGTGTGTGTGAGAGAGAGAGAGAGAGAGGTTGCTCACTGCTTCTCATCTAGGGAAAACTTTTTTCTTTTATATTTTTGATCATGTCTCAGATATCTCAGGAGCACATAAGAGAGATGGATAATTACTACTTCATTTCTAAGTGTTCATAAAATTATTTAAGTGATACTGGAGTAACAAAAGTCTACCTGTCAATTGTGACAGAAGAGTTTGGGCAGGAAATACAGCTTTTGAAAATTATACATAAATGCTCTGACAAAGTGGAGGAAATGTGAAAGAATTTAGGTTCCTTTCCTCTCTTCTTTACAATAAATAATAATTACGGTCACCTCACAAAACTAGGGTAACCAGCTGTCCTGATTTTATAGGGACAGTCCCGATATTTGGGGCTTTTTCGTATATAGAATCCTATAACCCCCCACCCCCTGTCCTGATTTTTCACACTTGCTGTCTGGTCAGCTTACGCAAAACACATAGTTAAAATTACTTAAAATATTAAAGATTTTTTTTTCATTCCAATCTCACTGCTGTTCTAAAAAGTTAGTGAATAGAAAACTATGCCCTCTTTGAGAAACTGGATCATACTAGATGACAACTTCTTACTTCAAGAGGTAGGCAGGGGTCTTCACTGATTTGGGGTTGCAGTAGAAAAGGGATAAACTGTACTGTTGCTGCTTCTAAAGCACTTTGGACAAGATTGCAGGCCCATTCTGGCCTTTGAGGAAGATGGAATAGTGGGTGTCAGGAGCTCAAAGAAGGTACTTAGGACCAGATTTGCAAAAGTACTTAGGTGCCTAAGATGCACATAGGCACCTACAGGAAGTTTCAAAACCACCTCATCAGGTTAGGCACCTAACTCCCATAGACATCATGTGAATCCAAAAAGCCTGGAATATTTCATATTTAAAAATAAAGGAGTTTTATTTATAAGGAGCCACCTTTTGCCTCACCTCCTGCCCCTCTAATCAGATATCTGTTCTCAACATTCATTCATTTATTGATGAATAATGCAATGACCTTATGACCTCCCATGATATGTCAAATTATGGATCACAGCATCCACGATCCTTATAATTCCTCCCAAAATAAATAAGGGGCACTTGATTTTGCAAGTCAATTTGAGGAAAATTAAATTTGTGTTTTTATCGTCTTCCAAAAGGTTAGGATTTTTCAAAAGCACTTAGTGTTGGCCTAATTCTGTTCCAAATTAATACCGTGGTAATTTTCCCTTTAACTTCAGAGCGAGCAGAATTAGGTCAACACTGAGCACTTTTGAAAATCCTACTCAAAATATTTTCCCTACACATTTGGGTAAATTCATTCTTGGCACAATTACATCATCTTCGGTGACTGACTACAGAACTGATCCACTGTAGCCACATTGGCTTCACTGGAGTTACACCATAATGAATTTGACCTACCCTATATTTTGTTGAATGCAACATTATTTGATGATGTATAATGAAATACTCATTTAAATAGTAGGGGAAAACACAAAGTTTTGTTGTTGTTTTGGGGGTGGTGGTGGTAATAAATCTCTTTGCTGCTACTTGCCAGGCAGATATGTACATGAATAGAAGAATTCCAGCACATCTGTATTTTTGAGTTCCTGTTCTAGTTTATATATTTTAGGAGAAAAAAAATGTACAAAATGGCTCATCTTGTTAAACACTCATTCAGATTTCTTTCTGTATGATGGGCTTTCCACAACTGTTACATAAAGTGCCGATTTGAAACCAGCCCTGTCATGTATACTTCTACAAACTATGAACAGTACTAAATACTTTAAAATGAATCGATTTCCAGTGAAATGTTTTAACCTCCTTTTAGGTCAAGAAATAGCAATTTTCCAAGCTCACTGTAACCTGAGAATTAAACTTGAGAGGCGAGTGTGCACTACACACTTCATTTGGTCCATGAAATTTATTGAAAATACTCTTGCTCAGGACGGTACTTGAAGCTTTATGTCATAAAGTTGAGGTGTGGTTCCTTTAAGTTGTATTCTAAGTTGTACTCAGAATGAATTTCCCTCAAATCAACTACAGTATAGGGATTTGCAGTATGCAATTCTTTCTTTTGTTAAGAAAATAAGAGAATAATTGATAAAACATGGCAGGATGTGCTCATACATATAAAACTTAGGTACATTGTTGAAGCAATGTGCAAGTAAAAAATATTCACTGTTTGTACAGCAGAGTACGTATGAAAATGTCATTCTGTCTCTATGATGGGCTTTCCACAACTGGGGTTTTGTGCTGAAGGGGGTTTTGTGCTGAAATTCTACTTCTAGCTGCATTGCATTCCAGACTCAATACTCCAGGAAAGCCACCTTAACTCCTCTCTCCCCTGGGCTGTACAATCACACTTATCAAGTATATGCAGGCTGGATTTGCTGATATACCCTTTGAGCTTGATTCTGATCTCACCTACTGACAGTACGAAGGGGCAATAAGCAGTAAGTGAAGTGAATAGACTTGCAATAGTGTAAACCAAGTTTGAGTAAGATTGCAATGCATAGCACTAAGGTCTGAATGGACTGCATTAAAGGATAAGTGACTGCGCAATGCAAAAATGTAGAATTCTGGTAATGATCTCAGCACTGACCCATCTAAAATCTGGCACAGGCTAATGATATGAAAATCAAGATGAAATTGTTTATCTGCATGTCTCTAGTTTGTAATAAGAGACAAGCAAGTAATAGTTCACTCTATTATTGTAACAACAGTCTTATTCCCTTGTACCTGAGCAGATCAACATAGTGTTGTGTGTAAATTACTGTTAGTGGTGGTTCCTTGAATGTAGGCTTTACTGACAAGAAAAACAACTATATATATATATATATATATATATATATATGAATGACTCATCTCCCGCAGGAATGCCAAGTCATTTTTCCTGGTGCATGTTGTACTCAACAGATGATTGAGAATTCTTCACTCTCAGGTTGTGGGAGATCAGCAACAGACATATTTTTTGGGAGTGAAGATGAAAAACTTATTTATGTGGATTGATGACCTGAATCTTCTTTCAAGTTTTCATTTTTATAATGATGGCAAAGAACATAAAATATGTAATTCCATGAGACGATAATAAGGAAAAAATAGGATGCTATCTCCTTTTCACTTGTTTCTTTCCTTTGTCATAAACTCATTGAGAAATGGTCCATCCAAAATATCTAGTGTATAATAGGTAATAAAATGAGTAATATTCCATACGATCATTGAGATGGGATATGAAAAAGCGGGCTCTCTTCTTTACAAGGTACACATTCTAGCAAAAGTATGACAGTTTCTCATTTAAAAACTGCTAAGGCTGAAGCTGCCACTTCTGAAATGGAGTTATGCTCATTTTTTCCAGCAGTGAATTTGGCAGAGTGCATGCATACTAGTAAGGAACATTTAAAATAAAAACAAACTCCTCCTCTACCTTTCTTTTCCTATTAATTAGCCAAATTCTGCCTTCACGTAAATCCAGAATAACTTCACTGAATTCCACAGAATGTGTGTACTCAGAATCATATATGTTTACTTTAGTGAGAAAAAAAAATTATGATTATTTTTACTCATGCTAGCACTGCAGAAGAGGTCTGTGGATTAAGACTGACTTTTTAAAAAAAACATAAACAACACAACATATTAAAGATTAAGATATGAAGCACTTATTTGAAAATATGAAGCTAAATATTTTGTTAAACTGTGAGATAGATGGTCCTGGACCTAGAACTGAGTCTGAAAAGCAAACACTAAGGATAGTTTACAGTGCTTGTCATTATTTAACGAAGTACAAATCTGATAGAGGTTCCTTTATGTCATTCCAACTCCTGTAAATAATTTCTCCTTTGGAGACAATCATTCTCATTTATGATCATGCTGTGTACTTATGGTATTCTAGTAAAAGTTACTGGATAATAGGCTGGATAATGATGTTTCATACTTAACAGCTTCAAGCTTTTATTTCTTTTAAGTAAATTCAGTGCTAATGTAAAGTGGTGGATTGACAAACCAGTCCTTCAATTTATGGAAAAATTTCACACAAAATTTAAAATTTTCAAAGTTGTTTCTATTCTGAAGGTTTCAATATTGAAGATTTTTGTTTGTTTCAAAAATATCTGCAATTTTTTTGAAAAAATTCAAATTTTTGAACATTCTTTTTGGGGAAGGGGGAGAGTTCCCCCTTTCTCCCACTAGTTTCATATTGTGTAACTTTTCAAAATACTCCCAAAAGGAATGAGTGAGAAAGGAAGAAAGGAGAAGAAAGTGGGGGGAAAACGCTCCCCAAAATTTCAAAATTAAAAGAAATCAAATTTCAGAATGTTCATTAAATTTGAAAAATCAGCAATTTTTAGAAAACCTAATGCTTTTGAAAAAGGCCATTTCTCATGAAAAATATGTTTGCACTGAAAAGTTTTGACCAGCGGTCTTATTTATCTACAGCATAGATGCAACATGAGCTTACTCATGCTGCTCCACCAATGTGCTTTAACTGGTCTAAAGGGACCATATACTCTAGGGTTGGAAGAGTAGTTCAGTCATCATGTTCATTAAATCCCTGTCTTCTGTTAAATACTACCAGCTATGGTACTACCATATTTGTTTGAAAATTTTCCAGCGAACTTCTCTTTTTCTTTTTAACAGAAATTTGTTTTTCACTACATGACATTTTCCTTGGAAAACTATGAATTTTCATCATTAATATGAAAATTGAAAAGGCTTTGGTTTGGTTTTTTTGGAAAATTTTGACAACTTTTTTTTATTTTCCTAAAATTTTCCAAGGAAAAAAAATCCCATTTTCTGATCGGCTCTAGTTTTTGGGAATGTGGACATATGATTTCTAAGAACTAGACTCAGACCAACAACTCACTTCACATAGAGTAAACAGCTGTTAAACAGTGGGCTTGTAATCGCTGTTGTGTTAGCTTGAGGTATAATTTGAGTGTTTCCCCTAACATGGCTCCTGACCTCACACACAAATCTTTAGGTAGAGTTAAGTGGTGGTTTAAACTCAAGCTAGCTGGCCCATCAGGGAGTAAGGGTTGAAGCTCAAGAACTGCAGACACTTCAATTACTAAGTGCAGAGGCTATGCAACTACAAGTTCCATCAAGTGCCAGGAGTCCCCCAATGCCTTTAGAGTCATTAAAGTCCATTTAGTTGACATTTAGTAAGCCATATGAGTTTCTGTGTTTATTTTCACATGGGCTGAGAGCCTGAAACATGGCCATATTTTAAAAATAGAAAAAAATCCTAAATATTTTGGCAATTAAAGTCGTCTTAATAATAACACACTGATTCCTCAACTCTCAAAGGCTTTAGAGGAATTAGGTGTGATGACCATTTTATCGTACTTATCCAACTTGAAGTAGATAGAGATGAAATTCCAAAAAACAATTTCTCTAATCTTCACTCCAGTGGTTCAGGCAGATAACCACTGAAGGACGCACAAATAGAAGAATAAATTGTCCTGGCAGACATCCAGGGTATTAGAGGTTAGTTACCTGAATCCTAAATAGTTACATTTAGAAAGATGAAGTTCCTGTCAAAAGCCCTACAGCTCTCTTTTTCTGCCTAGCCCTGAAGGATTTCTATAAATGCTCAGTCTCCAGTGAAGAACTCTGTCCCTTTCTGTAGAGTGGGAAAATGGATCCCAGTGATAAAACGTTCATTATTATTTATATCAAATTAAAGAAGAAAAACAACAACTACTATCTTCTGGTCATCTGGTATATTATGTGTCTGAAATGTACTGCCTGTCCATTTTAGAATGCATGTCCCCTGAGGCAGGGACCATACCTTCCTCCATGCGTTGTACAGCACTGGCAGGTTTCAATAACAACACATAATAATAATAAAATAATAATAATAATATAATAATTTTCATGATAATATCCTCACCCCAAATAGCACACAAAGTATGGCAGGTCAAAAAGAAAATATGGGACAATGGCTCAGGCATCTGAGGATGCAGAGACAACATGAGTGAGGAGATGAGAACAGGAAGGATGAATGGAAGAAATGAATCTGAAGGAGGAGTTTGAAAAAGAAGAAGGAAACGGAACTATCTCCTACCTTTTGACCACCAACCAAGTGTGGGAGGCATCTTGAAACAAATTGGAGAAAAAAGAGGTGAAGATCACAATAAGGAGAGACAAATTATGAAATTATGCCAGACCTTAAAAATCAACCAGGGAGCTTAAACTTCATACTATAAATACACAGGAAGCCAGAAAAGATATCTGAAGAGGAAAGTCACATGGGTAGAATGGCAGGACTGGAAGATGACCTTAGCATTAGTGTGTGGGGGGGGGCGGTGTCCTGTAAAAGAGATAAGATGGTGGGAGGGCAGAAGATAACAATAATTAAGGCATGAGTGGACCAAAGCACTTACAAAGTTTTAGCAGTAGGGGTAGAGTAGGAAGGACTGATTTGGTATAATTACCAAGGAAGGGGTAACAGACCCACCCACCCACTCACTTTACAATGGACATGACAAATATTAGCCTAAAATGGGTAGAAAGTTATTTCCTTGCTATAACATTTATTCTCAAATTTATTTTGTTGATTATTAATTCAGCTCTTGTGATTATAATGTAGCAATGAAAGATGGAATAACATGTACATGGAGAAGATGATAAATTCAGGTCTAAAAGGAGAGATGGTCTCACATACCTTCCCAAATAATTGATTGTCATAACTAGAAATCCCTCAATGATCCACATAAGATGTATGGCACTTGCACTGAACTGTGTATCCCCGCACAACTCACACATGTGCTATGTGCAAGAAATGAACTAGGAACATGGTAAGCAAGATCATTTATGAAATATTCTGTCTTCTTCAGTAGGGCTAAAAATGAAGGCTTATTTGAGGAGCTCAGTTATCTTCTGAGAGAAATGCCATGGGAATTTTAATGGCCATTAAGACTCCCTACTGCAATGTGAAAGTTAGTCTAATGTATTGGCACTAATACAGTGCCTCTTCCCATCAGAGCAGAATTGGCTGTTACTGTTATAGCTGGATTATGTTCATTTTTCCCCCTCCTTTACAAATTTAAGCCTGTGATGTTCTCATCAAGGGAAATGATGATAGAGTTACAGAAGGTATGTACGGTAATTAAATTTCCTCAGCAGAAATCAGTAAATAACCTACAGCAGACCATTTCCTTTCTTTGTTTCATTCTGTAAACTGCAGTATGTGTTGACTTCCAGGTACCGTTCAGCAAAAAGGAAAAGTGTACAGCAGACTGATTGTTCCTAGCATTCTGCAATGAAAAATGGATGAGCAGAAAGTCATCACAGGAAACCCCAGAAAAAAAACCCAGTACTTGTCCCCTACATTTTCACATCCACTGAAAATAACTTCTGCTCTGTTTCTTGCCCGAGTTGTAGGTCAACAAGGACAGCTGCCTTTTATTTCAAAGAAAGCTGATTGTTGAACTCAGCTCCAGATTGTGTTCATTCTATGTGATCTCTCTGCAACAAAGAAGTGCACACACACTGCTGTCCATTCATGGATGATTAGAGTCAATGACATTAGAGCTTTCTATTGAGGTGCTCCATCATCTTGTCACTGAACTAAACTGTGTTTTGCACTGGCCCTGGCTGGTCCTAAACCTCTGACTGAAAGAAGCTGAACTTGAATGACAGGGAATGGATCACTCACTAATTACTCTGTTCTGTTCATTCCCCTTGAAGCACTGTCACTGGCTACTGTTGAAAGACAAGATATTGGGCCACATGGACCACTGGTCTGACCCAGTATGGCTGTTTTTATGTAGAACAAAAACCTCCAAGTTTTCTTCCTTTCACTGTAGGACTCTAAGATCCCAAATTTGAAGAGCTTAGAGACCTTGTTCACCAGGTTCTCACAACTCTAATTCTGTTATCTCCATGTTTTCATAATCCTGGAATGGGTTATTGTTGCTTAACTTCACAATGTCATTAGAATGAAGCACCACTCTTCATTTTTCTAAATAGTGCCATTTGACCAAGTATGTAGCTTAATCCAGCCTTCACTTCTGAACAGGTTTCCTCACAAGTGGCAATCTCTAACAAGGTCATGCTGAGAGGTGACCCTATTGCATAATACCTTGCACCATAATGAGGGCAATGTCTAATGACATTCAATCAAAAAACCAGAAAGTTTCATTAGTGAGGTTTGGGACTGTAGCTCTTACCTGTTTTATGGAGGTTGGAGCATTTTAAGCTAAAAATTACTGATGATAATTTTTCCAGCCACATCGGCTTCATATTTCATATCATTCAACAGTGTGTAGTGCTCTTAGCAGCTACTGGCCTTACCCCAGCCTTGATGAGCAGCTCCAATGCCATTCAGTGGATTGGGGATGAGGATGATTCTGACTCCCTAACCCAGGCAGACTCAAGCATTTCCCATTTATTCCAGCTATTTGATAAAAACACTACTTGGGCTTTAGGGAATTAATCTGTATGCTCCCCAGTAAATATAAAAGGGGAAAGCTGGTAAAGTCCATTAGGGTGTTGAATTTATGCTAGTCTATTTGTCAAGTGACAGGTAGGCTGTGATCTGCACCATACTTCAGAGATTAGAATTTGTCTTGACCGTATGTTTGCTAATCAATATTTCTCTGACATCAGTACTATAGATTCTTGTGTCCTTTCCCTATCTATGTCTCTCCTTTCCTTCTCTCATTTAGAGCTCACAAAAGCAACTGGATTGATAGCCTTGGAAATTGTAGTCCTCTGTCATCAGAAACGGTGCATCATGGGCAGCAGCCATGAATTCTTACTGCATGGGCCACGACATCACTTCCCCATGCGCCCCTTCCTCCCACCCCCACCCCACACACACTGCTAAGCCTAAAGCATATAAAAATGGGAGGGCAGTTCAGTCTTCGTGCCCATTGATGTGTGGGTTCTCTGCTGACGCTGTGGAGGAGAGTGCCAATTTTAGTGAGTTTTTGTGATGCTAATATCCAGCTACGATGAGACACAAAGGCCAGCAGCTCATTGTCTACTACTTTTGTTTTTAAATTGAAAATTATTATTATTAGTGGCACTTGATTTGGTTTTGCTGCTCATAGCCAACATCATGAAAAAAGCCCAGATTTGATCAGCTAATTGAAATAATTACATAGCTGCTCTAGATAAAAAGTTGAATGCACACTATTAAACATGCAGCAATATTGTGAAATATCTGAGTCTAGCAGTGATGTTTGTTTAATGGACCGTACTTTCATTTTGTTTCACTGTTTACGCACAAATATTTGACTTTTAATACAAAAGGATTTGTGGGGGAGAAAAATACTTTGGGGGAGAGAAATTGTTTGGAGCTGCTCAGTCTCATTCATATTTCACCCATTTGACAAGCCCATTTGACTCTCAAAAACAGCTTAGACAATGTAGGAGCCCCTACAGCTCCACACCCATGGCTCCTACTTGGAATGGAGCCCCCTTCTTCCTCCCAGTAATGACTCCCTGCTCTCAACAGGAGCCAGGACAGCAGCACCCTAACATTTACCCCAGTAGTTGGGGTATATCTGCATGGATGAATGGGCTGGGGGCCTGTACTCTTCTCTCTCCCTGACACTCAGAATCCTGTGCTGGGATGGTGTTAGAATCATAGAATCTTAGGTTAGAAGGAACCGCAAGGATCGTCTAGTCTAAACCTCTGCCAAAGTGGTGGATCTCCTCTCCCCCAAAGTGGTGGGTCTTAGTACTTACATTTCATGTAAATGAATGGAGCAGTTTTCACCTCTGGAAGTATAGCCCCAGACTGTCTGAAGACTCAGGCAGATGTCACTGCCTCTGTTACACTTTGGTCATATTTTCAAGCTTTCCTTCATGACCATTAGGGCTGAAAACTTAGCTTTCATTTAAAAAAAAGGGGGGGGGAGATTTTGAGGTCACCATGTGACTGAAGGAGCTAGGGCCCTAGATATGGGCCCCTTTGCATTAATCTGGCCTTGGGACTACATGGAGAATAATGTAGGATTTGCAAGTGAAGTTTATCCCATAAAGCTAGAAAATATGATGGAGCTAAGCAAACAAAATGATGATCTAAAAGCTAAAATATGAGCATCTTATAAAACTTTTAAAAGGTATCTCTTCAAAGCAAGGTGCAATGAATGTGTTCTATAAAATATGCTTCTGCACATGCAAAGCAAGTTAAGTGCTCATGCATTCAGTTAGTGCAGCATGAAGTTACCCAAATGTGTACAAGCAATGGCCATATCATATTGCATACAGATACTGCATACCTTTCACCCTTTTCTTTTATGCAAATGAATACATGCTTCATTGTACTGTTATGGAGAGAGCAACAAAACAGGCACATGAAAAGACAGTTGCAGACACCTACACAAAGACGGAGAAAGAATGAAACTTGTCTAGAAAGAAAGATAAGCTTACACGTATTCATCTAGAGCTAAGTAAGTTGACATACAGTAATAACGATTAAATTCAACTATTTAAGTTGTCAATTTCAGTTGTCCGTAGCATAACCATACAGCTTACAACAACCCCCAGAAGCAAAAGAATCAGAACAGCTAAACAAAGACGTCATAACTCATTTACAAACTTTGGGTCCAACACAGCAGCAACAGAATCATTAATCATAGTTCCTCTGAGATACTAAACCCATGTAGACCTGTTTACTGGCTTGGAAGCTGAAGGATAGCACTTGGCAGAGCCAATAGCATTGCAGTCCCACTGAAAATATCTATATGCTTTTGGTGTTAAATGATTTCAGAAAGAGGCAGATGATTAATAAACATTGTCAACCAGCCAACCACAGAAAGATGCCTTGCACACAATGCCTACAATTTATTACAGTCATACTGATAAATATGCTCGCTCTTCTTGTACTTTAGTGAAAATGGAAACTAAGGGCCAAGTTATCTCTGAACATTGCATTATCCCTAAGCACTGTTTGGCTTCGCAAACTGGAAGGGGGTTCAAGGCCCACATACTCGCCGATCTCGATGAAGCGGATTGGCACAATGGCCCTGTGACGCCAAAGCCTCATCACAGGAAGTTCCTACAGGAGCTATGCCCCCAGATGTCCCTGTGTCACTCTCTGCTTTTGCTCTCCAAATCTTTGAGGGGCCACTGAGAAGTCTGCAAAGCATTAATCCCAGTGGATCTAGCTCAGCATAAATTTAAAATGTGTTTAGAGGACATTGCTGCAGACTGAATTCTCCATAGTGCTGTATTGGCATTTGGGCAGGCACCAGGTTACCAGCACCTACAGGCATGAAGAGATTTCATAACTAAGGGATTATGGTTTTTTTTTAAATTATTTCAGTCTAGACAATAACCTGTCCAATCCATTCAAAAAATGTTTATAGCCTATTTATAGTTCCTCCAGCAAGAGCTACTGGTGGCGGCAGCTTATTGCTCCCCTATATTTCCTGCCCATATACATAGCATGGTATGGAATCTACATTTGCTCCATGAATATGTAAAATGTGGAGTTCTAATAGATGTATCGGGTTCCATTGAGATTTTCCTTGAACTATATAGGGTCAGTAGCTTTCACCAAGAGGGGGGAAATCTACAGATCTGCTTGCTCTGATAAGCATCTCCCACAGTTTTAGGAATTTCCACCGCAGCAATAGTAGCCACGGGATTGCACGTGTGAACAAAGCAATTGATGCATCTACAGGGCACATCACTAATTGCCTTAACCATCTTGTCACTACTGACACTGACAAAGACACTATCACTGAAATGTCCATCTTCTAGCAACACCCAGTTTCCTGCATTTGTGCATATGTTCAAGGATGTGTGGTCTTTGTTGAGGCAACCCACATTAAGGCTATTGTTGTGTAAGTGATGGTAGCACTGATCACAAAACTAGCAAAAGCACTGGATTGGGAAGAGACTATGTCAAAGGCACTGCAAGGACAACTGATCCAGTGGTTGTCAAAGATAGGAAGGCTTATGGAACTAATACAGATCCATATATATTAGTGGAGCAGTGAATAGAACGTCCAATAGTCTTACTGAGAAGTCTGGACATTTCAGAGTCTAAGCATGCATGTTAATGGGGCAGATAATCCTGTAGTCACCTGGAACCTGTGTCCACCCCGCAACTCTGGAAACAGCTGCAGACTCAGTATTATCTCCCAATTGAGCGTTTGACCTGCTGTGCAGCTGAAGGTGAGGAATTTTTCATGAAATCTTCTTTCATAAAATGGATCTATGATTGCTACAATTATTCTAGGTTTGCTTTCTATGTTGGATCTTGCCAGAAGTACAGCTCTTGCTACTGTTAGCTGATATGAGTGGAGGCCCAAGAATAACTAGCAATAAGTGAGTGGAACAAGGCAGGAAAGGAACAAAGTCAGGTTTAGGCTGCCACCATCACCATCTTCTTTACCCAGGAATAAAGCAGTAAAGGTAAAGGTGGTAATTCTTCACGCTTGCTGCCAACTATCTGTGTCATTTCATGTGAGATATCTACTTTGAAGGTGTTCACTATAAACAAATTCTCAGAGCAGTTGCCAAGTAGAATATGCATCTGCTCTAAGAATATTTTTATAAACTGTGCATGCACATTCTCCTCTACACTCTTCATGCACATATATTCTCGTGTGGGACTAGTATGATACAATCTCTAAAAGCTACTATATTCTACTACTAATTTTTAGACCATAACTTTGTTATGGTTTTATCCAGAGCCCTGCTGCCCTTTGCCAGCACTAGCTGCAGGTGCTACTGCTGGTGGTCGTTCGTTCTCTTATCAGTGGTGGTATGGTGGTAGTGGGATTAGAAGAAGTTAGCAGGGATTGCCTGTTTTGTTTTTTAAATTGAGGAAAAACATTTTGGAGTTTGCCAGTCCTCCTTTGCTTTCCTTGCTGGCTTCCTACTCCCCTTCCTTAGCGATGATATATTTTCCCTACCATTATCACTGAGAAAACAGAAAAGCACTATTACATCACTTATCACTTTCATTGGACTGTACTTCTTCTACAGAACAGACGTATATTTCTACCACTTCCACCCTTTTCTTACCTCTCCTCATAAGCCACAACCACCTCATCAATCCAGTAGCAGCATATGCATGATAGAGAGCAATCCTGCATTGACACACAGACTGGACGGGATGACCTGATAAGTCTTTTCAGCTCTAATTTCTAATAGAAGTTAAGAGACAATTTGTGGTAAGAAGCAGAATACTGGGAGTGGCAACAGATAAAAGAGGACTAATAGCAACAGTGAGTACTAAGCTACTTGGATTTTCAGTTTTGAAGGTACCACTGCTGCTTTCCACCACAGAGGATGAGGCACCAGAGTAAAAATATGTCTAATAAGACTGTAGGGTTTTTTTGGCAAGGGTAACAGGACTGTTGTGGGCCCCTCAAACATCCTGAATGTCTGCTGACTCTCTATACCTATAATAAAGGTATGGGGCACCCCTGAACCAGCGCCTTGCCTCGGATGTTATGGGAGTCATCTCCCCAGTTTAAAACTAACCAAATAATCATAATACTGTATGTAAAAGGAGGATTTATTTCTCAGAACAATGCATAGACTCCAAGCTCTGAACTAAACTACAATGTAGCTGCTGTTTGCCATTGTGTTTTTGACTGAAGTGTTATATGATTATTCATATATTTAAAAACACTTTGTCCTCTCTGGACCTAATCCCTGATAGCTGCACCTCTACACCCAGAACACTTCAGTATGTTAATACTGAAATTCTAGCCCAGGAAGCAGTCAGCCAACAGCTGCACTTGCAATAGTTCTCTCTCCTGTACCGTGGTTGGAGCCTTAACTGGTGTCTCTAATTGCTGCAGCTGTGACACTCTTGAAACTGTGAATCATGAAGGCGGGAGGGTGTCTCCAGACCAGCATGAAACAATCCCAAACCAAAAGTGATTGTGGAACTACAGAATTTGAAATAAATTCAAATCTAAGGCAGCTCATCAGTCGTCATCTAAATTTGAACTTGACAATGAGGAGTCATCACCACACTGTCTGGTTTCTTACTTGACCTCCAACATGGTGGTTCTGAACACTTTCCAGACCAAACCAAAATATATTTCTTCCTTCCCTTCCAAGAAAAAGCAGGGCTCATGGGGCTTAGAGGTAGGTAGTTCTTGAGGGTTTTTTCTGGCAGGAAGAGGAGTTTTGTTTTCTTTATTCACTTCCCCTGCTGAACAGTATGTAAGTGAGGGAACTATTGCAGGAAAGCCTGGGAGAAAAGAGGAGTTTTCCATTTACCTTTCAATGTGACAAGGTTGGTGGTCACTCTTATGACTGAAGTGCTGCGTTATGTACCTGCCTAAACCTCTCTAATTCAACTGCATCCATACTGCAGACATATACAGAGCAGCCTGGTGCTGTTTTATTCCTCACTTCCCAAACTATAGTCTGAATAATTCAGCACAAGTCCCTGATACACCTGAAAATATACTTTAAGATTGTTTGACTGTAATTAGCAGAGCATCCCCAATCTCCCTCACCAAGCGAGAAATTATTGCAAGATGATCTAGTCATGATTGAGACCCATTGGCTGCAATGGCCTTGCAAGACATAGCTGTCTCTCTCTTACCATTATCCCAGCACTGCCACATATGGGAAACAACCAAATATTCATAACTGAAAATAGAGACTCAAATAGACCCAACATTCAGGTTGCACATCTCAGTTTTTAATATTGTATTTCATATAATGATTCCCCATTACTCTTCAGCTCCAAAAAGATCTAGGACAGTGGTTGATAGCTCTTGGCAGCTTCACAAGAAAGCAATTTGGCTTTCTGGCTCTTGACAGCTATAAGGTTTAACACTGTGGCCTCAATTAACCAGCCCTAGAAATAAGATTTCTTCCTTGCACTTACATATCATACACTTAAACCCTAATTTCCTGCTGGCCTGCATGTGGGCAGGTTACTCTTCCTTTTTCAGAATTTATCATCATTATATTAAGATAGCTTAATTCAGCTGCAGGTTCCTGGTAGAACTACTGCATACACTACATTCCATTCTGAGTGTTTTCTAAGGATAGCAAAGGTTAGGTGTTGAAGAAACAACCCATAGCTTTGAGATTTAAAGGAATGAGATACAAAACACACAACTAAAATTCCCCTAGAGGCATCAAAAGGACTTTTCACTGCCACATTCTTTCCTATACTACCCAGATCAGCCCAACAAACAACCAGAACAAAAACTCACTCTTCTTATAGTCCTTCTTAACAGGGTAATTCTCTCCAGCTGAGCCAAGCTACATTTACCTCTGGGCTAGAATGCTGGGCAAAAAGGAAAGACACCTGTGTTAATTATTTTGCTCAGGGTTTGAGTATTAACCCTCTCCCTGCCAATCCTTACAGAGGTGGGGCTATACAATCTGTCAGTTTCCTCTCTTCTTTTCCTACAATTAGGACCTGGTTTATATTTTTTTATTATTTAGTATTCACTGGGCAGAAAACACAAACTAGAAATAGTAATGGCTGCTTAGCCATATGTTAAAGGGAAAAATATATATATATATGTTTCAGAAAGATGGTATTCACACTCAGAGGTCTTCCCTACACTTGAAATGCTACAGCGGTACCGCAGTAGGACTTTGATGTAGACACTACACGTTGGTGCCAATAAGAGGTGCAAATGTAGGTAACCACCTCCCTGAGTGGCAACAGCTAGGTGGACAGAAAAATTCTTCCATTCTTCTGTCTACACTGAGTATTAGGTCAGTACAGCTACATCTCTCAGGGCTGTGGATTTTTCACACCCTTGAAACGTAGCTATACCAATGTAAGTTCCCAGTGTAGACCAGCCCTAAGTCTAGAAAGAGCCTTTAGCCTATTCTGATTAAGCCTTATGAACTGTAAGCATAGGTTTTTACTGGTAGTTGCTTGAACCAATATTGTAGGTTAACAATTATAGGAACATGTTGAACAGTCAAACTAAGCACGAAACTTGTGATTTCAAAGGCTGTAAAAATATGCATGATTTTTGACATGTTGGGATTTATGCATTTAATAGGTGAGTGAATAAAATTATACCAGTATTTAGCTAGGCCTTGCAAGACCCACCCAGAGTAGATATAGCTCATTTTCCCCAGGAAACTGAGGCAGGGAGAAGTTGGATGCCTGAATTTCAAAATGGCCTTTAATTGTGGGTGATTGCACTGGGGGGACAGAGGCAGGAGTAACCAACTTGAGATTCCTGGGACAACGTTTTCACAGACACTGAGCACCCACAGCTCCAGTACAAATTAATTTCTGCTCAACACCTTTGAAATGAGGTCCTAGGCAGCCAGAATGTTTTCTTAGAGTTTCACATCAACCAAGAGACTCCACTCATCCAAAGTGATTGCTTTTCGGTGCCTACCTGCTAATCATCACTTACTTTTTCCCTTCAGATAAATCAGCTCTTTTTGTGTAACATGAACTGCAGTAGTTCTTTGCATGAACTTCAGTAATTTGTGATCCTCCATGATACAAGTGAGAGTGATCTATCTACAAAAATTGGCCCTATATCTTAGTGAAATGAGTCACAGCCCTAATCTGTAACCAGAATATTTCATTTCAACTGTGTCTTCAAACTGGAGATCTGCCCTGGTCACAAACTTCAGAGCCAGATTTCAAACACTGTAAAGTTCAGGGATGTTGGAATGCAAGCTTTTGGTTCAGCCCTTTATAAGGATGGGACCATTAAAGAAATCTTGTTAAAGATTCAGATTTGAATTTTTAACCTCCCCAAAATTCAGTGAAATTTGAATCTGGGGTTTTCACATGCTACAGATTTGATAATGGCACACTATGACACAGGCAGTTCTAGTAGCCGAGAAGAATTTTTGCCAGCATAACATTATCTTCCTCTCTAGAACAGTAGTTTTCACTCTGTGATCCATGGATCACTTGCTAGTTGTCCAAAGTTAGTTAGCTGCTCACATGATGCCAGCTTTCCTTTTTGTTTCCAGCTGCTATGCCACATTACAAGACAGCTCAAAATACATGTAATACTTTTCCAGTATGACTTTTCCATGGAGCCAGTAGATATAGTCGCACCAGGAATGTTATGTCAGTGCAAATGGGAGGGGAAGAGGTGTGAGCCATATAATTATGAAACGGAGGGGAGATTTCCATGGGGGCCCCCTCAATTAACGTGTAACCACTCAGTGAAAAAGTTTGAGACCCTTGCTCAATGACTCTACAAAAAAAAAAGTAATCTTTTTCCTATTTTCCAACACCTACACAACTGTAACTAAAAATTTCAGAGATGTGTGTGAAAATACATTGACTTGTTGTTAGATAGTTGATACAAAGTCCTTTACTGATTTCTTACTCTGAATATATCGTGGAAACGGTGCTAATTGTAACTTTCAGAGAATGTAAGAGTCACATGACAGCAGCCATTTTACCCCTAGTGTATTTGAAGCAGAATTCTAAGCAGTTATAATGCATTAGGGACAAGTATCAGGAAATTCCTCATTCTTCTCCTTATTGATACAAAACAAAAATGACTGGAAATCATTTGTGGTTGTTTTAAAACAAAGGGAGATAACAATAAATCATTTTGTTTCTTTTCTTGTACATTTCTGGGGAAGCACATGTCCCAGTTATCTTCATCTTTGAATTCTTAGTCATGGTAGTCTTATAGCCCCAAGGAAAGTCTGAGCTACTTATTTCAAATTAACATTATACTTCAAAGCTTAGCTGTAAATGTTCATAATTTGCCTGTCAGAGGCTGTGAAAGGCACCCTTATGATTCCAGTCAACGACTTCTTTTTGTTTGTGTTTAGAATGGTTTCTCCCAGATTCAGTAATGTTTTTGCTAAATCACAAAGGGTGCGAAATAATACAATATCACTTAATTAGAAATGTCATTTTGACAGGCAGTAGAATATACCATTTAAGACCCAACATATTGTAGATTGCTACCAAGTGCTAGCTCATGTGTGTATGTATACAGATATACATACACACATATATGATTATATACATGTACATAAGTTAATATACATAATGTAGCAGCAGGAGCATCCAAACGAATGAGATGAGGTTATATTGTCTTAAGATACAACCATTTTTTTAACACCGCTACAGCCTCCCTAAAGCAGTGCCTGTCTCCCTTAGACAACTGGCAGCACCATGCAAACCTGTGGATGTCAAAACATGAGCTTCTCCTGTTTGAATTAAAGAACCAGCTCTCCTAGAATGGAAGCAATGTTAGATTTATTAATCTCTCTCTCTCTCTCTATGGTCTAGCGCAGGCCTGGAAAACTTGTAAAGTAGCAAGGGCCATATTACTCCATAGAAAACAGCTGAGGGCCGAAACTCCCTGGCCCCGCTGAAACACCCCGCCAGTGCCACCCAGCCCCCCCCAAACACATCCCCTGCCCCAGCACTGGCTGGCCCTGCAGAACCCCCCCCCCCAAGTAAAAGGGGGACAGTTTGAAGGGATTTTCTGGGGCTGTGAACTAAGGGGAGGGGAAAGGGGGGCAGTGTGAAGGGATTGGATGTGACTGTCCAACATACAAACACAGGGGCTGCAGGGGCCGCGCGGGGGGGTGCGGGGAGGTCCCTGGACCAGGGAAGGGGGCAGCAGACGGGGCAGAGCAGGTGCAACACACACACACACACACACACACACACACACACACATACGTGTCTCCCCTGGGGATTTCCTGGCTACCCACAGATAGTTCAACCCCCTCCCCCCCATCACTATGGAGGCCGCCCTGGGACCAACCAGTGCAGTAGCCACCCCACCCCCAACCGAAGAGGGGGGCTTGGAGGGGGTCTCAGCCCAGTTCCTCCCCTCCCCCCCGAGCTGCAGCTCGATCCCAGGCCGGGTGCCCCTCCCCTCTCTCAGCACTTACCGGCTCTGCCTCGTGCCCAGTGCTTCCCGCTTCAGCAGGCCCCAGAAGTGATGTACCTGCTGTATGCCAGGCGAGGGGAGTGGGAGACGGAGACACGTGCAGTTCTGGCCGTTAGGGCAGTTGGAGCGCGGCACGCGTGCACGGGGCTGTGAGGTGGGGCCCCTCCCTGGCAGGGGGCGAACCTAGCAGCCCCACCCCGCCGCTTGCCCGCGGGCCGCACAGTGAGCCCATGCGGGCCGCATGCAGCCTGGGGGCCGCATATTGTGCAGGCATGGTCTAGCCACTAGGGAATGACCTTGTTTAAGTGTATGCAGTGTTGTTGTAGCCGTATTGATCCCCGTATACGTTTAAGTGCTCAATTATCTTATTTGTAAACTGGATAAAAATAGTTACCCACTCCTGAAGACTTGGCTTATAATAAGGATTGCAAAGGGCACAAAAATCTGAATGGCAGTCAGTGGAAGAGCTTGGACTGTCACTCATAGTCTCTGAGTTTGCAGCTTAGGGCCCCATCTCCTATAGTAGATGGCATTCTGTAGAGTTTCATTCACTCCCTTCCCACCACCTTGCAGTACAAAATATCTCTGTGTGTGTGTGTGTAGTAAAGCTTTTGAGGAGATTGCCTGCAGCAGGGGATAAAACTGCAAGAGTTGGCAACACTGAAATATACACCCACATCCCTACCCCAATTTGACTGTTGTTGGAATGCTGTGCTTCAAACTACCCTACTGACTCTCATTATCCCAAGCACTGTAATGTTAAAATTGCTTATACTTTTAAAAAATACAGTAATGGCTAAAAATCTGATAAATTACAGTGGGTGTTATTTTTAATAATTTGGCATAATGGCTGCAGTCTTTTCACTAAAGTAGCAATTAAGTCATCACTGTTTCCTGGCCTATTCAAATTTATTGTGTCTGTTTTTATTGCTCATACCTTCAGAACTATTTTGCTGCACAACCTGACACCAAAGTCAGAAATCATGCAGGGAAAACTAGTAGAAAAAGAAAGGTCATTAATTGAAATGCTTATTTTTTTATTATGTTCCACTGATATTAACCCAGTTGCAAATGGCTGCACCTCTCAAACATTAGGTTTCCCTGTGTAATTATCATTGCTGTAGTTATATGCCCAGTCAGACACATTGCTCATGTTGAACCAGGAAAATGCACACAGATGTATCACCAGGTTCAGTTAGGTTTCAAGGTCTCCTCAGCTGTGGATACCACATTTTAATTCTTGGTTTCCTTATGAACAATATTTATATATGATCGGCTTTTTGACATGCCACATCTCTTTTTTCATGGCTGCCCCGTCCGGCTTCATAAATAACATTTTCTGCAAAACCTTGTTATTATCTTAGCAGGTCTGTTGCTCTTCTTATTCCATTGCTGCTGCTGCTCCCAATGTCAAAGCAAAATGCTTACAGCGGGTCAGCAAAGAGACATGAGCTGAGCTAGGGCTTTTAGTTTTAACATTGTTCCCATGGTGCCGCACATCCAAATGCTTCTTCAGTTTTAGTTTGCAATTTACAAAAGCCTCTCTGTTTATTTCAATATTTCCAGTGTTAACTAGAAAAATGGAAAGACCTACAAGGAGGCAGCATGGTCCAGAAAGCAGGACACCGGACTGAGTTAGGAAACCAGGATTTTCTTTCTTCACTCTATTGCTGACCCATGAGCTTGGACAAATCACTTAACCTCTCTGTACAGGAGTTTCCCCATCTAAAATAAGAGAACAATAACACATGATACAACCCTGTATGTGGGTAAGTACTGAGCACTCTAGCTCTGACCTGGCAACATATTTAAGCTATGAATAGTCCTGTTGACTTCAGTAGGGCTACTCATGCGATTTACAGTTAAGCACAGATCAAGCACTTATAAATCCCTTTGAGATTTATGGATAAAGTGCACTATGTAAGCTCTAAGTGCAGTTATTTTATTTTAATAATGATGATGGGGGTCAGCTAAATTTTCAAAATAAGGGCCTCTGAGTTGCACCCCCAAATTATATTCACATACAAAGAAACAGGAAATTGTGGTCACAAAGTGTAACTGCATTATGAGTGGATAGGTGGCTGTCTGAATATGCATAAATGTTGTGGGTATCCTTTTTTTAATAATTTGTCCTAATGTGTTCCCATGTGTTTCCCCTCTCCAGAAAGAAATGGCAGCTGAGCCACAGGCAAGGCTCCATAGATTCAGGATGGAATGCCCAGACGGAGTGCACCAAGGTGTCAGCCACAGTGTCTTCTTTGACCAACCTGTACATTTTTCGTAGGAAATTCCTGTCAGCATTGATGATGCTCCTTACAGTATTAACTCCACTCTGCTTTCGACCCTTTTCCCTTAGAGAAGATGTGGGACACGGGCAGGGACACAATGAGAGTGTGGCTCATAAATGAGCAGTCCTCAAGTGAGGCAGAGAACTGAGGCATAGCACAGGAGTAGGACTAGGATATGTGAATAACTTTTTATCCACTGAAATTCCCTCTAGACTATG
The DNA here is from genome assembly GCF_020497125.1 of Mauremys mutica. Taxonomy (NCBI): domain Eukaryota; kingdom Metazoa; phylum Chordata; order Testudines; family Geoemydidae; genus Mauremys; species Mauremys mutica. The sequence goes on along the minus strand of NC_059077.1, from coordinate 96,434,850 downwards.
GGAGATTCACATGATTAGAGGGCCACAACCAGGGGCGGCTCCAGGACCCAACACGCCAAGCGCGTGCTTGGGGTGGCAAAATGCAGGGGGCACTCTGCCGGCGCCGTGAGGGAAGCAGGCTGCCTTCGGCGTTTTGCCTGGGGAGGGTCCGCTGGTCCCGCAGCTTCAGAAGGCAGCCTGCCTGCCGTGCTTGGGGTGGCAAAATGCCTAGAGCCGCCCCTGGCCACTCATCTGTGAGCTAACTAACTCATCTGTGAGCTAACTAACTCCTTCCCACTTACAAGATGAGGTGCCAGGAACTATAGTCTATGTACCGTACAGAATTTCAAGTAAGTTCCCCGCTGTGAGTTTTATCACAAGATGTGGTGATTTGGCAACAGAAGGAATGAAACTATGGAAACTTTAGTTTGGTTCCCCAAATACTGTTGTATTGAGGCGAACAGGGCCAACATGGCCTTGTTCTCTTCTTTCCTTCCTCTCTTCCTCCCAAAATAAGAACACTGAAAATCCAGGAAAGAAAAGTTACTTACCTGTAGCTGTTCTTCAAGCGTTTGTCCAAATATATATTCTACTCCTAGCGAGCACACACCCCAGGCACTCAGACCAGAAATCAGTCTCTTGGCCAGCAGTTTCCATTGTGGCCCAGTGTCCTCATGCTACTGGGCCAAAGGACATAAAGGGTGGCATGGGCACAATCATCACTCGGTTCCTTCACCACTGCAGAATTCAGATATGTAATAGGATTCTGCAGTAGTGGGGAAGGAAGGTGGGTCAAGGAAAATACATAGAGACAACACATCTTGAAGAACTTGAGTTATTCCACAGGCAAGTAACTTTTCTTTCCTCTTTGACCATATGTCTAGTTTACTCTTAGTGACTCCCAAGTGGTGATTTGATATAAGGAGGAAATCGGACACTATCTTTGGTAGGAACTTGGGATGTGGCCTTAGACACCTTATCAGTTTGGAAAAACCATATGTGGAGATCCTGCCATGGGTGCCTGTATCTCCCCAATTCTCCTAGTTGATGTAATTGCTACTAGAAAGGGTTTTTTTCATAGATAAGTGTAATAGAGAGAACATTGCCAGGGGTTTGAATGGTGGCCTCATCAGACCTGCAAGCACCACATTAAGGTCACAGGGGTGGAGAAGTTCCTTTTTTGGTGAAGAAGCACTCAGTAGGCCTCTGAGAAACCTCAGCATAGTGAAGTGGAAAAAGATTGTATGGTCTACAATAGGAGGGCGATATGCATGGATGGCTGTCAGGTGTACTTAATCAAAAGCCCAGAGTTCCTTAGACACAGTAAATAATTTAAGATAGTAGGTCTCTATGTATCAGCTGAAACTGTTCACACCGAACTGTAAATCTCTTCCATTTAGCAACACAGAATTCTCCAGACAAACCTTTCCTACTATTTATCAAAATGTTCTGAACATATGAAAAGCATGAGCTCTACTTCTGACATCATCCAGAAGCTATGTCATGAGATGGAAGGAGGACCCCTTTGCTCTAGTATATCAAATCTGGCATTACAGGTAAGGATCTTGGAGGAGTCACGAATAGCATCAATGCCCGGTACCAAAACTGCCTCTGCCAAGCGAAAGCTATCAAGAGGATTCTGGCAGCATCCCCTAAGGAGGAGTGGCATTGGAGGGTATGCATACATCAGTGCAGGGGACCACTGAATGAGGAATGCATCTGAAAGGATCCTGGGCTCTGGAACAAAAAGTCTGACATTTCTTGTTCCACTCTGTGGCAAACAGGTCTGTTGAGAGACAACTCCATTCCTTGAAAATTGCTTGAATTACAGAGTCCTTGATTGTCCACTTGTGATCTGATGAAAAATGTCTGCTCAAATTCTCCACCACAGAGCTCTGCACACCTGGAAGGTGAACTGCTGTGAGAGACACTTGAGGCTGAATGTACCAATTCCATAATCGAACCACCTCTGGGCACAGTGGGGATGATCTCCCCTCTAGCCTCCAACTTCTATGTTTTATATAAGCAGGTGAGTCATGTGCACTGTCATGATTTGGATAGACAGTCTTTGAATCAGAGGTAAGAATTTGATACGTGCCTTGCGAACCACTCTGAGTCCCAATATGTTTATATGTAAGTGAGTCTCCTTCTGAGTCTATCTGCATTATGCTTGATAGTAGTGTAGATGTGCTCCCCATCCCAGAAGTGATACCTTTGTTACTACAGCTTTGTTTGGGAGGAGCAGTGCACACCTTGTTGGGGTCTTTCCACCAATTCAAGGAAGAGAGGACACCCTGTGGAACGTGTAGAGGCTCAGTGCATATGCTGATTTTAGCCAACCATGCATGCAGTATAGGTGCAATCTGGCCATGTGTCTGAATAGATTTAGAGAAGTCCTTACTATATTCTGTGGCTTTATAGCGAAGAGGAATGATGAGAGTGGACATGGTTTCATCTCTCTCTCCTGGGGCAGAAAAGCTCTAGCTGGAGTCTAAAACCACCCCTATGAACACTATTCATTGTTTAGGAATTAAAATAAACTTTTTTTTTGACTATCTCTTGGGCTGACGATCATGAACAGCGGAAGAGCTTTATACCTCATGTTGAGACTTCCCCCTGATAAATCAGTCTTCCAGGTACAGATTAACTGTTATACTTTTTCTTCTCAGATAGACAGCAATTGCTGCTGAGTCCTTGGTAGACACCCTTGATACTATACAGACACCACAGGGTAGAAAACAGTACTGAGAATGGTTTTGTATGGAAATATGGAAGTAGGCATTGTGCCAATCAAGAGCTGCAAACCAGTCTTTTGGATCTAGAGACGGTACTGTGGAGGCTAATATGAGCATTCTGAATTTGAATTAGCGAATGGAGATATTGAGTCCCCTCAAATCCAGAATTGGATGCCATCCCCACTTCTTCTTGGATATGAGGAAATATTTAGAATAGAAGCCTTTTCCCCCTGTATTGAGGTGGGACCTCTTCTCTTGCACCTACAGACAGAAGTATTTCTCCTTCATGCTGTAATGGTCTCTCATGAGAGGTGTCCCTGAGCAACAGAGGGTTGAGGGGGAGGTGCAGAATGGAACTGTATGGAGTAACCTACTTAGACAATCTCTCTGACTCAGTCTGTTGTTATCAAGTTCCATGACTCCCAGAAGAAATGGAAGTGTTTTCCAAATGGAGGGGAAGAAGGGACCATTAATATGGTTATAGTGTGACTTCTGACAAATCTATCAAAATGAGAGATATTGGGATGTTTATTGCAGAAGGTCTTTTATTTTGGTAGCTCTGCCTTTTTCTAGGGGGCTCAGATGTCCTTTAATAAAAGAAAGTGTTTGATGCTGTTCTCTCTCTAGCATAGGTATGAAGTCTACTCTGCTTTCTTTTGGTTGAAGGTGTATACACACCAGGGGAATCAGGCCCGGGAATCTTTCAAGGTATGATGAGCATTGTCAGTTTTAGAACAGAATAGATTTGAGCTCTCAACAGGAAGATCTTCCACTAGTGATTGACCTTCCCTTCAAATGCCTGAAAGCAGAAGCCAAGATACCCACCTATAGACGAGTGCCTCCTTGCTCGCTGTACAAATTAGCCGGAGACCTCTTATTTTGCAACCCAGTGTCCTTTTATTTCCCTGTGTTCATTCCCTCCACCAGCTATATACAACTCTATGTACAAATCAATTGCAGTTAGGTAGCCAGCCGAGGGACAGCTAATGTCTGTTGCTAGCTAGGCGCAGCAGTTCCTTACTCCTCCTGTTTCTTCCCCTCTTCACTTCCTTCCTGTCAGCTTTATAGGCCTTCCTCTCAGCAGGCTCACAGGTGATTGCTCTTAGGCTCCTTTAACAAGCCACACCCTGCCAGCTCCAATCAGTTCCCCTTTATGGGTGCTATGCTAGCAGGTTCTGAGCTAACAGGGGCTGGTTCAGTGCCTCTTAGGCCAGCACCCTGTTACACCACCTCATAACTAGCTTATGTTGCCATATATTGGGAAGTAGCATCAGCAGCATGTCAAGCTGCTTGTCAGGATGTTGTACCAACTATCTGTCCTTCCAAAACTAGGGATTTAAACTCCACCCTATTTTCTTGCGACATTAAGTCAACAATATCCATCAATTTATTACAGTTTAGAAAATCATAACAGGGAAGTAGACCCAGATACTTTGATATTCTAAACTGTAAATTTGCAGAGGGCTATCATTTATGACCAAATACACAAAGTTGTTTTGGCGCCTTTTTGTCTAGAGATATCTTTGGCTGGCACTGTCTAGCCATTTCATTAGCTGACACAACCACCAAAGAGCTTGGGTTTGTATAAAGGTATTCTGCTCCAACAGAAGGCACAGTTTCTTTTATCTGTTTTCTTTGAAGTTGGGATGATTGTTTCAGGTATGGGCCAAATATTAATGGAAAGAGCCACCCATTCTGGCTTGTAGTATGGAGAATGGCCAGCAATTTTTGTGAAGTCTCCTGCACCTCTTCTAGAGGAATCTGGAGAGACTCAGCTACCCATCTTAATAAATCCTGGAAGTTCTTGTAGTCATCTACATGAGATGGTGTGGAAGTTAATCATGACATCATCCAGAGATAAGTGTGAGATAGCTATAGGTGCTTTTAAATTCTCAATATGATGCTGTTCCTCTTCTTCAGAAATTTCCTGTGTGGTTGAGAAACTTGAGGCATGAACTGAGGCACTATAGACTTTTGCTTCTGGGCAGGCAAAGATCTCTTTAATAGGTGGTGCATGGAAAGATGCCTTTGAAAAGGACCCCAGGGAGTTCAAAATGGTCATGATTGTACACTTTAAGGATTAGAACCAGAGGCCCAAGTGGAAGAATACCATTTCATATGTATACCCTCCTATCCCCTAGGGTGGGTCAGGGGAATTGTACCTGTAAGAGCCAGTTAAAGCCAGTTGATATGTTATGCTCATTTTACAATTCTGACCAGTTAGAACTCAGACAGTGAATAAAGCAGACCTGAGTATCTTCCTTGATTCTGAGTGACTACTGAACACCACAATGTCCAGGTCTGTCTGGAATCCTGCATTCCCTTTCAGACTCATAAATCTCATAAGAGGGGGCTCTTGAGGAATAAGAAGGGGATCCTTCCCCGCTGTATTGAAAGTCAGAGCATGAGCATTCTATCTCTAAGGAAGGGATTGCTGATGCAGGAGTTCTGGGTTGCAAGGTACGTCCAGCAGTCAGTGCCAGGAAGGGGAGGGATAGCTCAGTGGTTTGAGCATTGGCCTACTAAACCCAGGGTTGTGAGCTCAGTTCTTGAGGGGGCCATTTAGGGAACTGGGGTAAAAAATCTGTCTGGGGATTGGTCCTGCTTTGAGTAGGGGGTTGGACTAGATGACCTCCTGAGGCCCCTTCCAACCCTGATATTCTATGATTAAGTCAGTACTGAAACAGCAAACAGTATGTGTATCAAAGGAATGCTCAGCTCTACTGAAAGTAAATTAAACTCCAGTTCCTCCAAAATCTGGAGATCCTTCAGTACAGTACTGTGTAATTCCCTGGTACCAAGATGGATGGTGCTGTGAATCTCTGTGCAGGAGTACAGCATGTTGGGGCAGTGCCAATGTACCCTGTACCCATGTACTTGATACTGACAAAGTAATCAATGCCACAGAGGGTATTGTAAGTGGTGCCAGAGCACTTGCACCAACCTCCAAAGTCCTAGCCTTGGTGCCAGAGGTAGTTAATCTCTTGTATTGATTTAAAGACCTTCTACCCTGTTCACTTCAAGCTCCTGCAGTATCCAATTTGGTCCATGAAGTCTCTTTGGAAAGGAAGTTAAAGGCTGAGACTTTTTTTTTAGCAGGAGGAATGATGCTCCTTTCCTTTTGAGAATTTAACAATAGTAGTTCTACTACAGTACTGCTACTACTACTGATGCAGGAGAATTGGAAGATGGAGCTTAGGAGTTAGTGAATATGGAACTCACAGAGGTACTTCTCGACTGAGTTGGGACTTATCCAGGGGAGGTCAACAGAGCCTAGATCAGGGGCAGGCTGCAGCGAGCAATCTAATAAAAACGATTTGAGACATGACTTTCTAATTCTTAATGTTGTTTTGGAAAAGGACTTGCATACTGAACAGTCACTTGGGACAAGGGGATATTCCACTAAGCTAAAAAGGCATATAGTGTGTGCATCATTAACAGGAATTTCCATCTCACAAAAGAGTCAGTATTTAAATCCAGAAGACATAGAATAGGACATCCTAAAATCCTGATACCAGCAGAAAATCACGGTGAGGGGAAAAATCAACAAGGGGGGATGCTAAATAAACTTCCAAACAAATAAAAAGTCCCAGGAGGCAACTATTTAATTAACACTATCCTATACTAAAAGTCATATACATGAGAAATAACTGAGTGGCAGTTGGGTCTACACCGCCTTTTATACCCTCGGTTCAGGACCATGAGGACATCCAAGGTTCATGCACAGCTACAACAGACAGTGCTGGCCAAAAGACTCTGATCTCAAGTGCATGGGGACCAAGACTGAAATACACATGTGACACACACTTGGAAAAGTATTAATGGTATAGATGGAATCCCTTATCTATTATTCATGCACTCTGCTTATTGCAGTTGGTCTAAAAAAAGAAGATTTAGACAGTTCTTTTTCACTGATCATGCTTTTTTTTTTGTTAAGTCATGATCATAGAATCATAGAACTGGGAGGGACCTCGAGAGGTCATCTAGTCCAGTCCCCGCCACTCAAGGCAGGATGAAGTATTATCTAGACAATCCCTGACAGGTGTTTATCCAACCTGCTCTTAAAAATCCCCAATTGTGGAGATTCCACAACCTCCCTAGGGAATTTATTCCAGTGCTTAACCACTCTGACAGTTAGGAAGTTTTTCCTAATGTCCAACCTAAACCGCCCTTGCTGCAATTTAAGCCCATTGCTTCTTGTCCTATCCTCAGAAGTTAAGAAGAAAAATGTTTCTCCCTCCTCCTTGTAACAGCCTTTTATGTACTTGAAAACTGTTATTATGTCCCCTCTCAGTCTTCTCTTCTCCAGACTAAACAAACTCATTTTTTTCAATCTTCTCTCATAGGTCATGTTTTCTAGACCTTTAATCATTTTTGTTGTTCTTCTCCGGACTTTCTCCAATTTGTCCATATCTTTCCTGAAATGTGGTGCCCAGAACTGTACACAATACTCCAGTTGATGCCTAATCAGAACGGAGTAGAGCGGAAGAATTATTTTTTGTGTCTTGCTTACAATACTCCTGCTAAGACATCCCAGAATGTTGTTTGCTTTTTTTGCAACAGTGTTACACTGTTGACTCATGTTTAGCTTGTGATCCACTATGACCCCCAGATCCCTTTCTGCAGTACTCCTTCCTAGGCAGTCATTTCCCATTTTGTATGTGTGCAACTGATTGTTCCTTCCTAAGTAGAGTACTTTGCATTTGTCTTTATTGAATTTCATCCTATTTACTTCAGACCATTTCTCCAGTTTGTCCAGATCATTTTGAATTTTAATCCTATCCTCCAATGCAATCCTATACTTTCAGCTTTGTATCATCCACAAAGTTTATAAGTGTACTCTCTGTGCTATTATCTAAATCATTGATGAAGATATTGAACAGAACCAATTCCTGTGGGACCCCACTCATTATGTCCTTCCAGCATGACTGTGAACCGCTGATAACTACTCTCTGGAATGATTTTCCAAACAGTTATGCACCTACCTTATAGTAGCTCCATCTAGGTTGTACTTCCCTAGTTTGTTTATGAGAAGGTCATGTGAGACAATATCAAAAGCCTTACTAAAGTCAAGATATACCACATCTAGCACTTCCCCTCTATCCACAAGGCTTGTTACCCTGTCAAAGAAAGCGATTAGGTTGGTTTGACATGATTTGTTCTTGACAAATCCATGCTGACTGTTACTTATCACCTCATTATCTTCTAGGTCAGTGGTCCCCAACGCGGTGCCCACGGGCACCATGGCGCCCGCTGGGGCATTTATGTGTGCTCACCTTGTGCCCAGCAGGGAAGAGAAGCCGTGGCCCCGCGCCTGCCAGGGACAGAGAACTCCAGGGCTGCAGGCTGCGGGCGCTGGTGTTCTCTGTCCCTGGCAGACACGGGGCTGCGGCTTCTCTCCGGCTTCTCTGGAGCTGCAGGCTGTGGGTGCTGGTGTTCTCTGTCCCCGGCAGGCGCCGGGCCGCAGCTTCTCTCCGGCTTCGAAGCCGGAGAGAAGCCATGGCCCGGCCTCTGCCGGGGACAGAGAACTCTGGGGCTGTAGGCGCCAGTGTTCTTGGTCCCTGGCAGGCGCGGGGCCGCAGCTTAAGCTAGAGAGAAACCGCGGCCCCACGTCTGCCGGGGACAGAGAACTCCAGAGGTGCAGGCTGCGGGCACCGGTGTTCTCTGTCCTTGGCAGTCGTGGGGCTGCGACTTCTCTCCAGCTTCTCCAGGGCTGCAGGTGCCGGTGTTCTCTATCTGTGGCAGGCACTGGGTCACGGCTTCTCTCTGGCTTCGAAGCTGGAGAGAAGCTGTGGCCCCGCATCTGCCAGGGACAGAGAACTCTGGGGCTGCAGGCTTCATTCTATGTTAAAGTAAGAATAATAAATATATTTGGACCAGCAGTTCAACAATGTTTAACTTTTTTAAAATAAATAAGATGAAAACTGTTTATGATATTTATTTTGTAAAAACTCCTTAATTTTTCTTACAGGTAGATAAAAAAGAGCAAATTCACATGGTAAGGTGAAAGAGTAATTGACAAATAATGTAATTAATATCTTTTACATGTAAAATTACCCTTTTTATCTTATGGATTCATATATTATGTATATTAAATATGATTTTTTTTATTATTTAATGTACAAATACAAAATAAGCCTTGAAAAATTGTTGGCGCCCGCCACACTCTTCTGAAAACATGAATGTGCTACTGGCCACAAAAAGGTTGGGGACCACTGTTCTAGGTGTTTGCAAATTGATTGCTTAATTATTTGCTCCATTATCTTTCCAGGTACAGAAGTTAAGTTGGCTGGCCTGTGATTCCCCGGGTTGTCCTTATTTCCCTTTTTAAATATGGGCACTATATTTGCCTTTTTCCAGTGTTCTGGAATGTCTCCCATCTTTCATGACTTTTCAAAGGTAATTGCTAATGGCTCAGATATCTCCTCACTCAGCTCCTTGAGTATTCTAGGATGCATTTCATCAGGCCCAGGTGGTTAGAAGACATCTAACTTATCTAAGTAATTTTTTTACTTGTTCTTTCCCTATTTTAGACTCTGATCCTACCTCATTTTCACTGCCATTCGCTATGTTAGATATCCAAATGCCACCAACCTTCTTGGGGAAAACTGAAACAAAAATGTTATTAAGCACCTCCGACATTTTCACATTTTCTGTTATTGTCTTTCCCCCCTCATTGAGTAACAGGCCTACTCTGTCCTTGGTCTTCCTCTTCTAATGTATTTCTAGTATATTTTCTTGTTACCTTTTATGTCTCTAGCTAGTTTTATCTCATTTTGTGCCTTGGCTTTTCTAATTTTGTCCCTACATACTTGTGTTACTTGTTTATATTCATTCTTTGTAATTTGACCAAGTTTCCACTTTTTGTAGGACTCTTTTTTGAGTTTTAGATCATTGAAGATCTCCTGATTTGGCCAGGGTGGGCTCTTGACATATCTTTCCTACACGGTGGGATAATTTGCTCTTGTGCCCTTAATAATGTTTCTTTGAAAAAACTACCAACTGTCTTCAATTGTTTTTCCCCTTAGACTTCCCGTGGGATTTTACCTACCAACTCCCTGAGTTTGCTAAAGTCTGCCTTCTTGAAATCCATTGTCTGTATTGTGCTGTTCTCCATCCTACCATTCTTTAGAATCATGAACTCTACCATTTCTTGATCGCTTTCACCCAAGTTGCCTTTCACTTTCAAATTCTCAACCAGTTCCTCCCTATTTGTCAAAATCAAATCTAGAACAGCCTCCTCCCTAGTAGCTTTGGTGGTGAATTACTGAGATATACTTACCTCTATACATTCATATTTTAAAATTAAAATGGCCCAGCTAGTATTTTCAGTAGTGATGTATGAACCTCAGAAAGCCGGGATGTTCAGTTAGCAGAAGTAGCCAAAATACTGGATGTTTATCCTGAGCCAGTTAGAAATATCTGTATGTTCAGACCTTCACTTCAGGGTCCACTCCTTAGGAAATCAGCAGTGTCCTGGGTGTCAGGAGTCAGCCAGGGCTCCTGGATTTAAGTGCTTAGACTGCACTCATCACAATAGTATCTGCCACTGACTTTTTCTGTGACTTGACCCAAGTCACAGAGTCGCTCAGTTTTCCCATCTGTAAATGGCAGATTTTGGAAGGAAGTCAAAAGCTTATTGTCCCCATCCAAGTTGAGGTGGCAGTAGCAGTAACCACAGTAGAAGATACCGAGTTTACATGAGTCCAGCAGTTCTGCCAGTCTCTGATTGGGTCCTACTCCAGCCAATTAAAATGTCATGCACTTTGTGCCAAAATTTCTCCCAATGCATTATGTGCTCAAGAGTATTAGAGATTTGGATTCTGAGTGACTAATAGGGCAGTTGGGCCACAAAATGAATCAAGAGGAAGGTTGCTATGGAGGATGGATCTCAAGCAGGACCTATTGTGGAGTACAGGAAGGGTTTGAAGGCTGGCAGGACCTTTTGGAGGGCTTCTGGGATGTAGTGAAAGTTTAACAGTCATATAGGGAGTAGGGTCTTCCCATAGCATATTCTTGTCTTTCCCTACCAAAATGGGAAGAGGGAAAGAGATGCAGGGAAACTGTACAGACAGATTTACACTGGAGTACATTCAGATTGGGTTTTGATTTGGCTTCGGAATGGGCAAAGATGATTTGCTACTTGATTTTAACAAAGAAATAGATTGTCCATCCCCAATTTTCAGCCACTCAGAGAGAGTGAGTCTCCACTAGACTGAACGGCCTAGTAGTAAAATAATAATATACAGCAGGCACCTAATTATGTAGACCAAGTAACAACGGGTCCTTATTTTCATGTGAAAAATTGTGTTTTAAAAAATCCTAGCTGAAGGCTTTGCGGAAACAGTACACTGTCACATCAAAAACCAGTCCTGATCTTTGGTATAATACTAGACCCAGGAGACTGATCAGCTTTAAAAGAGAAACCTAGTGTGCTGTAGGCAAAAAACATAATGCAGAGCAACACTAATTCACACTATCAAATGGAATAAAACAGCAATCCATTCACTCCACCTTCTGTCTCTCTCTCTCCAACCGCCACCCCCGACCCCCCAAAATTTGCCTCACTAACTAATGCAATTTCAGAGAATTATTATTATTTCCCTAAACAGCCATTTAGATCAGAAAATTCCTGTGAGCACAAACAGAACATGACATGTGTATCCTGAATCAATGTGAATGCGTTATGGGAATGTGTTATGCTAGTCATCTCCGTCACAGGTGTGCTATAGTTCTTTCCTAACTACATGAGAGGCTGTGGGTCTACCCCAGTGAGTCATTAAAGAGATTAAATATGCTGTCTTTGATTCCTCCAAATCCAACAAAAGAAACTCCAAACACCTGTAGGACATACACATGTTTCAGATAACATGTCCTATGGCATTACGGAGGCAGTTATCCAGGAAGCTCCATTCCTACAATGAAAGCAGTAGTGTTTAGTGGATTTTTCTTCTTTTTCCCCCCTCCTTCCTCCTGCTGCAATCAACAGCCAAATTGATCTGACACTTCATCTGTACAGAAGGGTCCCTGGGGAGAAGGTATGTGTGCAGTATGTGGAGTGTGTTGGGAAAGGAGGGAGTTGGGAGGAAGGGACGGTAAAGGGTTCAAAAGCAAAGTCATCAAAAATAATGAGGCTGTTGTTCCACCCACTTTTCACTGAGGCAAAGGAGCAAAGTGCCCTTTCAAACTGGGTGTCCCAGCTCCACAGCTGAAATAACTGGTCATAGAGAGCTGCAAGCAAATTGCTTTGACAAGGCTGTTACTGTTGTAAGAGTTCAAGGGTTTTGGACACTAGGTCAGCAGCTGCCAATCAAGCGGACAGAAAAAGCCGCTCGTTGAGCCTGTGATTTCTACCTAGGCCGCAATTATCCCTGACTATTCCTGTACCTCAGCAGCTCCTCTGATTAAACCTGCCTCCCTTTTACATCTCTTTCAGAGTGCGATTCACACACTAATTAGTTGCCTGCTCTCCACTGAGATGTCAGACCCTCAGTCAATTTATCTCTATTTCAGCCTGCTCAGAGTGACTTCCCCAGTTATCAAAATTTAATCATGCCTTCAAAAATGTTGAAAAGTGGTCATTAGAGGCAAAAGGCCACAGGATACAATATTCATTTTTCTCTATCTTCCAGTCATCCAGCTGGCATCTATAATGGATATCCTGGGGGCTGTGAGAACACGTTGATTTATGCAACCTCGCTCTTGCTCTCACTGTGGTGCACCAGGCTGCTTTAAAGAACAGGTTTTAACAAGGTCTGAGGTGGGAGGACATTAATCATGGCAGCATTGTATGAGAAAAAGGGTGCTGTGTAGTCAGAAGAACCCCCTACAGCAGGGCAGTTAGATTTTTTTTTTTAACCACCTTCTCAGTGATAAAGGAGAGTTTGACAATTGATTAGACCTTTCTGTAACCTTGCAGTCCTGTGAAATGATGAGAGAGAAAGGCAGGGAGCGAGCAAGAGAGAATGATTCTCTCACTGACAGTTTTAAATGTTCAATAACTTTATGATTCTTGACTAAAACGGGCTATCAAAAATCAGTCCCAACTCAATACAGTCTAAAAAGGAAGATCATTCTTGAATACAAGCCCTTTCAGCTGCACATGTCAGAGCCAATCATTGGTACCAGCAGCCTGCAGTGACTCTCCTGCATACTATGTACCGTACAGTGGAACCCTGAAAAATCATATTGGATAAGATCATGCTTAGATGCAAAGTTCTAAAGTAGGTTTCAGCAAAATCAAGAGTGATGAAATGAAATTTGTTGACAATGATGGGGAGGAGTGACTTACGATTATTTTTTCTTATTTTCTTTCTTTGACTCTAGAGGAATGATTTCCAAACTTAGGTCCGTGCAACTAAGTGCATACATTGATATGTGACAAACCAATGCAGCATACAAAAATAAGACACGTGAGGATGCCAGTCAAGCATCTGCATATGCACATCAAGCATTTCCTGATGTCTGAAGTGAATGCAAATGTATGCGCACAATTGCGTGTACCTAATTTTGAAAATCTGCCCTGTAACCATTTGTTTTTTCCCTTTCCAAAATAGAGGTGGATTTGATGTTTATGATGAGAGAGGCTAGTGTCAAGCACAGTATGGGTAGGCACTGTGTAAAGCTTCTCTTGCTCTGCTCTGAGAATGCAACTTAACCCTTTTACTTCAATCTCCCAGCTCCTTCAGTCCTGGGCTTCTCTCACTACTGCATGTAATAATGGCCGTTTCCCCTCCCCTTGTCCTGGGATCTCTCGAGCTGAAGATGCCTTCCTGAGCTCTTGCCGTCCCCTCCTCTCTGACACTTGAGGTGAGACACTGGGGGTAATGTTCAGCGCAGTATGCAGGGATTGAGCTGAACAACTCATTAATGACCCTGGGAGGAGGAGTGTGATTAAATCCTCACATCATGCTGAAAAATTTAACCCTTGTTGGTATAAGAGACATTTCTTCCTCTCCACAGACAGAATCGAAATGAGAGGGGAGTGCAAATGCAAAAGTATCAGGCATGTAAAGTGTGTTCTCTTCTTTACACAGGGCCTTGGAAATTGCTATTCTGATTCACACAAGTGGGTCAGTCTAGTTCAGTATTATCTCTCTGACAGAGGCCAGTACCAGATGCTTCACGGGATGGCACAAGACACCATGTAGTGGGCAATCTTTACTGGTGACAGATTCTAATCTCAGCATTATAACAGTAATCTCATTCATATGGCTCAATAGCAGAAACAAACAGAAACAGCTTTAGAATCGTAGAAATGACAGAATGCAAAAGGCTTCTTAGGTCATGCCCCCAAGATCCAATGCAGGGTTGTTCCCAACAGTATATTCTCCAGGGACAAAAAGAAGACTCAGTATTTATGATTCAACAATAAATTACAACCAAAAGTATTTAATAACTCTTCATTAGCCTGGACAACCTTCAATGGTCCATCAGGAAATAACAGAGAAGAACATTAAGTACTGGTAACTGTATTTCAGGCCATTAACTCCTCTAGCTAGGCAAACCCAAGCAGGTCACTACAAACTAAGCAACTCATGATACAATATACTCAGCAGTTCTCAACCTTTCCAGACTACTGTACCCTTTTCAGGAGTCTGAAGCCCGAGCCCCGCCACCCGGGGCTGAAGCATATAACTTAGCTTCGTGGGGCCCCCTGTGGTGTGGGGCCCCAGGCATTTGCCCTGCTTGCCACCCCCTAATGCTAGCCCTGAACTTATGCCCCACCCCAAAACCTGTCCTGCAACCCCCCAGAGGTCACAACCCCCAGGTTGAGAAACATTGATCTAGTCTAGAGTACCACAATGAAATACAGCAGAAACCATTTAGGGTCACTGTGACAGGCCACGACTCACCACTGCAGCGCCTCCTACTGCCTGTCTTGGGAATTAGCTCTGCACCCTCTTCTGGTGGTGTCTCGCCCACCATCACCTCTGCTCCTGGACCCACGTCACTCCCAGGACTGCAGCATCCTCTTCACAACACTGCCCTCCAGCTGTGCCACACTCTGCGTTCTCCCCTTCCAGGAGATCTGTTATCTCCACCCAGCCACTTCCCTCAGTGGCAACTGCACTCCAATGTCCCGGGGCTGCTTCCCATGCAGCTCCAGCACCCTCTTCTGCCCTTACCTCAAGGCCTCAGCCTGCAGGAGCTCTCTCTAGCTCCCCAGTCCCTGCTTGCAGCTCTGAATTGTCCCAGGTGCTGGGCTTCTTCCCCCTGCTAGGAGCCTGGTCTTCTCCTCTCAAGTTCCAGTCAGCTACTGACCTCTGCTCTGCCTGCAGCCCTTCTTATATGGGTCTGCCAGGCCATGATTGGCTACTCCTCTCAGCTCCTTTCTAATTAACTCCTCTTCTGCCAGTGAGTGCCCCATCACAGTCACATTTTCAAAATGGAAACTGGAGATAAATATATAAAAGTGTATTTGCAAACATATTTGGGTGTACAATCACACTAACTGAACAAACTATTTTACGTGCCCTTCCGCCAGTGTTTCGATTTCAACAGGATTATTCATATGAGTAAGGACTACTTGCAGGAGTAAAGTGTAGCATAGTGGAGGGAGCTCCTGATCTCGCACACACAGCATGTGCCACAGACTGCAAGACTCCTAATGTGATTGCACTTTTGTCCTGATTTTCAGTTACTAGCAATGTACAGCGTTCATTGACTTCAGAGCTCAGCATCTTTGAAAACCAAGACAAATTTGTCCTTTGAAATGGAACTTCCCATCTTGTTTTGCAAGTTTGCTGTTTTCAATCATGTCTCATATGAAAGATCAAAAGCAGATTTTGCAGGCAGCACAAACCAAGGGAAATCTCTCTTAGGAAGGGCAGCAAGATTTTAGGGGCAGGAAGGTGGAGTCCTGAACCTAAGCACCAAGACCTCAGAAAACCATTTGTTTGATGAAGTTTCTTCCTTGTTCCCACTCAAGATCGGGATTATACATGAGGGAATGCACTATATTTTTTCTGGGGCTGTCTCAAGGCAGAGCGGCTGCTGCAGTATATGAAGGAGTGGAAACTAACTCATGGCCCTGTGGAAGATTAACTGCACTAAAACAATGAACTGGTAGTTGTCAGTATTTTGGACAGCGGGTATTTTGTATCACTATCTTCCCATACTGTATGTCAACTTCATAAAAATAGGGGCAGCACGTGTACTGTGGTAGAAGTACTGTACATAAATTATGGTTTTCCTCCAGTTGCTATGTCTCCCTGGAACTGTGGACAAGCATGAAAGCTATAATTTTCATTAAAAGGCACATTCAGATATTTGGCAGAGATTAGATGACTGCAAGAGCCATTCAGGCACAAACAATTAAGGTGAAAAGCAGAACTCGTATAATAGTTATTTCAATTTTTACTATATATCAGTGAGAGAAGAGGCCACAGAGATGCGTGCAATAAAAATAAACATCACAAAACTAAAAGGTAACAGGCTACACCGGGTTTTGTTTAATCTGTTTTTGATTACAAAGTAACAGAATGAAATAAAGCCAAGGAGCTAAATACAAAATGTGTTTAAGAATAGAAGAAAGGGTCTAAATTATATGGAGCAGATGAAGCAACAACAAACCAAATGCAGTATTGAAAAACTGCTGAATATATATAGATGACCAAAGATACAATTATCATTTCCCATTGCTTTATATGTGATGCAACCAGGTTGCCTCTTTGGCACCCCCTTGTGGCCTGGCAGAGCACAATTTGCCCAGTTGTGGGTTTCTTCTAGTAGGTCACTTTCTCTGTGAAGTCTGAGGTAGTGAAGCTTTGGCCAAGGCACACTTCAGTCCTACCCCTTCCAAGGTGTTAAGCTCCAAAGCAAATCAGGAACAACAACAACAAAACCCACTACTCAGAACAGGGTGATCCAACGAACCTTCAGTGGGACCCCACCCTTCTGTTCAGGGTTTGTTCTCCAAACTGTCCAAGCTTCCGCTTATCCCCAAGGGTGTGGTCATCCCCTCTAGCAGGGGCTCAGCTCACCCAGCCAGCAAACTAGCTCAGTGTCTGGGCTGCAGCCAGGCTTCTCCTCCATCAAGATAAACGGAAGTCTGCTGTTCTTCCTGGTCAGCCCTGAACTGGGCTAGGTCTCTTCCTTTTAACCCCTCTCTACACCTAGCATTTGCTGCAGATGTTGCGGGGGCAGGGAATTGGGTTCACAGGCTCTCATTAACCCTCATTTCTGGTGTGGGGCCTACCACATGTATACATATGTGGTAGGGATGGTCGGGGGGTTATTTTTTCTTTATTCCTATGCTCTTAAAATGTCCTATGCTCTTAAAATGTCAGCTAAAAGTGAATGAATGAAAGTATCATACGTATAAACCACCAACAGATATTTAGGGTCGGATCCTTCACTTCCCTTACTCAAGGAAAACTCCCATTGAAGATTTCCTTGTATAAGGATCAGAATTAGGCCATGAATATTGTAAAAGGCTGCATTTTTCAGTTGGGAAATTCTTATCACTGGGCTCAATAATAAAATGTGATAACTAACAATAACAGCAATTAAACATATTATAATAATGGTACTGAAAAAATGTACTCTCCAAAACAAAGAATAAATTACTAAAATAATTTTCAGTTAGAACTATGCCAGCCTCAGCCATTTCATATTGCAAAGGCCTATGTGAGTATATTCACTTTTGAACAATGTGGGTTTTGCACCCCCAGAGTTTCCCTTTGAAATTCTGGTTCAAGCAAATCCAAAAGCTCAAAGAAAAACTTCTTAGAAGCTACACATTTCAACCAGTTTTTGTCTAAACTTTGTGAAATTGAAAATTATTAAAGGTTTTGACACAAAACCTGAAGGGTTCATAACTCTTCATGAAGCTTTTTATGAAACTCAGTTTTCAGTTTGTAACATAATATGAATTCAGAATTGTTGAGGTTTCAGGTGTCACTGCAAACATTGTACAACTCCGGTTGAACCTTATCTATATTGTAAGCTACAGTATAACTCTACAGTAGTACCCATCAAACAGGGAATCTATTAAAACGGTTGAAATTAAAACCATTTAAAATGGCACAACAGACTTTAGGTTTTATGTTTTGGACTAAAGTTTAGGAGAACACATTTAGGATACCCACCCAACCCCGTGATCATTCAAAAATACCTCTTTGGTTTCTCAGTGAATTTAGAAAGTGGAGTATTGTTTGTAAGTATGAACTGAAGTATATGCTTCATTTCTTGATTGTAAAATAGACATGACAACAGGCAATTAAATATATTTTTGAATAAATGTCTTAATTTCCTATTTTCCCTTGCACTGGGAAGACAGGGTGGTAAAGCTACAACATACAAGCACTACGTCCAGAAAAACAACTGAATAATCTGAATATTACTTGCTGCAAGAAAGTACACTCTTTCAAGATAGATAAAATAAGCCACATGTTCTAAAGTAACCCATATATAGGAAAATTATGACCCCCGCTATATTTATACACATGGGTGCAGTTTTCATACACTATTATAGTCTCATATTATATATCTTTAAATCATGCTGCGAAAGTTTCTGCCTTCTCCTAATGCTGGCTCTAATTTAGGATGAACAACTACTCTCATAAAGAAAAACTGCTGCTGCTGCTGTTTATTAGGCTGCAGAAAGGTCTCGCTGACTAATGTCCCAGGATTAAATGAATGTGGAATAATAAGAGCTGATTTATTTGTGCTCCAGTAGGATAAAGCTGCCACTGATTTTACAAGAAACTATTCATCTGAGGGCTACTATAGCTAGTAAATTGCAGCTGTTGCCAAAATTAGTCTCCAGGCCTTTGTGTAATCTACAGTGTGAAGTACCAGCATGGTAATAAAGCTATTGTGGGTAGTTGGTGTATTTAAAAGGTCCCAGTTTTATCCCTCTCTTAGGGTATTCTAGAAGTCAAGCTTCTGAGATTCCTGCTGGAAATTCTACAGGCCCTTGCCTGCAAGCTACATTTCTACCCTGGGAATCTAACAAGAGAATTAAAAATATATAGTTATCAATAAATACAGCAGAAGAAATTGCTTGCCTATTTTTTGTTTTTTTCCTTCTCCGTAGAGCATAAAGTAACACTTTCCCTAGCATTACAACCTGTGCACAGGACTCTGTACCTATTGAAAACTTTAGTGAAGAGAGTGCAAAAGTGATCCCTCAGTGGAAGGGAAAAAAACCAAATTCTTTTTTTTTTTTAAATTTCTTAAAAAACCTCAGATGCTAGGAGACTGGATTGACAGCTCAAAATATAGTCAAAACATAATCACTTCTACATCAATGAAAATGCAAGGTCAGAAACACTGAACTGTAAGGAGATCAGGACTTATCAAAGAACTTTAATAAGAAATAGTGTAAAATTGTATAGATATGAAATTAACAACAAGAGTAGTTCACAATTGGTCACTGTGAATGACTGAATGTTGTTAGCATTCGATAGATATTTGGTGATCTATAAAATGCTTTGGTAGGTCTGATGGACAGTTCTCCATATACAAAAACCACAATCAAATCTGTCACTCTCATCAGAGAGATCAAGGAAATTCTATTACCAGTTATATGATTTTGCCCAGTGGGGCTGCTTCCTCTGGGTTAAAGGTTGGGGCACATTTGTAGAGAAAGCTTGCGCTGCCTGTCCTGCTTCTGTTCTCTGAATAAAATACAGTAGATAACAGCAGTCTCTAGTGCTGTTAGTCTGGCAAACTTCATAAGTGCTAAATCCACTTTAACAAGAATAAATTGACACACATTGTTCTTCATGAAATATACATTATGTTGTATGAGTAGCCTATTTCCTTCATGACTAGAAGGCCCTGCTCATGATAATTCTATAGTGCTGGTAGTAAGTTACTTATTTAGAAATGTATATTAGCAACACCTCTCACCTGGGAGCTTGATATTTATTTACAGAGTTGATTCTAAAATAATAAAATACCAAGTAGGAAAGTATTTATCTCAAAGAAACAGAAAATCTTAAACCTTTACAGGTGAGAATTTTTTCTTCTTATGTGGAGTTCTTTCAGTTTATATTACCTCTTAACATTTTGTTATCCAGTTTTAACAGGAATAAGAGAGTAAATAGAATCTACTGAGGCCTGGTAAAGAAATTCAGTTTGGGATTCTATAAGTCAAGAGTGTTTGTTTGTTAATTATTCCCAGGCACTGACTAAGCCAGGCGACTCCCCTCCATCTCGGATGCTAGCTCAGGCTTTGTGAGATGACATTCACTGTAGGTGAGAAATGTTATTTCTTTGTGTTGTAACTATAGTTACAAATATTTTCCATAAAATATATTGCACTTAGTTCTCCAATTTTTGTTTTCAAATGAAAGGTTATCAGCCTTTTGTTTTTATATAATCCTTTTTAGTTGAATACTATGCCTTGCATCTTCAGTTATCCATCCCCAACTTTATCCATAGTCTATCTGCCCTGTATACTATAAACATTTCTCACAGTGTACCCTTAATGGCTCCAGAAAGAAATCCTACATGGAAGAACTACGGTCAGATTCAAGATAATGCTAGAGTTTTAAGTTCCTATTAAGGACTGTGTGAGCTATATACTTGGATGGCAGCACTATTGATAATTGTTGGAAACTTACCACAACTGCTAAGCTGTCCAGATCTGCACATTCTTCAGGCATAACAGAAAAATTGCCAAAAAGCAGCATTTTCCCTGAATTGTTGGGGACTTAAATTATAAAAAAAAAGTGGAATCCTCATTTCAAAACCTATCTCCATTAAAAAAAAAATCTAATCTAACTTTTTTAACAGCTCTATCTTACAATCCACCTTGCTATTTTTGAAGGATCACTGACAATGGTGTTTCAGATGGTTGGGAAACTGTTTGTCAACCTAACATTAATGATACCTCTATCCAATACCTGTGTTTGTGTGGCACAAGGAAATGTTACCTATCTCTATCATTTGTGTCGTCCTACAACCAGTAGTAAAAAGCAGACAAGTTTTTAAATAGCTTTTAATAGAAAGCTATCTAATAAAAGTTTTTGATAAAATCCCCCACAATAGGCTTGTTAACTAGGAGTAGACTATCTCGTCACGGAGTCAAGCCCAGTTAAGCAAAAAAGATGTGGAAAAAGATTAGCAGTGAGGTGCCCCAAGATGGTATTAATCTTGTAACAGAGTTACTGTGCTTACTGGGTATGTGGCATACCCATAGACAGCCCATAAAGGGTGTGACTTCTCCCAGGCAGGAAGGACCCCGACGGAGGAAGTAACTTGGGGTATGTCTACGCTGCAGCTGGGGGTGTGCTTCCCAGGTTAGCCACCTGAGCTAACTCTGCTCAAGCTTGTGCACTTAAAATAGCAGCATAGCAGGGTAGCATGGATGGCAGGTCAGACTAGCCACTTGAGTGGAGACCCCATCTGTCACTGGTGCTCCCCTGGCTACACTACTATTTTTAGTGCACTAGCTTGAGTAGAGCTAATGCA
This sequence comes from Mauremys mutica, assembly GCF_020497125.1. Lineage (NCBI taxonomy): Eukaryota > Metazoa > Chordata > Testudines > Geoemydidae > Mauremys > Mauremys mutica. The sequence goes on along the minus strand of NC_059077.1, from coordinate 96,413,710 downwards.
TATCTGTCTACCTGCACTGGGACGCGTACTTCTGCCGCAGTATAGATGTACTGTCTGTGTGCTCCATGCCTCAGGGAGAGAGGGAAACTGTTTATACCAACAACACCAGCACCAGGAAAGGAGCTGCCTCTGTATCCTCTTCTGGTAATAAAGAGATGCTTTTCTTTTGTCAGAGAGAAAAACGAAGACTAGAGCTGGTAAAAGAATTTTAAATGTTGAAAAAGAAGAGGTTGGAATTTTAATTATTTGCAGGGGGAAGAGGTGTGCAAAACAATGTACCCACTTGTGAAGAGCTCCAGAAAGACCTAACAGAGATAGTTACTGTGATGACATAAGACATTCCACATAGGCGAACAGGGATGGGGGGGGGGGTCTTTTAAAAAAAATAAGAATCCCCTTAAACTTTCATCCATTATTAGAACCTAAGTCAAATGGGGCTTTTAGAAGGTTTGAAAAAAGTAGGCAGAGGAGCTGTTCTCTGATTGGGTGCAGGGCAGGAAAGGGCAGAGCAGGTGTGGAAGCTGTCTCAGCTGTTCCTTCTATCTGGTCCTCAGTCTTCTGCTGGTCTGAGCAATTGTTTTTGTTGATTATTTGTTGCATGACCCAAGAGGTGACCCTTTGTGACCCACTTTTGCATCATTCCCATTGACTCAGATTTGCTAGTCTAGTCAATGGATCAGAGTGGACATAAAGGGAAATATATTGTTACACTGAATTTGTGACAGTGTACCCCATAAGGCTTTATGGGGTGCAGGTGCTCATAAATGTATGTATGATATAACTGGAATAGGGTTTTACTACATATGCCATGTAACATATCTATGTAAAAGTTATGATCTACTGGTTATGTTCATCCTAGTTGTATGCAGGCACCATTTGTGTGTTCAAAGTTATGTATAGTTGCTTGATTTCTAAGTAGCCTTAGTTAAAACATTTGGTCACTTCTTGGGAAAGGAATGTGCAAATTAAGTGCTCAATCCAGAAGCACTTAACGGACAAGAGAGCTTGGAAGGCTCCAGTCCATATAAGAGTCTTCCTGGAGACATACAAAATACCATGTGTAAATTGTCTTCTGCCTGTAAAGACTGAGTCATGCATGGACATGTGACTTGCCCAGGTGATTCCAGAACTCCATCTTGGAGCTAGACTTTGCATAGGAGTGAGGAAGGGGGTCTCCACCCACAAGAGAGAATCTATTTAAACCCGTGAGAGACCCCTCCATTTTGTCTTGAGCTGGCTAAAGAAGGAGCCTCTCCACCCCCACAGGATACTTAAAGGAAACTGAAACAAAGGACAGTAACTACAGGGGGTGTGAGTGATTGCTGGACCCAGGCTAAAAGGAGATTAGCCTGTAAAAGGGAGCATTCTGGAACTGGTGAGGATCTTATCTGTATTTAGTTTGATTAGACATAAATTTGCGCATTTTATTTTATTTTGCTTGGTAACTTACTTTGTTCTGTCTGTTACTACTTGGAACCACTTAAATCCTACTTTCTGTATTTAATAAAATCACTTTTTACTTACTCTGAGTTAACTAATATGTATTAATACCTGGGGGAGCAAACAACTGTGCATCTCTCTCTATCAGTGTTTTAGAGGGTGAACAATTTATGAGTTTACCCTGCATAAGCTTTATACAGGGTAAAATGGATTTATTTGGGTTTAGACCCCATTGGGAGTTGGGCATCTGGGTGCTAAAGACAAGCACACTTCTGTGAGCTGTTTTCAAGTAAACCTGCAGCTTTGGGGCAAGTAATTCAGACTCTGGGTCTTTGTTGGAGTAGACAAGAGTGTCTGGCTCAGCAAGACAGGGTCTGAAGTCCTGAGCTGGCAGGGAAAACAGGAGCAGAGGTAGTCTTGGCACATCAGTTGGCAGCTCCCAAGGGGGTTTCTGTGATCCAACCCATCACAGAATTATGAAAAGGACAACATTTTTACTCAGCCTTTGGCTCATCTAGATTCCACACAAAGTATTAGTGTCTTCAAGTCAACTGTAGGCACCTTTGTGTTGCCTGATCGCTTCTCCTAGCATGGTATTGTACAATTGTCCAAGGCACTATTAGTAGAGAGACCCTAGTTCAATAGCTATTAGCCAGGATGGGCAGGGATGGTGTCCCTAGCCTCTGTTTGCCAGAAGCTGGGAATGGGTGACAGGGGAGGGATCACTTGATGATTGCCTGTTCTGTTCATTCCCTCTAAGCACCTGGTATTGGCCACTGTCAGAAGACAGGATACTGGACTAGAAGGACCATTGGTTTGACTCAGTATGGCTGTTCTTATGGAGTTAACTTTCACCACTGCTCTATCGACCTTTATAAAGTAGTATAAGCATCACCTGTTTTCTCAGGCTTTTGTCTGAAAGAGCAAGGGGTAGGAGGGCAGGGGGAGTATTTGATTTATCTTGGGTGAGCCTACTTAGAGCTGACACTTCAATCCTTTAAGCTTTTAATTTTTATATTATGTACATGAAGTCCATGGGAGCTTAACCCCAGTAAGGATTGAGTAAAAAGGGAGCAAGGACTTCATTATCTGTGGCCAAATCTACCACCTATTTAAATAAATGGAAAGACTCCCATTGACTTTGATGGGCATTGGTTCAGGCCCTGGAAAACTGTTGAAAAATTTCAATAAAGCATTTTGACTATTTTTGATTAAAAAAATAAATATTGACGGCATAATTTTTTCCCGAAAAACAGAATTCCAACAACGTCAACACCTTTTGTGAAAATTTTCATTTGCAACAAAAGGCCATTTTTTGACCAACAAAAGTCATTCAAAAATTTCAACCTGCTCTGCAAAATAATTCTTAAACTGCCTTTAGCTTTGTCTACACTGTCCCACAGTTCAGCCTCAGGGAGCGTGAATAGCAGTGTGCACCAAAGTGCTGTACTGTAACTGCCCCGGGTGGATGCTCTGAGCACGAACTAAAAGGGTTCCTAGTTTGTATTAACACAATCCTCTTCAAACAGGATTCCAGTATAGACATAGCCTTCATTAGCAACTAATCTGTGAACCTATATCTTTTCATACATTCCAATATGCCATACGGTAAAACTAAAAGTCCTGAGGGAGCCTGCATTGGTACAGGGCTCTAAATCTAACCAGCTCACTCTCATAATTCAGATTAATAGTTAATTCTAGGGCTGGGCCCTAATCTAAATCCCAGATTCAAACAATTTGATTAAATTACAATTTGAATCTGAATCAGAATCTTGTGGTCCAGATCCAGTGCTACAATCACACCTTAACTTGCAGTGTAGACATACCCTGAGTGGCTTATAAGTCACTACACTGTATACACAAGTTCAAAAGATGGGGAGGTAAAGGAATAGTCTTTTTAGTATTGTCTTTAATAAATAACAAATGGATAATTATGAATGGTCCTTCCAGGTCTCTTTACTATCCTCTCCTTTCATACAGGGTTGTTACAACAGGCTGTCATCATCGCTATAGAAACATTTATTTTCTCCATTTTCCATGACACACAAGCTAGATGGCAACCTTATTTACGGTGGAGGAAGTGGAAGAAAAAAAAATGGCACGTCAGCTGGAGATGAGCCATTTTGTCTTTGATTTTTTCAAGGATATTTGTGCAGATAAAAGGAAGGGGTTTTATATGTGCACTAAAAGGATACGTCCTCTTCTTAAGGCTTGTGTGTAACTCCAGTGTGTAACTATTGCACACAAGTAATAATAATTGTGATGGAAGCCATTCTATTTTATTCAGATTTTTATGCTGTGCCCATTACCATGATAAATGAACACCTACTCTGGTGAGATGTCTGTATGCTGCCTGTTGTCTGCATGCACAAATGGAAGCATATTCTATGCATCATTTACCTGAGAAGCTAACTGTTCCCAGGTTCAGGGGCAGCAGAACTGGTGATGGTGGGATGTGGGGGGAGCTAGTACCCCTGCAATGGAAATAATGTGGAGCTCGGCCCACATGTAAGCTTGTGCCCATTGGATGGGGGGGGGGAGCAGAGGCAAGAGTGGGACCCAGAAGGATAGGAGTGGCTGCTGGGGGGGCGGGGCTTGGGAGCAGATCAGGGAGCAGCAAGCAGGACCCAGAGGGGTTAGATCAACCTCCCCCACCTAGGATCCGGCAAGGGAGCAGGAACTGGGACCCAAAAGGGCTGATATAGGTCTGGGATTGGAACCTCTGGGACCCTCCTTCTGAGCCTGGAGCCAGCTCCCCCCCCCACACACACACACACCCATCCCCCTCACTGCCCATGCCAAGTGTCAGTACCTCCTCTCACTACCCATCCTATCCCTCACCCCTATTCAAAGGGAACTTATGCCCCCTCCCACCCTGCCTCTAGGTCCAAATTCCAAAGAAACCCACCACAGCAGCATTCAACTTCAAATAGAGAACTATAAAGAAAATGAGGAAGCTAGTGAAATGGAAATTAAAAAGGATGAAATACCTGAAAAGTGCATGGAGACAATTTAAAAACACCATAATAAAGGTTCAAACTAAATGCATATATCAAACCAAACAAATCGCTAAGAGGACAAAAAATGCCACCGTGGCTAAACAGAGGTAAGAGAGGTTTTGCATTTGTAAAAGAGGTGGTTAGAGGCAAAAAGGCATCCTTTAGAAATTGGGAGTAAAACCCTACTGAGGAAAATATAAAGGTGCATCAACTCTGATAAGTCAAGTATAATAAGGCAGGCCAAGAAAGAATTTAAAGAAAAACTAGCTAAGGATACAAAAACTAATAGCAGTGTTTTAAGTACATCAGAAGCAGGACGCCTACCAAACAAGCAGTAGGGCCACTGGACAATGAACGTGCTAAAGGGGCACTCATGGAAGACAAGACCATTACAGAGAAGCTAAATTGAATCAGTCTTCACTGCAGAGGATATAGGGGAGATTCCCCACACTCAAGCCATTCTTTTTAGGTGACAGAGCTGAGGAACTGTCTCAGATTAAGGAGGTTTGGAACAAGTGATAAATTAAATAGTAATAAATCACCAGGATGAGATAATATCCACCCAAGGGTTCTGAAGGAACTCAAACATGAAATTGCAGAACTAGTAATTTGGTATGTAACCTATCACTTAAATCAGCCTCTGGACCAGTTGACTGGAGGGTAGCAAATGCAACACTGATTTTTAAAAAGGGCCCCAGAGGCAATCCTGGCTGTTACAGGCCGGTAAGCCTAACTTCCTTACCAAGCAAATTGCTTGAAACTATAGTAAAGAACAGAATTATCAGACACGCAGATGAACATGCTATTCTGGGAAAGAGTCAACACAGCTTTTGTAAAGGGAAATCATTCCTCACCAATGTATTTGAATTCTTTGAGGGAGTCAACAAGCATGTAGACAAGGGTGATCCAGTTCATATAGTGTACTTAGACTTTCAGAAAGCCTTTAACCAGGTCCCTCACCAAAGGCTCTTAAGCAAACTAAGCTGACATAAGATAAAAGGAAAGTCCTCTCATGGATCAGTAACTGGTTAAAACAATAAGAAACAATAGGTAGGAATAAATGGTCGTTTTTCACAGTGAAGAGGGGTGAATAGCGGGGTCCCCCAAGGATTTGTACGGGGACCTCTGCAGTTCAGTATATTCATAAATGATCTGGAAAAAGGGGTGAATAGTGAAGTGGCAAAATTTGTAGATGTTACAAAATTACTCAAGTTAATAAAGTCCAAAGCTGACTGAAAAGTTACAGAGGGATCCTGCTAGTCTAAGTGACTAGGTAACAAAATGTCAGATGAAACTCAGTGTTGATAAATGCAAAGTAATGCACATGGGAAAACATAATCCCAACTATACATACAATATGATGGGTTCTATATCAGCTGTTATCACTCAAGAAAGATCTTGAAGTCATTGTGGTAGTTCTCTGAAAACATCCACTCTATGTACAGCGGCCGTCAAATAAGTGAACAGAATGTTAGAAACCATTAGAAAAGGGATAGATAATAAAACAGAAAATATCATAATGCCACTATATAAATCCATGGTACTCCCACACCTGGAATACTGTGTGCAGTTCTAGATATCACATCTCAAAAAAATATTAGAATTGGAAAAGGTACAGAGAAGAGCAACAAAAATGATTATGGGCATGGAACAGCTTCCATATGAGATGAAACTAAAAAAGAGTGGGACTATTCATCTTGGAAAAGAGAAGATGAAAGGAGGGAGATGACAGAGGTCTATAAAATCATGAATGGTTTGGAGAAAGTGAATAAGGAAGCATTAATTATGCCTTTACAAACACAAGAACCAGGAGTCACCTGAAGAAATTAATGGGCAGCAAGTTTAAAACAAACAAAAGGAAGTACTTCTTTACACAATGCAAAGTCATCCAGTGGCTCTGGCTGTGCTTATGTACTCCTCTCCCGCCAACTATTTGCTCAGTCTATTTAGTTACTTTGACTCACTGTTTGAAATTTGGAACTGGAAGCCTAGTTAAGTGGGTGTTTGGTTGTTCTGACTCACTGTGGTGAATATAGACTAGCTGAAATATCCTGGATAACCTAAAACCCTGCCTCCATGAGGAAACTAAAACACCATTGAACATGAAAACAGGACCCTAAGAACTAATATTGAAAATGGTTTGTGTTCTAGCATAGACTAGACAACCAGAGGTCTCAAACATGCTTTCTGAAATGGTACTAAAGACATTTATGTTTGTTGCATTAGAGAAGTTAAAGTCTCAAGCTAAACCTTTCCTTCCTGAGACATCCCTCCTCTGGGACTGCACCTTAATGTAGTAAGAAGGTTTGTGTGATCTTACAATCTTGAGAGGTATGTGGGGGGCGGGGAAGGGGAGTATAACTTTTAGTAAGGCCAACCAAGCCAGACAAGTCAAAGGGTAGGAGTCAAACTAAAAGTAGTCCATTGGTTTTCCAGACAAGGGGTTGTGAGTCAGGCTAAAAACATGTCTACATAAAAATGCTTTTTGTTATGGAAACAAGCACCCAAAGACAAGTTCAGTCTATCACAGATCTACAAATACAAACATCATTGCCTCCTCAGAGGGAATTTTGTTTACTTCTGTTCCAAGATTATAATAAAAAAAATCCATTGTCTGAACTTGTATATAGGATAACCCCCACTCCTTGTGTTTTTCTTTCTAGGCTCTTTCCTGTAGAGTTTGCAGTCACTTGATTAGCATTTTGCTCAGACACTAAATTGGTGACCATTGTGAACCATATAACACCCTCATGTAGTCAGACTGATATACATCTCTTGCCTCCAATAAATCATCTTCTCTTCTTTTCTGGGGACCAGCCCCAAATCACAGACCATAAGAAAATAATTCAGTATATATACACACATAACTCTTTACATATAATCCATACATAAATTTTGCAGGTTATAATAACCAGGGTGACACAGACTTTCATTAGAGACCTTACCAGACGCACTTTGGTGAACTAATATATAGATTACAGACCCAGAGGATTCCTGTAAACATTATGCACCCTTGTATCAGCTGGCAAAACGAGGACCCTGAGTCACACAAGGACACTGATGTTGTTTGGGCGTGAGATAGGCTGTGGGACCTAGATTTTGCAGATGACTGGATACCAATTTAGATGGAATTAAAAGACTCCTCATGAGCACAAAATCAGAAGTAGTCCAAGTGGGACTTTGTATCAGTATGCAGAAGACCATGATCATGGAGACAGGAGAGAATGCTGTCAACACTGGCCAGTGTGTGATCGATGGATAAGAATATGCGAGAGAGATGATGACTTTGTTTATATTGAAAATACAATATCTGCTAGCAGCCAACTCACTAAATGTTGGCAAGAATTGGCAGAGCCAGTGGATCATTTTCCCATTTGTCAAACATCTGACAGAGTAAAGAGATATATCTAACCACTAAAATAAAATTTCACAATGCTGTTATCTTCTCAACACTACTGCATGCCTCAGAAACATAGCAGATGATAAAAGTACACAACAGGAAGCTGAATCCATTTCACCAGCTTTGTTTGAGAAGAATTTTGGGAATTTATTGGAGGGGTCATGTAACCAATATGGAAGTATTGAACCAAATGAGTCAGCAGACTATTGCGTCAATAATCAGACAGATGACTACGGTGGTTCAGCCATATCACCAGACTACCCTGCTGTGGCCAAGACATAGGTGGCCAGGTCTAGTAATTGGAACAGAAGTCAGAGATAGGAGTCAAACCAAGGCCTGGTCTACACTACAGAGTTAGGTCAAAGGAAGCCGCCTTAAGTCGACCTGTTAATGTATGTGTCTACACTACTGCGTCCTATACATGGACCAAAAATCACCTCTGATATCGACTTCTATAATCTACTTCTGTGAGAGGCGTAGCACTTAGTTCGATTTTCATGGGCCGACTGCAAAGTAGTGCAGATGCAGTGTTGTGTAATTCGACTTAATTGGCCTCCAGGGGGTGTCCCACAATGTTCATCTGTGACCGCTTTGGAGATCATTCTCAACTCTGCTGCACTGCAGCCAAGTGCACAGGAAACAGCCCCTCCCTTGCTAAAGCCCCGGGAACTTTTGAATTCCCATTTCCTGTTTGATTAGCATTGGGAGAATGCCAGCTTGAGCACAGCTGATCGTGGAGACTACTCACCCCAAACACGCTCCAGCCTGGTTTGCACAGGAGGTGGTGGATCTCATCGCTGTGTGGGGAGAAGAGTCTGTGCAGGCAGAGCTCCAATCCAGCAGAAGAAATGCTGACACCTATGCAAAGATCACTCATGAAATGGGGGAGAAGAACAAGGGACACACAGCAGTGCCATGTGAAAATAAACCGCCTAACCGTGCGGCTACTAATGTGCTTTATTGCACTAGGCATGGGTCGGCAAGTAGTTTAAAGTGTCTGATGGAGGTCTGGGGCCCCACATGAGAGATTCCACAATTTGGAAGTGAAAACATTCCCACCCCACCTCTACGTAAATAGCTTCCCGTGGTGCTATGGGGAATTGCCATTGTTCGACGAGGTACCTGTGCTCCCAATATGAGCTTGCCATAAACTTCATTAAGAGTGCGGTCACCCATGACCCGGGGGCGGGGGGGTTACTCACTGTGGCTGGAGCAGCAAAACAGCACAGTGAATGGTTACAGATTCTGATTATGTTATGGCTTGCACCTAGTATAAAAAAAAACCTTATTACGAAAACATCCTTGCTATGGAAACATTTTATTCATGTACAATGTCTCGTTTATATTTTCTCCTGACTGACAGCTGGAAATGAGTCCTTCGGCATGTCATCAGCACCTGAAAGCAGACTTTCGGCGATTAGAAAGAGGAGAAAGAGAATGCGGGAGGACATGTTCACCAAGATAATGAATGCCTGCAGGACAACTGATGCAGAGCTGAGAGCATGGAAGTATTCACTGTCCGAGAAGTTAGACGTGGATATAGAGAGCAGGAAAGCTTCCAATAAGTGAGAGCGTGCAGCGTAGGATGATACACTTCGGATTATGAGGGACCAGGCAGACACATTGAGGCATCTGGTTGAACTGCAGGAACAGAAGCAGGAGGGTAGAATCCCTCTGCAGACCTGGGTGGACAGCCAGCCAGCATCACCTGGCGCAGAATCACCCTTCCCCAAGCCTTCCATGAGGCGTGGGTGTAAAGTCCATTATCCCTTTCACTTAACTCAAGGAAGGGTACAAGGAACAGAAGGCGCCCATTCACAGATCTTTGATGGTCTGGAATGGGGGGTTATATTACACAGCTGAAAATGTTTCTCCCCTTCCAACTTGACAACTCCTTTCCCCTCTTCTCTTTGTTCACCCTCTTTACTTATGTTTGTTAAAATAAAGTAAATGGATTCAAGAAATAAATGTTCTTTACTGAGTAGAAGCAGTGGGCTCAGGCTGGGGGTTGGCTTTACAGGGACAGTGAAACAGGTCAGGTGAAGGTTTGGGAAAGCAAAATGCAGACAAGCAGCTCACATTACTGTGACTCATTACTGAAACAGCTTTTCAAAGCTTTGTGGATACGCAGCGCTCCTTGCTGTACTCTTCTTATTGCCCTGGTGTCTGGCTGCTCAAAAAATGGCTACCATGCGATCTGTCTCAACTGCCCATCCCTGCGAAAATCCCCCCTCCCCCACAGATATTATGGAGCACACAGCTATAACCATGGGGATCTTCTCCTCACTGAGGTCCAATCTTGTAAGTAGACTTATCCAGTGCCCTTTCAAATGACCAAAGGCACATTCAACCACCATTCTGCACTTGCTGAGCCTATAGTTGAACCATTCCTTACTGTTGTCCAGACGGCCGGTGTACAGCTTCATGAGCCATGGAAGCAAGGGTAAGCTGGGTCCCCAAGGACAACTATAGGCATCTCAATGTCATCAATGTTCATTTTGTGATCTGGAAAGAAAGTCCCGGATTGCCTCTTTTTGAACAGAGCCGAGTTCCTAGAGATGTGCACATCATGAACTTTTCTCAACCATCCTACACTGATGTTGGTGAAGCACGCCCTATGATCCACCAGCGCTTGCAACACCATTGAAAAGTATCCCTTTCGGTTTATGTACTCTTTGGCAAGGTGGTCTGGAGCTGAGATGGGGATATGCGTGCCATCCATCGCCCCACCGCAATTATGGAACCCCATCGTGGCAAAACCATCCACTATGTTCTGCATATTTCCCAGACTCACTACCCTTTGTAGCAGAAGTTGATTAATGGCTCTGCACACTTCGAGCATAGCAGCTCCCACAGTTGATTTTCCTACTCCAAATTGATTCCCCACTGACCGGTAACTGTCTGGCGTTTGAAGTTTCCAAATAGCGATTGCCACTCACTTCTCCACTGTCAAAGCAGCTTTCATTTTTGTGTTGCTGAACTGCACAGCAGGGGAAAGCTCTGCACAAAGTTCCTGGAATTTGAAAATTCTGCAGCCACTCTCGTCATCCCATACCTGCGAAACGATGCGGTCCCACCAGTCAGTGCACCAGACAGAAATGGTACTTAGAGTGCAGCTGCTCTGTGACTGTCATCAGCAACTGTGAATTGTTTTTTTTCCCCAATGGCTTGCAGCAAGGCTGCTTGCAGGACATGGATATGTTCCGCACGGCAGACCCTATTTCGGCTCTGGAAATACTGCAGGAGAAGGTGCGAGGTGTTTGAGATGCTCACAGCAAGAGTGCACAGCTGAGCAGGCTCCATGCTTCTGGGGTTATGGCATACATGCGGTGGTTTTAAGGCACAAAAACAACTGGATTCTTTGCCATTGATGTGAGAAGGGAGTACAGTGCAGCACGGGATGCCGATGCAATGTTCCTATTCTCCCCTGCAACAATGTTTAGGTCATAAGGCATTGCACAAACTTCCCAAAACACACTGCAGCAAGTTGCACTTTGGGATAGCTACCCATGATGCACTGCTTTGTGCATTGATGCAGGCACTGTTGGTGAGGACACACTCCATCAAGACAATGAGCATGGTGTGGCCACACACAATCAACTTGTTCATTCGGGGACTCAAAGTCGAATTAGATAAAGTCGATTTAATTTTGTAGTGTAGACAAGCCCCGAGGTTCAGGGCTGGAGTCAGAGTCAGAGAGTCAAGCCAAGAGTCAGAGATGGATTCAGAGATAAGGGGCAAGGATGAGGACCAGGTCAGAGAACCAGGAGCAATGCAAGAAAGCAGGAGGCAGCCTGCCTGCCATGCTTGGGGCAGCAAAATCCCTAGAGCCGCCCCGCTCACAGAGAGGCCATAAACATAGAAAGCTCAATAATAATGGGGAATTTCAACTATCCCCATAGTGGCTAGATACATGTCACCTCAGGATGGCACGCAGAGATAAAATTTCTAGACACCATTAATAACTGCTTCTTGGAGCACCTTGTCCTGGAACCACAAGGGGAGAGGCAATTCAAGATTTAGTCCTAAGTGGACGACAGGATCTTGTCTAAGAGGTGACTATAGCTGAACTGCTCAGTAATAGCAACCATAATGTTATTTAATATAACATCCTTCTGGGGGAGTGTAATGGGGTCTAGACTTACCACCGCTGGCACCTCCTGCTGGTTGCTCTGGGAATTAGCTCTTGTCAGCTGTGGAGCGCCCTCTGCACATGGTGTCTCGCCCGTTGTCTGCTCTGCTGGTTTGGGACCCACGTTGTTCTCTGTACAGCGATGTCCGCCTCAGAACACTGCCCTCCGGCAACACCCACTACTCCATTCTCACCCCCTTCCGGGGGGGTGGTTAACAGCAGTCCTTCGGCTTGCACCTGCCTCCAGACCCCAAAGTCTAGCCCCTCACCTCAGAGGCAAGTTGCAGTCTGTCTCGGCCACACTCCTCTGTGGCCAGGTGCAGTGCAAGGAGGGAAGGGGGGACCCAGGACCACCCACTATTCTGGGTCCTGACCCAGGGACCCTCTAGCAACAGCTTCTCTCTGCCCTCCTTCTCTCCCCTCTTGTCTGCCTATCTTCCCTGGGCCACTTCCCCTTTGGCTCCATGCACCTTCTCGACCCTTTTTAGCAGGAGCCGCAGCCTGGCAGGTAACTGGGCTGGAGCTCTCCTCTGCTCCCCCAAGTCTGCCCACCACTGCTCTGTCCAAGGTGCTACCTCCTTACCTCAGGCACCAGTCCTCCTCCCTTGCTAGTCAGGGAGAGACTGCCCTCTTCTTTGCTAGGCAGCCTTTATATAGGACCCAGCCCGGCCCTGATTGGCTGCCTCTGTCTTTGCCCTGATTGGCTCTCCACAGACCTTTGTTGATTGGCTGCTGGTCTGCGCACCCTCTCTGGCCTGTTCCAGCCCTTTTTCTCATGGAGTGGGGCACTACAGAGAGAAAATACCAAAGAAGACCACCACAGTACCATTTAACTTCAAAAAGGGGGACTGCCAAAAAAAACAAGGAAGATAGTTAAACTGAAAATAAAAGAAATAGTCACAAGAGTGAAATGTCTGCAAGCTGCATGGAAACTTTTAAATAATTGCATAACAGAGGCTGAAAATAGATGTATACCCTAAATAAAGTATCAGAGGGGTAGCCGTGTTAGTCTGGATCTGTAAAAGCAGCAAAGAGTCCTGTGGCACCTTATAGACTAACAGCTTTCGTGGGTGAATACCCACTTCGTTAGATGCATGCACGAAAACTATTCACCCACGAAAGCTCATGCTCCAAAACGTCTGTTAGTCTATAAGGTGCCACAGGACTCTTTGCTGCTACCCTAAATAAAAAAAAATCAGGGGACCAAAAAAAAAATGCCACCAGGGCTAAACAACAGAATAAAAGAGGCATTTAGAGGCAAAACAGCATAATTTAAAATTTGGAAGTCAAATCCTACTGAGGAAAATAGACAAAGCATAAACTCTGGCAAGACAAATATAAAAGTAAAGTAAAGAATTTGAAGAGCAACAATCAATTTTTTTTTAAATACATCAGAAACGGTTAGCCTGCCAAACAATCAGTGGGGCCACTGGACAATTGAGGTGCTAAAAAAGAACTGAAGGAAGACTAGGGCTGTGATGGAGAAGCTACATGAATTTTTTGCACTGGACTTCATGCGTTGACATGGGATGTTGTGAAGGTCAAAAGTATAACTTGCTTCAAAAAAGAATTAGATAAGTTCATAGAGGATAGATCCACTAATGGCTAATAGCCAAGATTTTATGGATGCAACCCCATGCTCAGGGTGTCCCTAAGCTCTGAGTGCCGGACTCTGGGACTAGGGTGGGTCACTAGATTATTGCCCCATTCCATTGCCCTGTTCTATTAATTCCCTCTGAAGCACCTGGCATTGGCCACTGTCGGAAGACAAGATACTGGGCTAGATGGACTATGACAGAAACACAATATATGGCTTAGTTTGGATTCCACTTGGAGAGAAGAGATGGCATGAAGCACAAAAAAATGACTTATTGCAGGGTGATCAAAAGAGATTTTGCTATCATAGAAACAAATTACAATTAAGTCAAACATCTTGCTCTGGTCAGACAGCAGTGCGAGAAAAGAATTGCCTCATGTATTACTAAGCATCGGAGATTCTAAGCAAGTCTAAGTTCCTGGGATATCCTGAAAGATATAAAAAGGGAGCTTCAGAGATTCCTTACAAATGTATGAAAAAGACATTCACTGGACTGCATCATGGTGCCTCAAGTCTGAAGCTGTTGATAGTATTTCTATGAGCAAAGACTGGTAATGATTTTTGCTTGAGTTACTACATTTTAATTATTTTACCTATAAATACAAAGTGGTTTTCCTCTTATCGTAATGTGTTCAATATATTGTTCAAATCTTGTTTTTTACAATCCCTTTTGGGGAGTTTTAGATTTAGTGCACTGGGTTGTTGTTTATTTTTATGTTAGACCCAAGAATAAGGTTGCTTTTCGCTTCCACTCACCCTGTATACAAGTCAGTTCCCATTGAAACCAATGGGAGTTAGATAAGGATTCTTGTCTCTACTGTTTATAATGCTATGGAATAAATTAAGGATGAGGAGAACATTCTAACAAAAAAGTTAATGTCAAACATTTTCTGCAAATATTTGTCCAGATTTTTAAAAGATTTTGCTTCAACTGACTTTGTGACCCTTTTCTGTTTGTTTTTTGCAAATATTTTAGCAAATTTACTGGCAGGGTTAGTTACAGAAAGAGTAAATTTTAAGCACATACTGGAGAATATTAACAGAAAGCCTTAGTTATAAACAGCCTGCATAATTGCAATGTATTTAAAATTAACCCACAAAACTCATGCTTCAGTCACCGGTGATATCTTATTGACCTTTTGTTATTTCAGTCAATATGATATTATTGATTGTTGCAATATGAATTTTTGTTTAAACAAGGCTTGTTTGAGTTACAACATGGCAAGGCAGGTCAACAAACCATTAAAACTCCTAAACCTGGGGGATCAAGGTCAAAAGATGTTGATAGAAGACAAAAAATAGCAATATGAGTACTGTGCAACTGTGGTGTGATTAAAATCTCCTCTCCTATCTAGGAAATTGCCTGAACACAAACAGAACATCTAAGAGCAAACTTTTTATTCTGTAAAACTTTTAGATGTTCTTAGAATGTTTGATGAAATCTTCTTCTGTACAATAGCCTTTTGTAGCATTTCTTATTAGTGAGGACTGCAGCATTCCAGCATTAAATATTAATCCTTTGCATAGTGAAACTGTGAGAATGGATTTCTATGAAATTTCATAGGTTTGTTAGCCCGGTGAAAAAGATGCTCATTTTCATGTCTGGATTTTCAAGGTTTTCTGATTTAAAACCCCCCCCACACCTTTCAAATCATGATTGGTTGGAAGCTGAGGAGAATCAGACTTATCTCGTTTGTGTTAATGCTTCAACTCCATACTGAATTGAAAAGAAAACACCCCAAAATACTCATTAGAAAATATTTGTATTCAAATGAAGTGCATCTTATCCAGTAAAGATATATAAAGCTCAGACACAAAAGGATCAACCTATGCCTGGCAATTCCCCATTAAGTTAGGAGGTAACTTGCAAGGATCAAAAAAGAATACAAAGAGAATTGCTGGTTGGGGACCCCTCGTGGCATTTTCTGATAACTGCATATGCTGGTATGAAGAAGGGATTATCAAGGGTAGGGAACTTTGCACCAGGTTAAATGTTACTACTGTAAGATCCATTTTGTGTAGATGCAGCCATAGGTGCTATAACTAAGGGTGCTGGGGGTGCTGCCACACCCATTGGCTTGAAGTGATTTTCATCATATGCAGGGTTTACAGTTTGGTTCAATGGCTCTCAGCACCCCAACTACAAATTGTTCCAGCACCCCTGGATGCAGCACATCTACACTAGCGATTTGCATTGCTGTAGATACCTCAGTGTAAAGACACACAGTAAAGAGAGCACTGAAGCTTTATGTAGCTGTATAGTGTTCTCAGAATAATTGTTGATAATTAGAATAAATTATTATCTTGAAGCAGATGTTAGAGGAGAGAAAAAAGCCCTGATACATTTATGATCAAACTCAGCTGGTGTGATTCCTTTAGTCTCTCCACTATGGACCAGATTACAATACACTTACTAACAATGAATAACTTCTTGTGCAGTCAGTGTTATTCAGTGGAAGGAGAAAAAAAATCGCTCTATATGAGTACTAGATGATATTCAGCAAGAGAAGACTGAAACATGTTTAGTTACCAATGGTATTGTTAACATTTCCAGTAAGGTGTAAGCAATAAATGTATTGCATATGAAGGCAAAAGACATCGGAGGGGGGTGATTTTTAAATGGAGATGCAAGATCTGTACACATTTTTGCATGCACGCTTGTATGCTGGCATTCCCTTGCACAGCTACCATATTGCACATATAGATGTTATGCACCATTTATACACACAAATACCTGATATTCACACACAATCCTAATACTAGTAAATGAGTAGCCTCTTACTCCACAAAAAGTCTAGACACGTAAACTGCACTCAGAAGTGGATTTCTGAATATCAGGCACTGAAACATATTCCCTAAACATATTCCCTGAGGAAAACAGCGGGTTTTATGAAAATACTTAAGAAGTTTGTAGGTTATAACAACCCAAAGTAGAGCATAACTTATAAGCTGCATAACATAAAGAGCAAGATCAGAATAACAAAGTAAGTGAATCTATAACTGTTACAAAATTGAGAAGAAAAGCAAAGCCCTGTGGATTTAGACAGCTAATATGCTGTCAGTTGAGTTTAAGAATGTAGGGGACTGTAAGGAAAAATTGCAGTTTTGCAGTATTCAATAGGATCTGCCCATCACAGCTCCCATTTTGAATTCTGTCACCCACTTCTTATAAATGCTTAAATAAGCACTTTAAAACTAAAATGCAGCTTTTAGAACTTCAAAAACAGCCAGAAGATCCCTTCCTTGGATAAAAGGAATTTAGCTGAACCCACAAGGTGTGTGCTGCCTTTGTGATGCCAGTTTGAAATGAAGTCCACAGAATTCACCATTTTTAAAGTGATGGCACTGTATGTCATTCTTTAACATGTGACATATATAAGTTCAAGCTCCTTGGGGAGTTTTCCCCTGTCTTTTGAGAAGTGCCCAGCACTTTTTAGGTACTACCACACTGAAGTAAATTCAGTTACTCAAGAATTACTCAAAACTGAGAGCAGAATCTGAACTATGGATTCTATACCACAGAATATTTTGTCACATGTTAAAGAATATATATTTGAAAAGAGAAATAGATTAAAGATTAAAGGAATAAAAACTACATGCAAAGAAACCAGCTTGATAATAGATACGCTTGTGTGTAAAGCACAGGAGAGTACAGTCATACAAAACAACTAACACTAAATACATGTCCATGCCTCAGTTTCCTCATCACTCCAGGGCATGTTTTGAGCAGTGGTCCAGGTCCCTTAGATCATCCAGAGTCCTTGGGACCATCTGGGCTCAGGAAAACAGGCAGGGCCCTCCTCCCCTATGGGGCTGCCACATGCTAGATGACCTCTCCTTCCTGGACTGGACAAAATGGGTCCCCATGTGAGCACAACTCCCTGCCGGGTGACTCCATTGTCAAGGTGATCTCGCCCTGCTAACCCACTTTTTTCGGGCAGGGACCAAAATCATTTGTCTAGAGTGAGCAGATTTCCAACGACTAGATACTTCACAGTCAACTACCCTCTTTTCATAGTCTTTTGCCACCAACCTTTGGAATTCCAGCCCAACATGGAGACAAACAGATCACAGAGAAGGCAAAAGGCTGCACATTCAAAATGGAGCATCCATGACACAGACATATGGGGTTCATAATCTCATGCAGAATTCATAGATTGTACAGACGTGTTCCCAACTCTTTATACGTCCTCAACAACCCAAAAGAAGTGGGTCTTGATTTAAATGAGTGGTTAGTTGCTTTGTGGACCAGCTCAGGCTGGTATTCCATGTGTAAAGAGTCGCATGGAAGAAAGCAAGAGCACAGTTGTTGGAGAAGCAGATAATTGTGGCATAAAAGCCGGAGGGCTCAGGGAGGTGAAAAAATAAACAACAAGGGCAAATCAATAGAGATGGGCAGTTATGTAGGACCTTGAAAGTAGTTGAGGTCAGAATCAGGTCTGGTATGTTAAGAGGCGGAAATTTAACATTGCTGCACAGAACTGATTGCAAAGCAGCAGGAATGTAGCAGCAGCTGCCTGCTAGCCTTAGGAACTTTCATGGTTAAAAGTTTGATTTCTTTCTTTTAATAAATATCAGTAAGCATCAGAGATACTGATATGTGACAGTGTTCAGAAATAAAATGGCACTTGTTGACCAGTGAAAAACATTAAAATGGGTCAGTTTTCCAATTCTGGAATCAAGCTGCAATACACATACTTTCAAACAATCTCATTTCCCATGTTCCCTCACCTCTGTGACATGAGATTAGTGAACTTCAGATTGCTATATAAGAGTTGCATCTGGATCAAACCACCTATGTGAATCTTTTAATAAAATGCATGAATAAGTATTAGGGGAAAGAATTTCTACTGACAAAATGCCCTGGAATGGAAATTCCTTAGGTTAGAGCAAGAACAGTATAAAAATATCTGCTTACAGACATAAATACAGATAGTTAATTAAAATCAATCCTTTTGTTAAATCATAGACTCATAGACTTTAAGGTCAGAAGGGACCATTATGATCATCTAGTCTGACCTCCTGCATAATGCAGGCCACAGAATCTCACCCACCCACTCCTGTATCAAACCTGTGTCTGAGCCACTGAAGTCCTCAAATCATGGTTTAAAGATTTCAAGATGCAGAGAATCTTCCAGCAAGTGGCCCATGCTCCACGCTGCAGAGGAAGGTGAAAACCCCCCAGGGCTTCTGCCAATCTGCCCTGGAGGAAAATTCCTTCCCGACCCCAAATATGACGATCAGCTAAACCCTGAGCATGTGGACAAGACTCACCAGCCAGATACCCAGGAAATCATGTCATTTCAAACAAGCAAAGTAGACATGGAAATATAAAATATATAATAAATGAAAGCCTCAAGAGAGGCCCATGCACCTCACTTTTATTGATATGCTGAAAGTCAGAAAAGATATTTCTGCATAAAGATGGAAAGCGGATTTGAAAATTGCAAATTTAACTGTAATAGATAAAGAAGCAGAGTTATCTAATGGCCACAATATTATACGGCATACTAATGAAAGAACCTGGGAAGAAATCTAAACTAAAACCGATCACTTATAGAGGACACAGCATGAACACAGTAAGTAAAGGCATGCTGGCAGTATGCTATACAGATAGTATTGCAAAATAGAAGCCTACGCACTACTATTACTATTACTCAGATAGAGCTAATGCTTAAATTTCCAACCTGTTTGGACATACATTTAGTCAAGAGAATGCATGTGACAAAAGAATATGAGCAAAAGAAGTACTTATAGAACATAAAAATGTTTTCAAAAACCAAGGTTAAAATTTTCAAATCCACCTAGATGACTTAGGAGCTTATGTCCTATGTACAACATTTACTTAAGCACTTAGGGCCAGATTTGTGAAGATATTTAGCTGCCTAAACATGCAAATAGGTGCCTAGCAGAATTTACAAGTGTGTCTAGGTGACTTAGGCATCTAAATCCCATTGACTTTCAATAACGATTAGACACCCAACCTGTTCAGGAACTTTTCCAAATCGCACTAGGTGCCCATCTCTTTTTTTTAGGCACTTTCAAAATTTGGCTCTGAGCAGATTAAGTCTCATTAGCAGTCATTTTTCAGTTTGTGTATTCCAATCAATAGGTGCATCACAATTCATTCATTTAAAACAAAACAAGAACAAAACAAAAACTCACAAACAATTCCAGTTTAACCATGAACAACACTAACACCTTTCCAACTTGCTAAGATGCTCCAATTCAACCTATTCCACCTCACTAAGCTCCCCCCTCACACAAATGTGGGTAAATAAATAGGTTTTATCTATCGGTAAGATAATAGAAAGTCTGGGTAAATATCCATTCTACAAAGGGCTATATTAGCCACACTCCATGCTGATATGCTCTATGACTGAGCTATCTGTGCTATGGTAGTGCTAAAATAATATTTTTTGTTTTACTTACAGTACATATAGCAAATGTCCTACTGCCAGCAAGCAAATTAAAATTCCTTCCTATAGCTGTAATGTCATCAAAATGCTATATTTCACAGTTCTGACATCCATTATAGCATGCTATGCTCCAGAGTACATTACCAATCCTCTGAGTCAACTACTTTCCTTTCTTTTTCAAGCTTTTAACTAATAGGATTACAGAATACAAATTTAAAAAAAACTAGTTGTATTAGAGATGGGTGTAAATCAAAGCCCCACATCTGACACCTTAGTATTTTGTGAAAGTTCATATCTGAATTTACACAGCTGTGTGATCAGAATCTGTCTGTCATAAATGTGATTCCACGCATGAGAAAGGACTGCTGGCCAGATTTTCAGGGGTGATGAGCAGCTTTAAGAATCAGATGGTTCCTGGGTAAGGGAAGGTTGCAGGAGTGGAGCTAAGGTTCAGAGTTCAGTTATACATCCAGCAGTTTGAGTGCTCATTTGAACATCACAACTATTTTAGACTGCAAAATCAAGCTGGATATCTTGTGAGAAAAGGCTTCCTCAAGATTTCTGGTATTTCCATTTCTGGGCCCAGATGAGCAGGGAATAACATTAGAATAGCATTTTTCACTCTATTTCAGGATTGCCAGCCCCAGAGAGAACCCAACAGTAAAAGAAAGTATCTGAATATTTTGGAACCTTCATATGAGTTCAGTTTGAGCTTGATTCTAAAAAAAATTGACATTTTAGGGATAAGGAACTTATTTTTCCCCTAACCGCTTCATTCTCCCTAAAATAAAGCTATGGGACAGAGTCTCAGCTGCTGTGAATGGTCAAAGCTCCATTGACTTCAACAGAGCTATGACCATTAACTCCAGCTTGAGGATCTTCCCATCATAGTTACACATATCAGAGTTCTGATGATGTCACAAAACATTCACATTTTTCTCTTACGGTCAGTTACTATGATGTAACCAAAGATCCATGATGGACCAAATCCTGTTCTCAGTGTAGCCAATTTGAGAAAGAGTGAGAGCTCTATTTGTATAGCTTTATGGCTCCCAATTACATACTGAATTACACCCTAAAGCCCTGACTCTCATTTAGACTAAGGCTCCTTTGCACCATTACGTATAAAGTATACATTCACTTTAAGACCCCTTCATACTGCTAGAATGATGAGCAGGGGCCTTAGTGTAAATGAGACTCAGTCCGTACAGACATAAACACAAAGAGATAAAGTACCTGTGCTGTGTATTTATTTTAAATCTCTTTTATACACTGTATGGATGCATGCGCATGTATTCACCTTTTGTAGACAGTGTTTCTATACTCTGCTACATTTATGTACGTACACATTTATTAGGCTGCTGTTCTTCTTTCAAGGGCTTCCTTAGTGCTTATCATATAGATCATAATTAATAGCTGAGGGAGGCAGCTAATACTACTTTGTCCTCATAGACCAATACAAATAAAGACAATGGTGGAAAATCAATAATGTCATTAGGTCAAGGGCACTTGATAGTGCCGAGCCAATAGACGTCTCTTGTCCTTATTTACACTGAGTAGCTGTTTAAAAAAAAAAAAGAGATTTCAAAAGCTATAATCTCTGCTCATGTGAAAATCCTGAGCCTCTGGGCTTGTGGAAGTTACTATACAGTACATATTTCTACAGTCAGACTTCTTCTGTCACTGCATTTAAACCATGAAGTGCTTTTGCTGCTGATTTGGCTTTTATGGGAGGAAAATGACCTGTAAAGCTGTTTTGAGGAGCTAAGCGTTTTGCATATATTATAGCAACGTGAGACATAAAGAAAAGTGGTAAGAATGAAGTTTTGTGAAGTCAATACAAGTAGGTTTATTCTATATTTCACAGCAAGGACTTCATAATCTTCTAAACTAAAGGAAACAAGTCTGTCAAGATAAACACTTGCACTATTTGGGATTTGCAGGATCAGTCAGAAAATGTTTCCTACCTGCAAAAATGCGCTTTTAAATGACAAAAGACAGAACGTACACAATTATGTCATTAGACCTCTGCCTTGCACTGCCACACAGTAAATGAGAGTGTGGAGTGTAGGGGGTGAGGGATGAAGGGGGAAGCACAACTGTAATCCCTGCTTTCTTATAAGCACAGCGACTGCTCCTCACTAGCATTCTCTAGGGTGATAGTCACCTCAAAGGAGCTGGGAAAAAGAGAATGGTGCCACCTTCTACATTGGCAGTTGAACAGGCTCCATATATGTGGAGAGCATGCTACAACGTCTGCATCCCAGGATCGCAATCCTGATCCAAAGCCCAATGAAATCAGTGAGCCTCTTTCCATTAACCCCAGTGAGCTTTGGATTAGGGCTTATGTCTGCCCACTGAGTCAAGGGGTTATAGAAGCCCAGGGCTCCAGGAACAGCGGCAGTTTTATTCCCATTTTGTGCCAGGCAATTAACCATTTCACTGCTGAATGGACAGAGGTAATTGAGCCATTAAGAGACCTTTTCCCAATGGCTTTGCTCAGAAATTGAACCCACAATTTTTTGGAGCATATTGAGCTATATACCTTAATCATATCACCGCAGCTGCTCCACTCTTTAATATCAGGAGGAGAGAGGAGCATATATGATTTACAAGAATTAAAGAGCTCTCTGTTGTTATTTATATTTTAGCAGCACTCAAAAGCACCGCTACAGTTAAAGGCCTGTCAGCATTTCCATTAAAAAGCTTGATTTTCAGCAGTTTATATCTCAACTGTAAAAATTCACTCCAGACTGCAACTGGGCAAACAATGTCTCAGCTGAGGAGCAAATTGGTTTTTTGTTTGTTTGGGTTGGGTTTTATTTATTTCAGGCATTTAAAAAAATAGGTTTGGTTATTTGAAAGTTAAGTAGGTGTTACTGAAAATGTGGAGTTAAGCAATTTAAGATGAAAAGAAGGCTTTCCTTTCAAAAGGAAGGTTTGCAAACAAGCTATAGCAAGCTATAATATGATCACTATTGCCTTGGCATTTGAAACAAAATAAAAATGGGATATTCAATTTTAAGATTTTTCAATTGGCAACTACATTACATACAAATTTTTATGTTATGAAGCAAAGGTATGTGTTTGGACAATTTGCTAATTATCTGTTTGCAATCACAAGGTCAAGCTTTTGTGGCTTATATACTCATTTGTATATTTCAATGAAGATGGGCAAGCCAGATAGGGACAAATAGGAGCTGACCCAAACTTTGCCCATTCTCGCAAACAAAATTCAGTTTTGCAAGATTTCTCACCTCCCTTTCTAATCTTATTCCCTTTCCCAATTCTTTTTGCTGCTCTTTCCTCTCTATTATTTAAGATGAAAGGTGAGCCAGTTTGGCAGCCCACATCCCAGAGTATTCTCTGTAAGTTTACCAGCACATTGGGACTTCCCATTTACTTGCATTGCAGACTGCACAGTGTATCTGTAAGGTGAAATATTTTCCACTCTGGCTAGTGCCAGCACAGGCACATTATGCATGTTGAGTATCCTCTGGTACCGATATGCATATGCATATTTATTAGATGTCTGGATGCTTTAGGCAGGTCTCAGGTTAGTGGGAGGGAGTAGGGTGTAGAGGGGTAGGACAGCCTCCAACTTTTCATAATCTTGCTTTTTGCATTATTTGAAAATACACCAAATCCTGAATACGGTTCTCATCAATTTCAATAGGAATAGAAGCTGCAGTGTGTGTCTGAAGACAGAATATATCCCAGGGTTTTTGAAAAGCTAATTTTACATCATATAATTTGTACAGTTTTATACTAGGCCACATATGGGCCCTCTGCAGTACAAATTTCAGTACCAAGCACAGTTCACATGCAGAGTGGGTGGCAATTCTGTTTTTTCAGAAGTATACAAAGCACTTTCCGAAACATGTAGAAAAGGAAGGCACCAAAGAGCTTACGGTTTAACTCAGATAAATATGATGCATGGGATAAGAGTTCCTCCCCAAGAAGCCATGGAGGTATTGTGGGTGAGGAGATTAATATATGGTTGTAGGCTTCATAAAAAGAACTGGGTTTTAGGACGGATATGAAGGGAGGGAGGGAGAGTGCTTGACGGACAAAAAGTAAAAAGCTGTTCCAGACATAGGGAGTAGCATAGAAGAAGTTTGAAGTTGAGAGTGGGAGAAAGAGACAGTTAGGAGTAGAGCTAAGTAAATAGTGTAAACAATAATTTGCAAACACATTAGCAAAATCCATACCAGAATTCAGTCCAGCTATATGCCTATTTTCTTGTTCACTTTTCCATGAACACTTGTGCAACTGTGTTTTGTTTGCACAAACATTTGGGGAGGAACTTTTCATGTAAACACAATTATACATGTGCCCAGATAGATTTATTCATTCCCAGCCCCTAGGAATGGTCGCTTTCTGCATTTGGTAGTGAGGGTGTTAAAAAGTAATGGAAGACTAGCAGAGTATTTTAAAAATCACGGGTCTCCTCAAGCAATGAATGAATGACATGAATGACAGTGAGGAGAGGGGAAGGCAAGAGTTGAAGAAGTGTAGGGTCTGGTCAAGCCATAGAAAGATCCCAGGCCTGGAGATCATTTTCATGTCCTATGCCCAGACACAGAGCAAGATGGCCAAATTTGGGGTGGAGCATCAGCTCCTGGGGACAACTGCTTAAGGGAACTACTTCTTCATAGTTTCCCACATATGTTCCTGTGATCAGAGGAGTACCCTCTGGCAGGACAGAGAACAGCTTCTGTTTGAGAGTGGGAGTGATTGTGGTGAATAGTAGCTATGGGAAATATTGCTGAATGGAACACTTATCAGAGCACCTCCTCACATACCCTTCTCCCTGCAAGAGCCCTAGTATAAAGCAATCAATCAAGTGAGACAGACAAGTAAATGCATGCATTGTCAGAAGCACTGGGCACATACATGCAATAGTGACTTGTGAAGTGGTTAGCAAATGACAGGATGCCATTCAAAGAGAGACCAGTGGTGTCACTCTATGTTCATGATATACAACACACACTATTTCATATATGGGCTGGAGGAAACAAAACAACTCCCCAATCCTCTCACCTGAGCCCTGGTGTAACACTGACAGACCCTGGTTGTCGGCAGGAGGGATCAAACCAGTAATCTCTGAAGCTTAGTGCATGAGCTTCTACTGCATGAGCTAAAAGCCAACTAGCTGTTAGCAAAGGCTGTAGAGCAGACTCGTTCTCTCTAAGTGGTCTTGGTGCCACTAGATGGGCCAGAACACCACACCCAGGAGGTGTGTGGGTTACTGGTACTTAGGTAATTAAGTGAGCCAGACAAGGATCTAGCTACAATTGTTGCACTTAGGGCTGCTCACATACATGCAAACAATCACTTGTTCTGGGTGACTATGAGAAGAGTGAATTGAATGTAAAGTCTCTAGGCAGCCAACATTCCTGGCTTCTATATTTCCTTCTCCATTAGTCAGACAGGTAAATAGCTATTTTTGAATCTGGGGTCCTCAGATGCAGCCAATATAATGCTTTTTTTGTGCAAAATAGGACAAGGAAAATTTCACAATATCCTACAGTCCCCCAGGCCTGCTTACCTCTTCCTCTCCTTAAAGTCCTCCCCTTACCACCTCCCTGACAGAATCAAAATGTGAATGATTTCTTCAGGTTCTGTTCATGTTTATAAATGTTCAATCATGCAATGGAGGGAGAGAAGCTGTTAAATGTAATCAGGACAATGACAGAGGAAGTGTCTCTTGAATTAATTAGGTACTGACTTGTCCTCTTCCTCTTATAAGAGAATATGCTCAGTTTGTGTGTGAGGGTTAACTCGGATTTACATTCAGCTTTAAGGGGAGGGTACCCTACTTCTCTGCTGAGAGCAAATACTGTGGCATGTTTGCACTTAATTCAGTAAGCACAAGGTACTTCTTTGATTCTTATTTAGCAAGAGTCTGCTATCTCTTTTCAGTTTATGGTCTCAGACCGTGATTTTATTTGGTTTATATTTTATTTCTGATTGCATCATCTTGGACTGCAGCTCACTACAGTTTCTACAAACCTGGCTTTCAGCAGTCACCCGGACATGCCTTGCTTGAGCAGGATTTATCTCAAGCCCTAGCCACCGCAGTCCAATCTGATAATATGTGCAGATAGTAGACACTGGAAAATATGTCCTTCTGTAAACACAATATGGGTGAACTTGCTTCTCAGGACAGAAAGGTGCACGAAAGGACACTGCACTCAGTGCCCCACAGGGAAAATATGATGTACTATCTAAGGGAGGGTATTAATCATAGCTGATATTTCTGGACAATAAAATAAAGTAATCCTTGTGAACAATCTCTCTTCAAGGATAAAAAGGGAAAATAAAGAACTAGCAATATTATATCAGACGGCATAGCCTGAGACAGTCTTGAACTAACAGCATTTGAGAGAACTCATTTGGCAAACAGCTTAATAATTGCTACATGGTTTATTGCGGCTGTAATTTTTCCTGCAGTTGCATCAGGGTCATTCTCCTGTATGCACCACAGACACCTGGGCTCCCTGTAAACTTGGCAAACCTGTAATAAGTGAAAGCACTTGTCCATTTAGATTTTCATAGTTCACAAGGTCAGACCATTTCTCCCTCAGAAAAGAAAATGTTAGCATGATTTCAAAGCCCCTAGGAACTTGATGTGCAGACAGTGATATTGTTACCCACTTCTACAAGATACCTGAGCTGTTAGATGTCTAATATGAACCAATATCATGCAATAAAACACATATTAAGTGAGGAGGTAATGCAGCTACATTTTTAAAGAGACGTGTTTCATTTCAGGATAAATGCTTTGTACTAAACATGGAATCAGCATTGGTATATAAAACTTTAGCTAATAGCTTTCACAGAGGAGTCTGCACAGAACCTAAAAATCCAATATTAGGAGCATGCAAGACCCTTTATGAGCTTCCATGACACTGTGTCCAAACTATTTTCTAATGATTCTGAACTTTATGTAGAAAATATGACACTTTCTTTCCTGATAACATGCAATAGTAAAATGTTAAAGGACCTGGCATGTTTCTCAACCCAGCAGACCCACAAGTAAAACTAGGCTAAATAATTTGGCAGAAAATGTTACTTTTGCTGTTAAAAATTCCCTTGTCTCTTAGCCAAGTACCCTAAGCCAAAGTCACTCATTCATCACCCCCCTCAAAAAAGACCATCAAGTTTTAACGCTAGAAGCTCTGGGCTTTATGCTTGCCAATGAGTTAAAAATAAGGTTGTTTGCAGTGTTGTTGTAGCCATGTTGGTCCCACAGTATGAGGGAGACAAGGCCATGGCTACACTTGCAAATTTGCAGCGCTGCAGCAGGGTGTGAAAACACACCCTCTCCAGCGCTGCAAATTGCGGCGCTGCAAAGCGCCAGTGTGGTCAAAGCCCCAGTGCTGGGAGTGCGGCTCCCAGCGCTGTACGTTATTCCCCACAGGGAGGTGGAGTACGGACAGCGCTGGGAGAGCTCTCTCCCAGCGCTGGCGCTTTGACTACACTTAGCGCTTCAAAGCGCTGCCGTGGCAGCGCTTTGAAGTGCAAGTGTAGCCATAGCCCAAGATGAGTGAGGTGATATCTTTTATCGGACCAACTTCTGTTGATGGAAGGGACAAGCTTTCGAGCTTCACAGAGCTCTTCTTCAGGTCGAGCTTCTGTAGACCTCCACCAACAGAAGATGGTCCAATAAAAGAACTACCTCATCCACCTTGTCTCTTAGAAACTGTGTGCTCTGCAACATCCAGCCCTCTCCCGGACAATTCAGAGAAATAATATAGTTTGTTTGCTCCTTTAAGGAGACAAAACACACCAGTTTGCCACATTACCTGGAGATGACACCCACTTTAGTACAAACACAGCAGTGTTGGTTTAGATTAATAGTAAATCAAGTTGATTATAAAAAAAAATAGGATTTTAAGTTGATTCAGCTATAAGAGGTTAAATTAGAAATAGTTACCGGCAAATAAAAGTGGGGGGAAAAAACACATCTAAAAGTCTATAACTTAATCTAGCAAGGTGACAGGTTTCAGAGTGGTAGCCGTGTTAGCCTGTATCAGCAAAAAGAACGAGGAGGTGCCACAAGTACTCCTTGTTCTTTAATCTAGCAAGTTTTGGTTCAAAGCAAAGACAGACTTTCTTACCCACAGTCTTCCAGCAAAATGGTGACTGATCCTCTGCCTGGTCCCAAAGGGGCTGGTGTTTTTGTCTTCTCAGGCGAAAAAGATAACATGGGTTTCATAGAATCATAGAATCTCAGGATTGGAAGGGACCTCAGGAGGTCATCTAGTCCAACCCCCTGCTCAAAGCAGGATCAAACCCAACTAAATCATCCCAGCCAGGGCTTTGTCAAGCCTGACCTTAAAAACCTCTAAGGAAGGAGATTCCACCACCTCCCTAGGTAACCCATTCCAGTGCTTCACCACCCTACTAGTGAAAAAGTTTTTCCTAATGTCCAACCTAAACCTCCCGCTCTGCAACTTGAGACCATTACTCCTTGTTCTGTCATCTTCTACCACTGAGAACAGTCTAGATCCATCCTCTTTGGAACCCCCTTTCAGGTAGTTGAAAGCAGCTATCAAATCCCCCCTCATTCTTCTCTTCTGCAGGCTAAACAAAGCCAGTTCCCTCAGCCTCTCCTCATAAGTCATGTGCTCTAGCCCCCTAATCATTTTTGTTGCCCTCCGCTGGACTCTCTCCAATTTATCCACATCCTTCTTGTAGTGTGGGGCCCAAAACTGGACACAGTACTCCAAATGAGGCCTCACCAGTGCTGAATAGAGGGGAATGATCACATCCCTCGATCTGCTGGAAATGCCCCTATTTATACAACCCAAAATGCCATTAGCCTTCTTGGCAACAAGGGCACACTGTTGACTCATATTCAGCTTTTCGTCCACCTAACCCCTAGGTCCTTTTCTGCAGAACTGCTGCCCAGCCATTCGGTCCCTAGTCTGTAGCAGTGCATGGGATTCTTCCGTCCTAAGTGCAGGACTCTGCACTTGTCCTTGTTGAACCTCATCATATTTCTTTTGGCCCAATCCTCTAATTTGTCTAGGTCCCTCTGTATCCTATCCCTACCCTCCAGCGTATCAACCACTTCTCCCAGTTTAGTGTCATCTGCAAACTTGCTAAGGGTGCAGTCCACACCATCCTCCAGATCGTTAATGAAGATATTGAACAAAACCCTCTCTGCCCCTTTCTCTTAGAGTCCCTTGAAACTTTGAAGTGGATTCTCCTGAAGGTTATTCCTCAAGGTAAAGTTTATTCAAGCACTGAGGAAGGTGACATGGAGTCTACTGGTGAAGGAAGCTCCATGCTCTTCCCTGCCACACACAGACACACACACACACAAACGTGTTTGCTGAAATGCAAATTGTTCTGTTCCCTGCCATCTCCTCCTCCTGTTGTCTTGATGATCCTACTTATACTGTATATAAATTGAGGTAAATACACATTCCTTTGTTTAGGATAGACCTGTTAAACAACTTTTGCCTAGGCAGGGCTGTTTGGTTTTGAACATGAGTTAATAACATCATAAAGGGGGAATTCATAACTTTACATATAATATTGCTACATACATTTCACCATAATATTATTGACCAGTGAGTTAATAGTTTTCAGATGATACTACACAAGGCATATTTTGTTGAAAGGTTATTATAATAATGAGCAGGGTGTGAATGCAGGGGTTCTTTGGGTCACAGTCCATATTTTACATAGATCTATTTATGAGCAATAAAAGGGCTGAGTATTTCTGGCATTCTTACTGAGAAGACACTTATGCTACTAACAGCAGGCCTGATTCTCAGCAGATGCCACTTGATGTAGCTTTATTGATTTCAATGGCGGTATGCTGATTTACATCTGCTGCAAATCTGGCCCAGTATGTATTAATTGGTATAATACTGTGATTCGCCTAATGAACATTCACAGATCAGTGTTTCAGTTTCTTCATAAGCTGGCTATCCACTCTGATTATTGGTTAGAAAGAAATATATGAGGAGAGAAAAACAAATCGAAGTTTGAATGGGTAAAATAATGCATTTATTTTTTGCCTAATGGCACTTGCAAACTGTGGAATATTTCACTGATTCAATACTTGTTTGTTTACATAACCTTGTTTTTTGAATTGCACATTTATGCATTACATTAACATTTCATGTGCTGCACACTGCATTTCACGGTGACACTAAAATTAAATTCTACTACACTACACTTCATATCAGACAACAAAGAAAAGTATTAGAGAAGCATTCTTAAGGCATGCCATTGCTAGGCAGCAACATGAATTGCTTTTATTTTCTTTAAATCTGTTTATAAAGTATTTCTCCCTTTCACATTAATTTTGTATTTTAGATAAACTAAGAACAAAACAAATATTTTAAACATTTCAGAGCAATCGAAAGGTGCCAATTGACAGTACTGGAAACTGAAGCCCTCTATTCATCCACAGAATGTGTGTTGCATAGGCAGCAACTGTGCAAGCTCCCCTATATTGCCCTGGAACCCTCTCCTGAGACGCTTCAGTTTAGTCTCTATGTCCCTTCAGTCTTTGCCTTTTCCATGGAAATAACTAGCCAGGGTGCTAATTAGTACCAAATACCACAGTGGCTTTTATAATGTGTCTCCTGGAAAGACCTGCAGCTGTCACTCAGGAACAATTTTTGGTTACTTCTGACCTATGCTGGAGTCAAAACTGCAACCAACAAGTGAAAGACTATTATCCCATGCTTTGGTAAAGTACATGTAAAAATAGTTCATATAATTTGCCAGCCAGGTCTAAAAAACTTAAAACAGGAGCCACGGGCACATTTTGGAACATGCGCATTGGTAATCAGTTTGCCAGCTAACAAAAACAAGTCTGCCAGGAACTCAGTGCCAAGTGTTTGCCATTTCCCATTGCCCCTGCCTAGAATGGGAACATCATTAGTAGTTGCTTTTCCTTTTTTGGAGACTCCATGAACTGGAGCAACCATCTGCTCCTGACACATAGCTAATAGCTGTTGACGAAAATGCCTAGACTGACATTACATGGATACATTTTAGGCCAAGACATTATCACAGAACATGGATGCCTCCTGCGTATCTATTCTATGACCAGGAACACTTCATAGGAGCCAGGATCCAATTTTTTTTTATAATTGTTGAGTACCAAATGGTAGCTGTAGTTTTATGCTGGATAACAAGTATGATACCTCATAGAAGTGCTTGATCACATCCACTGTGCTAGATTGCAGTTCCTGGGTAAGTCTCTGCTTCTCCCAGGGGTACTGCTGGAGATCAAGGGGAAAGAGCAGATGCAAGAACTGGGGAAAGGTAAGTGTTCCTCCACCTAATTTGCCTGAGGGATTCAATCCAGTAAGTGGGCACATAACTCACCTATCAGATTGCACCGCTGAAAGCAAGTTCACACAAAAACATCCAGGTTCATTCCCTGGCTTCTTCCCTCTCCCTCAGCTCCTTCATTACTCCTGACTCCCTCAAACCTTTGCACTGCTTCTGAGGGGTGCAGGAAATATGTTTCCTATATTGTAGTTTAAATGAATTACTCAAAGTTCCATATTGATATGCCTAGTAAGGAATCTATTTGTCAAAAAAAGATTTCCTACATCTTTTTTTTTTTTTGGTCTATATTTTTACAGACATACTTACTGACAGGTATTTTGAAATAAATTACCAAAATAATTGAAACTGGCATGATAATATTGTGTTATTTTGACAAATAAAATATGCAGAATTTTAAAATACTGTGTGCAAAGTTAATTTTTTTGGCACAGAATTCCCCCAGGAGTACTTTATGTAAATAAAATGTTAAATGAGAGTTAGTATTACTAACAGATATTTGAAGTAGATTTCTGGCTTGTAGGCAAAAGATTATTAAGGTAAGGTCATTCGCGTGCCCTGGATTCTGCCCACACCTCTAAAATGTACTTTCCAAATGTCAGAATTAACTCATTTTCATGAAGATATGTGGGAATGAGTGTACATGCAATGCTGAGTAGCCATTAAATTACATGTAAACAATTAAAACATTTTCTGTCTTGGGCCTAAGCAGAAGTTTGCCTACCAGCTCCTGACCACATGGCACCTGCCATCCTGTATCCAAGAAATATCTGTTTGCAGTTAACAATGGATTGTTGCAAGATCCATACACAAACCTGGAATTTTCTGTGTGACTTCAAGATCAAGATGCCAAGCCATTGGCTCACTGAGGTGGAGTAAGGATCACTCATCCCTATAAAAGATCCTAAGCACGTGGAACAACACCTGAAGTTGTTTCCTGCTCACTTCCATAGACTGACAGTCCAACGTAGGAGAGATGAAAGACTCTGACCGTCATCTAAGACTGAATTCTACAACTGAGAGAAAAGACCAGACTCCTCGCCACACAGAAAAGCTTCAAGTTCTTCCTATTATAGAACTTCCTATTACTGGAACTACCAGTAAACATCAACTTAATTCCACATGAGCTAAAGACTTTGAAAAGAAGGTGTGAAAATCCTTCTCCAGATCAACCAAGGATGCGCAAATGACTAACACCCATTCCTGTGTGAGAGAGAGCCAGAGTGTGTATGTGTTATCTAAACTGTAAGAGATCTGCGAGTTAAATCAGTGTCATTCTGAAGCTGATAAGTGTGGGACTCTCAAAGTCAATTTGTATCTAAGCAAGACTGGCAGAAAGATACAGGCATCATGTTAAAGTAGGGAGGGGAAATAGACTAGATAAACAAAAGGATGATGTGATTTTTGTGAACAGTGAAACTTAATGGGAAAAAACAGCCCAACAAGAAAGTTAATCAATTTAAGAAGTATACTTCCTTAACACTAAGGAGTAGCCCTAGCAGACTCTTAACTAACTAGTTTAAATCAAAGGGAACTGATTCTCCCCTTAACCTTCCTGATATTAAGAGAATCATTTTCCTTGACTTGTTCATTTATAATTGTATTTAATTACTTATTGTAGTAATTGGCAAGCCAGATAAATTGAACCCATTGACTTACTGATATTTCAACTGCAACCTTGATCTGACTATTGCATAATATCATTGTAAATTAGATTAGGAAAACTAAGTTAAATTAGCTAGTGACGAATTTTACTTGAACTCATTTGTTTTATAACGACCTGCTTAATCTTTTAATAAGTTTATAAAAGACAAACCAGTTAGTTCAGTGTGTCTCTTAAAACCTCAATGCAAAGTAACCTACATAAAGGAAAATGGTGAAATCATTACAAATAATTCCTGAATCCATCCCATATTTTATTTACTTAAAACAACACTAATTATCCCTACATTGCCTGGGGGCCCAGTCTGGTAGGGGAGTCTGAGCCCATTTATGGAATCAGGCTCCACAGGTGAGTCAGACGAGGGGGATGCTATGTTCCCCAGTTCATGCATCACTCTCAGACTTAGACATCTGGATGCCTGAAGTGAGGATGCAATGCACATGCACAGAAGCAGAAATATAGGCACCAAGGGAACTTTATTTCAAAAAATGTAGGTGCCGAGCAAGTTGAGGCACCTCCAGTGCTTGGCGGCCTGTGCAGTGGGGTCTGATTTGGGGATTTAAGAGCCTAAAATGGCAGTTAGGTGTCTAAGTCCTTTTGTGAAGCTAACGTTTAGGGGCCTAAGTCTCACTGATATGTAGGCTTTTCATTGCCTACGTCACTTTTGAAAATGAGAGTTAAACTCCTATGTCAGCTAGGCATTGCGATACTGTACTGAGCAATACCTATATACCTTTAAACATCTGGGCCATAGTCGTTCTAGGTCTCAGTTTCCCATCTATAAAAAGGGGCTAATAGTACATTCACCCACTCAGAAGGGTGAGGTGTAAATACATTCAAGATTCTGTTGTGCTCAGATATCATGGTAATTGAGGCCATATAAGTAACTAAGATAGAATATAGAGTTCTGAATATAACGTCCTTACAGGATCCTGCCCAATGTGATTTAACAGTCAAAGAAACCAAAGCAAATAAAAAATCACATAGCTAGAGCAATGCTAGCATAATGGTATGTTTTGACTTCAGTTATATTCTCTATAGTAACATAGTGAAATGAATTAAAACTATCCCTAACAATTGCCATCATGGGAAGAAATATATATTTATAAAATTTATAGCAGATCTGTTTGGCATTTTATTTAAAATTCAAGTTCAGGTGATAACTAAATGCATTAAGGGCCTGTCTACATGGAGACTCCAGGAAAATTTCTCTGAATTAACTAAAGGTGTGAATTTGGAGTGGTTAGTTAAAGTGTATTAAATACCCTTGTGGATGCTGTTCAGAATTAAAATTGACTTAATTTGGCTAATTTAATTCAATTTTAATGTGAATTGAGGTACTAAATTAAGGCCACTTTAATTCTGAATGAGGGTGTTCACCCAGAGGTATAATGCAGTTGAATTAATCCATCACAAATTCACACAGTTAGTTAATCTGGATTAATTTTCCTTGATGTCCCATGTAGACAACCCTAAAATAGTGTAAAGGTCTAATCCTACGCTTGAGTATGAACATGCAACTCTCTGAAGTAAAGTATCAGAGGGGTAGCCGTGTTAGTCTAGATCTGTAAAAGCAGCAAGAGTCTTGTGGCACCTTATAGACTAACAGACGTTTGGGAGCATGAGCTTTCGTGGGTGAATACCCACTTTGTCGGATGCATCCGACGAAGTGGGTATTCACCCACGAAAGCTCATGCTCCCATACGTCTGTTAGTCTATAAGGTGCCACAAGACTCTTTGCTGCTCTCTCTGAAGTAAATAGGAGCCGCAAACAAACATTAACAGATCAGATAATTTTATGTACTCCTCAATTCATGTATGGCATATTTGGGGTTTGCTTTGATATTTGATTTGGGAAGTAAACTTTAAGTTTACATTTTGTAATGAAGAGTGAGAGAATATCATCTTGGAAAATTTATATAAACAAATAAAAAGACAAAAAACAGCTTTCTTGTTTAATAATAAGTCAGTGTTAAAATATTGTTAATGCATAATATGCATTATTCATAACTTGAAAACTAGCCAAAGTATTTTATTTGATTTAAACTGGTAAATGTTGCTAATGTTTAATTTCTCTCTCCCATTAAAAGCCAATGAAAAATATTCTATTAATAAAAATGTAGAGAGTATGAACATTAAAAATATATGCCATGCTGAGTGGTAGACAAAGTGTGTCCCCTGGTTGTCAATTCCATATGATAATCAAGTCACACAAAAAAAACGCACTAACATGGCAAAATATTATGTTTATATGTGATATGTTGAAATCCTGATTTTATTTCTGAATCTTTAAAATCTTGAATTCCACAGTTATGATATTTTAAATAAATAACATTTTTTATTTTAGATGTAAAATTTCCTGCTCAAGAAAAATGTAAGTGATTAAAAATTATTAGCAATAAAGACCAGGGCTAACACATTAAAAATGATGCTTTAAGTTAGAACTTCAATGGGAGTTGTTGGATGAAAATCAGGCCACCTATTTAGGAGCCTATATAGGTACATGTGCTCTGAGTCATATGGAAGGGCATACTTTAAACATCTAAAAAATGAATAACTGTTTTTATTTCTATACCTTTACAAGTAATGGTAGCATTTAGCTCAGGCTAATATCTTATAGGTTTTTATTCCTAAACCTACTGTATGGACTTGGGAACAGGAAAAGTCCCGTATAGTCCTCTGTGGGTACTCTTTCTTTCAACAATCCAGTAGATAGTAGATTTCACATAGCCTGAAGGAAATGTTGATGCATCTACATCTGTTCCCCTGAGATAAATCAGTTGCCAACGTCAGTGGTGGATTAGCCACTGGGCCAACAGGGCCTGTGCCCAGGGGCAGCGGCCAATTGGGGGCCCCTGGAAATGTCCCTTGCTGTCCTTTCTAACCCTATAGCCCTATGATTCTACTATTCTGGTTTTTAAGATTCTGCCACTTCTGTTGCAAGAAGACTTGGTAGGCTTAATTCTAGCTGCTGCCTTCTCCTCTGAGCTGCCTTTGGCAACTCTTGGGTTTAGAAATAGAGGACCAAATTCTGCCATCAACTTTAAATACCATTGACTTCCATAAACAGGATCACCCCTGGTGATATTTTTACTGTGCAACTGTCATAGGTTTATTCCCCACTTTGAACTTTAGCGTCCACAAGATGGGGACCTGCATGGGCACCTCTAAACTTAAATCCTAGTTTAGATCTGGTAAACTGCCACCAGCTAGAAATTCCAGTGTCTAGCACACTCCCTGTTCCCCCAAACTTTCCCTGGGGAACACAGATCCCAACTTCCTTGGATCTTAACACAAAGGGAAATAATCCATTCCCCCCCACCTTCTTCCCCCTCCCCTAGTCCTTGGGAGAGATCACCTTGAATCAAAACAAAGAGGGATTCACTTTTCCCCGCTCCCCTTCCTCCTCTTCCCCTGAGATTCCAAACAAGGGAAGAAATCAGTCCGGTTCCAAAAAGAAAAGATTTTATTAAAAGAAAGAAAGTACACTATCTCTGTAACACCAGGACGAAAAGATACAGGGTCTAACTTATAATACTGGAGAGACTTCCCTCCCCCCTTTTCTCAGAATAATCAAAAGTAACAGCAAACAGAAATAAAGATATTTCTCCAGCAAACACACAATTGCAAATGCAGAAATTAATTATAAGACTAATCCGCCTTTCTAATACTCACTATACTGGATAGTAGGAAATACTTCAGGAAAACTTGGAGAACTTGGAGATATGTCTGGCCCCTCTTAGATCCAAAGAGAGAACGGCAACCCAACAAAGAACACAGACAAAGACTTCCCTCCACAGAGATTTGAAATTATCTTGTCCCCTGATTGGTCCTTTGGTCAGGTGTCCGTCAGGTTACTGAGCTTGTTAACCCTTTACAGGTAAAAGAGACCTTAACCCTTAACTATCTGTTTATGACAGCAACTTTCACCTGGCATTAAAACAATTTGCATAGGTGGAGCTGACTTCAACAGGGTTGTCTAGGTTGCATATGACAGCACACGTGATCCAGTGTTAGATTATGCCAGA
This sequence comes from Mauremys mutica, assembly GCF_020497125.1. Taxonomy (NCBI): domain Eukaryota; kingdom Metazoa; phylum Chordata; order Testudines; family Geoemydidae; genus Mauremys; species Mauremys mutica. The sequence continues at coordinate 96,376,704 of NC_059077.1, read as the reverse complement.
GCCCAACGGGCTGAGTCCTGTTAATTCAAGAATGATATCTATGAATGTAGGTAGCTCTGATTCTAGTAGGTAAATTCAAACACTTCTGCTGTGAGTCCACAAGGAGGGCGTTTGTAATTAAAAAAATAAAATCTAGCCACACTTGCCATAGGGTTTCACACATAGCATATGATGCCTTCTCCTGGCGTTATCTTTTACACTGTAACATTTCTGAGGCCAGGTCTGTCCTTATTTTTGTATAAGAATCATATTGTTAGCACTAAAGAAATAGGTTGAGATTTTCAGAGAAGATCCCTTAGACGGCTTTGAAAATCTCATCCATAATAAAAATAGTAATACTGAATAGTGGCAAGAGTTTGTATTCAAGAGCGTGAATGCTCCTTCCTCCTTCGTCCACACTTCCAATTTAATCCTCCTATAGTTCTTGCTTGCAATTCTGTCTATTTCTGTCCAACACAAGAAAAAAAATGCTAAAAAATTACAATTCCATTCTCAGCCCACACCCTCTTCTCCTAACACATTCAACAGAAATAACCAGAAAGCACTAAATATTAATATATTTTAGGTAATCTAGACTACTGATACAACACTGTGACTAGCTAGCTCTATTTTGTGGTCCCTCTTCACACCACTGAGGAGAACATGTGGAAGCTTAGCTATTTTCCAATCTCTCTTCCACTGCATGTCCAAAATGGATTGATTTCACAAGGAAGAGTCAGACTGAAAGAACAGCGTCAGTGTTTCCCCTCTCAGCCACCAATTTGTTTTTCACATGGTACTAAGAAGTTTTCTTTCTAACAAGCTCAAAGTAGTCATACCCAAAATGGCAACAAGTTAACTTTTTCCCCCAGCTTTTCCACAACATAGTGGGAAGATTAAATAAGCAAAAGTTTGTGCTTAAAATAAGAAGTGCTGATAGAACAGCATTGATCAGCTCCTCCCCTTCACCCCCCAGCACTTCCTGCCTGCCGGCGGCCCTGCCAACCAGCGCCTCCCCCTCCCTCCCAGACCCTTCCACCCACCACAGATCAGCTGTTCAGTGGCATGCAGGAGGTGCTGGGGGGAGGAGTGAGGGTGGGGCATGCTCGAAGTAGGGGGCGGAATGGGGCGTGAAGAGGTGGCATGAGGGTGGGGGCTTAAGGGAAGGGGTGGTGCGGGGGCAGGGTCTGGGGCAGAGTGGGGGTCAAGCATCCTCCAGGAATGCAGGAACTCTGTGGCTGTGCTCTGGCAAACATTCTGCAGCACTGCCAAAAAGCTGACCGCATACCTCACACGAATAGGTACAAATCTGGTGGTGGAAAAGTGATGCCAGCTGTACTGGATTCCTAAAGTTTCAGTTCTAAGATGTACATATACAATTGTTCTTAATTTAAAGTAGTTTTAGGGGGGGGGGGTTGTTTTGTTGGGGTTTTGTGGGGGGCGGGTAAAGTAGTAGCTAGAGATGGCCAGAGCTTTACTGTTTATATCTGAAATTTAAACTCAACATCCAGGAGTTTTCAGCTTCTGAGTTTCTGCTCAGGCCATTAAGCAAATGTGACCAGCTGGGATCCAGGTATGGATTCCTGATTTTGGTTTAGGCCCCTCTGTAATGGAGATATGTATGGCCAGGAATGACTATCAAAACAGATCACACAAAAAAAAGAAACAAGACCCTAGAGAGAAGACCCAACAATTTTCCTTAGATATATTTACCATAAGGACTGAACATTTGTAGTAGATACATTTATTAACCTATTACAGCCTTGGCATAGTTAGCTAGTTTCCCTCATCACTGCAGTATATACAACAGATAAATAAATAGAGGGTAAATGTGATGTATATTTAGACTGAGCATTAGATTTTAAAATCTCTGTCTAACTGAATGCATTAGCCAGTGTTTTCTGTTTGTCACCAGGATGCCATGGAAACACAGAGCTGAATCCCTAATAGGTCTCTCCTGGCAATAAATAAACAAAGTCTTTGTCTATTCATGTTTCGATTTCTTATTTTTTTTCCATGTAATTTACAATTTCAGAAAGAAAACAGATCGTCCTTGTCCCATCCCACCCCCATTTTGTTTGGCTGCAAAGTACATTAAAGACAAATGCAAAATACGCCTTCTAGTGGCCATTGTTGATTTTTAAACTGAAGTTGCTAACATCAGCAACCACTGAATACTGCTTATTTGTGTTCAACTGGTTTATAAAGAAAAAAAGTGGGATGTATAATTAAACCTGGAGATAATATTCTTTAAGTAAATTGCAGTCTAACCCAAAGAACACTTAGTATATTTATTTAAATTGAAAGCTGATATAGGACATAAAATGTTATTTTCCTTACAAGTCTAAGGGTCTAAAAACCCTTTTTATAGAGATAGGAACAATGTTCATAGCCTTTAAACTGCTCCTCCAAAGCAATGACACACTATAGCTTCCACAGCTCCAAAGCTTATTAGAGCTAACCAAGGCAATCATCCCTATCACCCTAATGCACAGGAGCAAGGTGAACCCTAAGCATAAAGTGCTAGAAATACTGCGTATCACACGGCAGCGGTTTGCCATCTGGCACCTGCTGTACTGTCTGAAATGAATAAAGTCATCGAGAGGGGATGTTGTGCAGTAACATGAGTAATAGAAAGACTGATAATTATCTGTGTGGAGAAGTGGGCAGATTTAATTAGGTTACTCAAATCTGAATAGTCAACTGAATCTGAAGACAGCAACCTCAGTCATGGAGGGCAGCCATATGGTCCCTCTCAAGCTTTCAGGTCAGGCTGAAATTCTGCAGGGATCTTTGTTTCTAATTTAAGAATTCAGCACCAAGTGGTTGACATCACATCTGTCAGGAGCTTCTTGGTCTAGAACTACAGTCAACAATTCTGGCAATAAACACTAAAGGCCCAATTGTGCCAAACCTACACATACAACTGACTCCTACACTTCCCTCCCTGCAGTCCCCTGTGCAGGAGGCATTCAGGTGTGGGGAGGGGAAGGCAGGGGGTGGAATGGCCAGTGAATGAAGTGCCCTGACAATTACCAGCTGGCATATGATCCTAGAGGACCACAGCTAGATGGTGCAGTTTAGAGCAGTCCTGAGGCTGCTTTAAACTATGCTGAGACTGAGGCAGAGAATCCAGGAGCTGCAAATGATTCCCCAACAGCCTCCTCTCTGTTCTGTGCCCATCATAAACTGGATGCGGTCAAAAATCTGGCTTCCTGAGTGGTGCCTCACACATGCAAGTGCCGCATTCAAGTGTAAATACAGCAAAATTAGGCCCTATTGTAACTGTGAGGCAAATAAGGCATATATGTGGTAAATTAACACTAGAACTCCTCAGAAAATCAGTTCAGTATAAAAAGAATGACAACTTATTGTGAAATCCAGTGTGAAGCCAAAAAGCCTGCTCACTGACACTGGTGTTAGCATTGCACACCCACTTGGCACTGGTGTAAATTACTGTACAAGGGCCAATATGGTGAAGAATCTGGCTTGGAAATAGCCAGTGACTAAACTGTTGTCAGATGGTTTATCTTTTTTTTTTATGACAGATACAAATCTGAGTCCTAGCGTGCGCACCCACACACATTTCAGTCCATGCACATAAGTGAAAACTGACAATCCATGGTTGGTTGATTTTCTAAATTCTTTTGTCTTTTGGCCATAGTCCTTGGTTTCCCTGTTGTTTGAGTAGCCATTCTCCAGCTGCCACATCACAGTCACTCCCTCTCCAAACCAGCAGGACTAGATGGGACTTAAGTGTCTACGACTGTGGTTCAATAAGTGATTAAATTAATCACAGTTCAAACAATAAGAGGCTTTCCTTCCTCCAGCTCCCATGAGCTGAACTCAGAGCCTCTGCAGCACTGTTAACCCCTGCTAACCAGGGAGCAAAACACAGATGGAAGCTGAGGGAGCAGGAAGGGAATCAAACCCACATCTCCACCACAGCAAATACAGGTGTAGAACTAGGAGGCCAGATCAATCATTGAAATAAAAAGTTTAATGAAACTTTCTGTACAGAGCTTGAACTATCATAACAGAAATAATTTTGGGTGAGTGGGAAGAATAAATTTCAAGGATGAACCCAAACAGTCCTGAACACCTGAATGAGATCTGATTATGAGCTTTTAGCACAGCAAAAATCCCACTTCTAAACACTCTTAATCTTAGAAAATTGTTACAAATCTAACATTGCTCAGAATTTACAGTCTTCAGATTTTGTATTTGGATTTGGAACATTATAGAGAAAGTTTCAAGCTGTAAATTCAGATATGAACATGGGTCTGGATCAGGGATTTTGGTTCAGTGTCCTATTTGAACTACTCTACCATCCTGGTTACCTTCAGCCTTTATTAAACATTCTTTTTTTCCCCCACTGTGTGGAGAACTACAGACAGTTGTTCATTCAGTCAGAGATTGTGGTTGATCTGACCAGCAGGGTCAGGACAATAAATCATTCATTCTTAAATAAAAGAAAAAGGAAAACTTCCAGAACTCAGTTCAGTCTCACATACTGTAGTAAGAGAACATCCATAATGTCACAATACATACTTCAGAGAGATGCTAACAAAAGAATTAGTATTAGCAATTGGACCAAAAATTCAGTGGATCCTTTTGATAGGTGGGGCTTGCTTGTGCCACTCCTCTTACTTGCCTTTGGTATTGTCAGGGCTGATTCCCCACTCTGGCACTTCGATTGCAGAAGGTGGGGGCCCCCAAGGATTCTAAAAAGTAATACTGGCCACTCCAGGCAAGTATTACACTCCCAAGGTCACAGTTTCTTTCTGAACTTGGATGGGTAGATGCTGCCACTACCCAAGTGCAAAAAAACACCTGGGGACCCAGGAAGGCGCACTTGGGAATTCCTTCCCGTGGGGTACCCTCAAACTCTTTCACCGCACCCTCCGGGGAAGAAATGAAAATGAAAACAAAGGAAATTAGCTTTTGCCCCCAGCTAATTAAATATGTTCACAAACCACTTAGGACACCAAAATTCCAATCCTGTTCTTAAAAAAGGTAAATTTTATTAAAATCTAAAAAGAAAAAAAATACATCAGGAACTTAGGCTTTTACTAGATTTAAAAATCCCACGTACAAAAATTAAATATCAAGAATAACCTTCTTGAGGTCCAGCTTAAAGGTTACAAGCAAAACAAAAGCATTTGGGGTTAGCACAGAGTCCACAAGCTAATAACAAATAAACAGAAATAAACATAATTGCAACTTTCTAAACATTCCTGATTTACTTACATATCTGGGTTGTTAAATAAGTAGTTGTAGATCTATCTGATGATTTTCATATCTGGCCTTCAACTTCTCAGAGCATAACTGTTCCCCTCTTTCCCGGAGAACAGCAGCAGCACACAAAGGGAAAGCTTCCCCCCCCCCCATTTTAAAAAGTCCTAGCCTTCCCATTGGCTCTTTTGGTCAGGTGCCCACTCCCTTCCTTTTACCTGGACTTTTTTAACCCTTTACAGGTAAAGCAATTAGAGAACAGCTACTAAGAGGAATTTATTAGCTAACTCGTTGGCTGGGTGTCCATGAAAGGGAGCTATCCCCTCCCCACCCCACACACACTTCATTTATCACAGGTATACAACTTTCTTTGCAACATATGTGTGTGTGTGATTCCACTGCCACTTGGCACACCCAATTCCCACTGAACTCAATAAAGGTTCGGTGCTACAGAATTATGCCTTCAATCTGGAACTGTTTACAGTAAATGTCATAACCAAACAGCACCTTCTGTGACATTGGGAGCAAAATGGTATATCTGCCAGAGGAGGCCACCCAGGGACAGAAATATCTACTTCAACTGCTTGTACGCAAAAAAATGCCAAGATGTTAAAATGCAGCAAGCACATGTCGGTATTTGCATCTGCCTATGTGTCGCAGAGAACTCACATTTTGCCTGCATTTAACTTCTCTTCTTTACAAATAAATGTCAGGGCCAGGTTATTAAATAAGGTACTGGCTGTAAATATTTTGGATTATTTTTAATATTCATTGTACTGCATTACAATGTGATAGGATTTAATAATGTTCATGTCATATGCTGCACTGGCTAACAACAACAACCTACATTTACTGGTGTATAGCATCTTTCATCACTAAAGGTTCCATATGCTCTCCTAACTATTAGAGTCAGATCTGAACCTTCCATCAGACTTGGTTGAGGTTGAAAATCTATCTGAGCCCATATTCTAATTTTGCATAATGGTCTCTATTTACGTAATGAATGCACCAAGATCCTCATCCCAAACATTGTCAAACTTTGGCATATTTAAAATTTGGATCTCGATGTGTCTTGGCCCCTCCCTGGGGAGTTTACCATCTATAAACCTGACATTACTAGTCCCTCATATTCCTACTGTATGCTATGTCATTTAATAACCAAGAAGCACCTGAAAAGTAGGATATCTTTTTCTTCATTGCCATCACCTGAGCCAAATGAATTTAATATCTATCGTATCACTGTCTCATGCTTAGTGTTTCCCACTGTGGGCTTCACACTACACTGAAATTGTTCCACTCGGCAGTGCCAATTAAAACTCTGGGCATATGGCTTACATGGACCTTGAACATCAAACACTAAATAACCTGGAAACTCTCAGATCCAAATCTCATTTTTCTGTTCATTTGCCTGCTACTTCTGCTTGCCATTCAGGCAATCTTCCAAGCCTCCACCAAACCCTCACATTAATCTCAATGGTTTTGATGCCACTGAAACTTTTTAGATAAATTGGTTTTGACTGTAATAGGATATTTTTCTCACTCCCTGGAAACAAGACACCATTTTCCTAGTACTCTGTTTTTAACACTTCTGAGACTCAGAGGCAGATCTGCCACAGAAGATCATGAGAAGCTTCTAAAGCAATCAGAAGTGTTTGCCAAAGCTCTCTGGTTCTACTCATCTCTATGAAATGGAGCTAGCCCAATGAGGAAAGTAGATAGGATTATTGTTCTTCTGCCTAATTTTAACCAACTGTCAATTCCCCTCTCCTAAGGGCTTCATGCCTTAGATATTAAATCAAAGAGAGATTTTGTCAAATAGCTGTATCCTGCTTCATCTTGTTTATTGCACCCCATTGATTCTCATAGTTATATCTTTAAAATACTCACATATATGCACAGACAAATTACTTAAGCATCATAACCCCATCCTGATGCTACACTAATTGTCTGTTATCAAGCTGTGCTTTTTAAACTTATTCACATTTGATCCTTTAAAAATGCTTTTGAGCCTTAAAGAATTGATGTCAAACTGACTGGTCTAATTTCCCGCTATGTCTTTAGATGCTTTTTAAAAATAATTGGGGTGTTGAATTAGTTATTTTTCTGTTCTCTAGGGATCTGTCCTACATTTTTAAAGTTTAAGGTTCTCCAATCTCTTTTTCTATTTGTCCATACCTTGTGTCTTTGTCTATGCCCTGTGTCTCTTCTGACTTGAGCTACACTCATGAAAGAGACATCATCAACTTAAACATTTCACTTTGTTTAAAGAATTTTAAGGTATTTTTACAAACACCAATGATCACTATAAGTGAAACATATTAGAGACAAATGTTTTCCTCTTTATTTACTTTGTGCACTGGAGAGCATTTCATGTATAGTCAGTTTCACCATTCCCCTGTACGATTAGTCAGTTTCACCTGTTGCTTGTGTAGGTCTGTGAAATAGCAACAGAGGAGAGAAAAGCATTTTTAAAAATGGAAAAATATGAATACAACATTATAAAAAGTGGCAAGATGATTTGGAGGCAAGTGTAATGGCTGAAACTAATTTCAACTCGATTTTAAATGGCTTAGACTGCAAGTTGAAATTATCCCTTTAACTTGAATCCAGACAAAGTGGATGGTATTCTGTTCTACTGAAGAAGAATGACCTTGAGACTTCCAAAATAGGTGTCTATAAGAGCCCCTTGTTGGCCCATTTGTACACAGTAGAAGGCCACACACCTTGCTCTTTTGAATTGAGTTACACTCTTGGATGCACAATAATTGCACAGTTGTCATAAACTAGATTTATTGTAATCTCTCTTTACTCCTTCCCTCTACTGACAATGAGGTTTCTCTCCTGTTCCCTACTTCTAATTCCACCACCTGCTCCAGTGACTTTAGTGAGTTTGACCAGGCCCTTTTAAAGATTAAAGCATCAAAATTTGCAACCTGATACAAAGTCCATTGGAGTCAATGGAAAGACTCATTAAATCAGACCCTTAGTTCCTTCCACCAAATACGCAAGCATGGCAAGCATTTAAAGGAATGATAAATATGCTGCTACAAGCTGAGTCATTTTTAGGGAATTAAAGCTTTAGCCTGAGTGCCTTCTGGAAGGTAAAAATCTCCTCACAGAATCATGTCTTTGGTTTCTAGTTGTCACTATACATTTAAAAGGGTAATAATTAAAGTAATTTCTCTATTGAAATTGCAGTTACTTACGCTAAGTCCAAGAGTCGGCCATTTCCAGATGAATGAAGAACTGAGGTTAACAGCCTTTAGTTTCGTCTTGCACTACCAACCACATACTTCGCTTTTCATTGAAATTCCCCAAGTATTAAGCTTAATTGATGAATTTATTTTAAAATATTTTACTCCACTTCAACATTTCAGATTGAAATAATTCATCATCATAAATTATTTCACTTTTCACCAGAAACTGACTTGGGGCTTCAGTCAACATTGGTAAAGCCTGGTTTTGTCTTTCTTCCTGACAATTTAAACTACTTGAAAAGCAAAGCTACAGGTATTTGATCCTCCTCAGATAAAGTCTGCGTATGAATTTAGGAGTGTACCTATGCTGAAGTGGCAGGGGAGAAGACTGAGAGGAATTATCAGTGCTGTTACTTTCAGTAGATCTTGCAGAGATTAAAGGGATGAAAGGGGTAGAAATATGGCTTCCAATTGTTCAGTGAAGAATAGAGTAAGTAGTTCTGCCAACATAGCATCCATTTTACTCCACAAGTAGAATGTTTGAGAGAACTATTATATTTCTTCAAACAGGTATTTTATACCCTATATCTAAGCTGCTTCCAATCCAACAAGTTGAAGAGCAAAAAAGTTCCTTCAAGTGTTATCTTCCCATGTGGTCAATTCTTGAGACAGTTAAAGAAAAAAACAAAACCTGGACTTCAATAACAGAAGTCACCACATGGATTGCCAATGGCAGAATGTTACAAAAGTTTAAAAAGTAAGAAAAGAACATGAATACTTCACACAAAACCAAGCTTTTTTCCTGGTTGTATTTGCTCTTTTTTGTCTATAAAGAGTGCTAAAGCTTTATATGTAGTAAAAAAATACTGTGATGGCACTTAAGAGTTTCTCCTTGTGGTGCTTACTCAATGCAAGTAAGGGCTGGCCTTTCTGGAATAGTAAATAAAAGGGGGTCAAGTTTGAAACTCAAAAAAGTATGAAAGTATTTTGCTCAAACTTCATATAAAACAAAAAACAAACCAATCAACCTTTGAGCTAAGAAGAAACAGGGAAGATTCCATACCTAAACCAATTTGTTTGCCAGCTGAGCATTGTCATATTTCAAAAAGTATGGGGGAGGGATAGCTCAGTGGTTTGAGTATTGGCCTGCTAAACCCAGGGTTGTGAGTTCAATCCTTAAGGAGGCTACTTAGGGATCTGGGGCAAAAATTGGTCCTGCTAGTGAAGGCAGGGGGCTGGACTTAATGACCTTTCAAGGTCCCTTCCAGTTCTAGGAGACTGGTATATCTCCAATTATTACCTAAAAAGAGTGGTGGATAATAGCAGCAAGGCAGAATATTAGAATAGATAATTCCAGGAAAAGAAGGCAACAAACACTGCAACAGAGGAAAGAGAGAAGTCATGAAGAGAGATCCTCTTGTAAGTGTGCACTAAAGAGCTTATCACTAAACTTCTTAACAAGGAAAATATGGGGAAGGAACTTAAGAACAGGAGGCACCAGTTGATGGCTGTTAACATGGCCACTGGATGCAAAGCATTAACCTTGCAGGCTAGGAGATATTTCCAGACCAACAGAATCACAACTGACCGACCATCTCAGGAGGCTGTATTGCTATTCCAAACATAAAAATAACAAGAAAAATGGGGTGAAATCCTGGCCCCTTTGAAGCAAAGGGGAGTTTTGCCACTGATTGCAATGGGCCAGGATCTCAGCCGTGGGGTCAGCCAGGGGGCGGGTAATCAGTGTAGAACCTAATATCCACCTTACCTTGGAAGGGCTCACTCCTCTATTCTCTACCCACTCAAAACTTCAAACAGTTTAAATACGAACTTTGGTTTGGAGCTCAAGTGATTAAATTCTGTTTGCCTACCAGCCCAGGGCATGTAATTGTTTTTGATAGCCAGTAAACTATGATTCCCCCCCCCCCCGCCTTATAAGAACTAGATTTTGTGCCTGGGCTGGTGAATTTTCAGGATAGTTTTCCAAGTTTTTCCATATTTAGAAATAGCTGAGTGTTTTCAGGTACTGTATTTTTCCTGACAATAAAATAGCAAGGACGTATGGTTTAAATCAGCATTGGACCATTGACTTCAATGGTTCTGTCCCCATGATCTCCCCTCCACCTCACCCCACCCCAAAAAAAAACACAACTCAACCAGGACTTTTCTGAGGAAGGAGAGGGAAGGACTAAGAAGGAAAAAAAGAGTGAGAAAGAATAAAGAAGTTAGTGGTATGCAGCACACCGCGCAGCTTTAACGTTTGCGTGCAGGAGTATTATCATTGTCATCCTGTTTTAATCTAACATGACAAGATGAAAAGAAAGTGTTATTATACACTAGCTCAGAAGAGAAAGCAGAGGTGTCACATACGGAAGAGAAAACACAAACCACAAAATGATATGATCAGGTTATTCAGTTCATTGCAAAAAGAACCCAGTAGCAATATAGTCAGGTTGCGAAGGCACTGATTAGTTTACTGTACCCAATCATTGGATCAAAGAGGAAGAAAAGACAAGAATATTTTTTTAGATGGAACTACCAAACCAATTCCATATATGGTAAAATCTGGATAGGAGGAATGATAGTATAGCTTACAGAATTGTGAAAGCAACATATAGTTATAACTGAAAAGAAACTTTCATTCTGAGCACTTACATTCACTGGTCTATCATTCCCCTCAAAAAACCTTTGGGGGATGAGGTTTCTAATACTTGTTTTCAGATAAGTAAATTTTCTTCCAAAAATGTGAAATCAGTTTATAGCTTTCTCAGTGCCCATGATTGTGCTTTTCTGCAATTATGAGTTTTTTCAGTTGCTGTTTCTTTGGATTTTGAGGAAGAGGTTTTGTCACTTTAATTATGTCACTTTAATTAATGTTTTGTAACCTCTATAACATGTCTCAGTTACAATCTCAACCATGAAACCTTTTTCACCATTCAGAATCAACATGCACCCTCTGAGATAACAGTACATTCATAGAAAATTACTAGAGTATTTCAAGTATCAGAGGGGTAGCCGTGTTAGTCTGGTTCTGTAGAAGCAGCAAAGAATCCTGTGGCACCTTATAGACTAACAGACGTTTTGCAGCATGAGCTTTCGTGGGTGAATACCCACTTCTTCAGATGCAAGTGGTGGAAATTTCCAGGGGCAGGTTTATATATGCAAGCAAGAAGCAAGCTAGAGATAACAAGGTTAGTTCAATCAGGGAGGATGAGGCCCTGTTCTAGCAGTTGAGTGAAAACCAAGAGAGGAGAAACTGGTTCTGTAGTTGGCAAGCCATTCACAGTCTTTGTTTAATCCTGAGCTGATGGTGTCAAATTTGCAGATGAACTGGAGCTCAGCAGTTTCTCTTTGAAGTCTGGTCCTGAAGTTTTTTTGCTGCAGGATGGCCACCTTAAGATCTGCTATTGTGTGGCCAGGGAGGTTGAAGTGTTCTCCTACAGGTTTTTGTATATTGCCATTCCTAATATCTGATTTGTGTCCATTTATCCTTTTCCTTAGAGACTGTCCAGTTTGGCCGATGTACATAGCAGAGGGGCATTGCTGGCATATGATGGCATATATTACATTGGTGGACGTGCAGGTGAATGAACCGGTGATGTTGTGGCTGATCTGGTTAGGTCCTGTGATGGTGTCGCTGGTGTAGATATGTGGGCAGAGTTGGCATCGAGGTTTGTTGCATGGATTGGTTCCTGAGCTAGAGTTACTATGGTGCGGTGTGCAGTTACTGGTGAGAATATGCTTCAGGTTGGCAGGTTGTCTGTGGGCGAGGACTGGCCTGCCACCCAAGGCCTGTGAAAGTGTGGGATCATTCTCCAGGATGGGTTGTAGATCCCTGATGATGCGCTGGAGGGGTTTTAGCTGGGGACTGTAAGTGAGTATTTCAGTTCCTATTGTGCAAGCAGGTGCCCGTAAATGCTAGTAATGATGACCAATCTATACCTAGAAAGTAAGACTCTATCTTGGGTACTGCTGAGCTTTGTGGAGGTCTTTCTAATGCCTTGCCCCAATAGTGCTGGGGCAAGATGAATTTCAGTTCTTTCATTATTAAGTACCTAAGCATATATGTAAATACTGGGAGGGGGTAAGGAAATAAAGAGTAGAGCTGCCTGAATTAAAAGTTAAAGCATTCTTTTTAGACTAAACCATCATGCATGGGAAATTAGCAGAAGGCTGTTTTTTTGTCTTTTGCTTTTTACACAAAATATGGAATATAAAGGAACCACACATGGCACACGGGGATCTAAATTAGTTTGCTTACTAATTGTATACCACATGCAAGCCATTGCTATCTATGTTCACTGCTGCTCTTGCAGGGATCTGGTGACTTAGGAACACAGTGAGAGCACACAAACCATTTAAGGGTATACCATCCAATTCCTATACACTACACATCTTTAATGTAAAAGGATATAAAAATTAGAAATGTATTGCTACCATTAAACAAACAGCATGTTCCAAATTAAGTCTGGGAGGTGGATTATGATTTTTCTGGATAAAGTCTCACAGCCTTATCTGGAACAGTGACTGAACTTGCTGATGTAGCTGTATCAGGAAAATCTTCCTGCTCTGTGGTGTTAGGGTCACTTGTAGTAGAGACAGGGACATGAGGCTCAGTGGTACAGTTACACATCACTGTCTGTGGCAGTATTGCGAGTAGTTTCAACAGGCATCCCTGGTGTAGAACATGCAGAGGGATTTGTGCTCAGAACAGGCTATCATGTCATTCCATGACATGTTTGGTGCCACTTCTATCCAATAAGACAGAGGACCAAACTGTGTTGTAGTCACTCAAGGATTCCGTGAACTAAGACTTTCTCTGATGAAAACTGCACAGCTCGGCATGATTATTTTTGGCCATTTCCTAAGAAGGTTCCTTTGGAGATTGGACTTTAGCAAGCCCCAGCAAGACCTTAAATTATGTCCTAAAAGCAACATCACAGGTGTTTGATTTGTAGTTGCGAGTATTGCATTCCTATGAGCCAATCGAAAACTTGTAATTTTGTGTTGTAGGCTACCTTTATCTGAAGCCATAGCACAGATTCTTTGTTTGAATATCTGGATAAATCTTTCCACTAATCCATTTGTGGCAGGAAGGTAAGATGCTGATGTGACATGTTTGATACCATTTCTTTTGGCAAACAATTGAACACATCTTTTTGGGATGTACACTGAGTTCCATTGTCACAAGGACTTGTGAACAATAGTTATAACTACTGTCTGCACTGAATAGTTGAATTTATACAGAATACTTCAGGCCATTCAGAATCAGCATCTACTCCAATCAAATACACATGTACCATAAACGGTCCAGTTTATTCAATGTGAATTTGCTACCACTGGGTAGATGACCACTCACGAAGAGGCAGAGAAGCATATCTCAGCATGTGTCTTTGGTTTCACATCACTGTCCTTTTCTATTGCTTCCAATGGGAAGCGTACCAAGCAATCTGCATTCTCATGGCAGTTGGTGCTTTTGAATTCAGTATCATAACAGTAAGTACCCAAGACTATTGCCTATCTGAAATTGTGCTCAGGGCTGGCCTTACCATGAGGCAAACTGAGGCGGCCGCCTCAGGTGCCAGACTGTGGGGGGGGGCACCACTAGGACCCAGAATGCAGAAAATTGTGTCTGCTGCTGGTGCATATGTATTCTCTCTGCTCTAGGTACACAGAGATGGTGGAGTGCTGTGCCGGAGGAAGGAGGGCACAAGAGACATAGCAGGCAGGCAGGAGAATAGGTGAGAGGGAATAACAGAAAGCAGCAGGAGCTGCAGGGAGAGAGAAGAGGTGGAGCCTCTTACGTACCTCTCTAGCACCCCCAGGTGGGCGGGCTCTGACTGTGCTGCAGCCATTACTGGCACTCCTTTCATTGGGTTAAAAACTGGAACTAGAGTTTGATGGTCTGTAACCAGACTAAATAGTTTCCCATGCAGATATTGGTTAAATTTTTAAAGTAAAATTCCTCAGACTAAACTGAGACCTTGTCCATCACTTTAAGCATAATTACATTCTGCAGAGGTAAGAGACCTAGAAGCAAAGGCCTGTTGGTATAATCTTCTATCACATGTGAAGTCTCAACTCCTATTCCATATGGGGAAGTGTCACAAGCAAATTTTTGATAGGCAAAAATGCACTGTAGTATGTAAGGACCCTTTTAAATGCTATAAGCTTCTGGGCCTCATAAAAGCCTTGGGACAATGTGTAGAGCAACACCATTTCCATCTATTGTGCTTATTTAGCAGATGTAACTCTGTTGTTATACTAGACAAGAACCAAAGGCAATAACTGGCCATTTTGCGGTGGTGTGGCCTTAAGTATAGCCTGAGTTTGGAACTTCTGCCTCTAACTTTGGCTGTATCACAGAAGATGCTGGACAAGCATTTACAACATTTAGGACTCACTCCCTCTTCAAGAACAATTTTTGCTTTCATATGTTTTAAAGTTCTGACACCATCCTGAAAGACATCACCTACCTTGTGCAAAAGTTCAGCTATTTTTTTGTTTGGGGATAGGGTTCAAAATCTTTTGCTAAATGTGCAGGTGTTTTATTCTCTCTCAGTCCAGCTGACTCTCTCAGTCAATCTTCACCAAATAATTCATGACCCCTTACTTCATAACATAGAGGTTTAGCATATGTTCTTTGCAGTTATGTTACTTCCACTGTAATAACACCCAGGGGCATGAGGATTTCCCCAGTATATATATTTTAGTAGTACTGAGGTTTTCTGCAACATCCCTTTTTAAAATAGTCCCCTGTGAAAGTAAAGAAACAGCAGACCCGGTATCAAGCTCCCATTTTAAGGTTGACACCTTAAACTTGTAAAGAAATCCAAACAACACCCATTTATTGTCTTCTAAATTAAACAGTTGGAAAGATGCTATAACATTTTCAGTGAACTCCATAATGTCACCTGGAAGCTGATGAACATGAAATCCTCCATATTGCTCCATGACATGGCTGTTATACCTTTTGCACTGACCTGCACACTTTCTATATATGACCCAATCTCATGGGTTTCAACAGGCACTGTCTTTGAACCAACAATTAATTGCACTATGAAACTGTTGCAACAATGAAAGCACAGTCTGAGTGCTGTTCATGTTGTACCTTCTGCTGACCCTCAGTTTTTCTGTTGCACACATTTTACGATACTGTAGCAGCTCATCCAGTAGCTGTCTAGATTGTTACAACAATTTCTAGTGCACATTTTAGGATCAAATCAACCTCAGTCAATAGCTGTTTGGGGATTGCTTCATTTTGTATAACACGTACTAACTGGTACTTTAAGACATCATTTAAGCTCTCTGCAAACTAGCAATGCTCTGTTAATTATCTTAGTTCAGCCCTACATCAGAAATTGTTTAATTTTCTTTTTGAATCCTTTTACAGAAGTAAAAACTACTTGAGATCACAAATGGCTTTGGAGGTAGGTGATTTTGCTGATTTTCTACAACCTTAGGCAGCATAAGTATTACACTCCCTACACACCATCTTTTTCAATTAGACTATCATCAGCTATTATATATTGTTGCAGTCCCTTAATATAGGCAGGCCAGTCTTCTACTGAGTTCAGAAAAGTCCATTTTCCCCATTTTTTTCTTCTAAATGAGCAGTTTACTCATAGTCCCAGTGGATGAAGGCTACAGATGCCTTTAATTTCACTTTCACTAGATCTCTACAATCTCCCTCTATTTCACTCTATCTTGAATTAGGATCCCATCCTTGTCACCAGTTCTGGGGTGGCACCCCTCAAACTACCACACCTTGTCTTGGGATGGAGATCTCCTGCCTCCTTTGGAAAGGTAGGAATTGACCCAAAAACCATCACTCCAGCATCTTCATCAGTAATACTCAGCTTTAGCAGCAACTCGCCTTTATCATCAG
The DNA here is from genome assembly GCF_020497125.1 of Mauremys mutica. NCBI lineage: Eukaryota > Metazoa > Chordata > Testudines > Geoemydidae > Mauremys > Mauremys mutica. The sequence goes on along the minus strand of NC_059077.1, from coordinate 96,360,405 downwards.
ACAGTGCCAGTGCCCCTCTACATCAGTCTCTCAGTCATAATCAGGGGTTTCCTTCCCTGTGGGCTCTGGCCAATTCTTGTATATGACACAGGCTCACAGGAGCTACACACTCAAGCTGCTCTCTGGGCCTGTTCTCCCAGCCTGCAGCTCAGATTCTCTGCCTGCTGGGTCCCTGCAGCAGTAGAGGCTGCACTGCTGTCAGAGAACACATATTCTCCTCTCCAATCACAGTAGAGCTGGCAGGATTTCCTGCTGTCTCTCTAGCCAACCAGAGATCTGTGAGGGTGGAGATGCCAGCTGATATTTGTTCTTTCCCCCACCAATCATGGCTCCTAGGCAGGGCAAGATTTCATAGCACTGTTGCTGGTCTGTGGAGTGGGGACTCCACACCAATATTTGCCCTTTACAAACCAATAACAATATGAAGTAACCACAAAGACACAGTAGGGTCCAAAATATGCAACATATAAGGTCTAGTTACCTATATACTGTGCTGCTCTGGCTGGTTTCTACAACACAGAATACAGTGAGTGCTACTGAAGTGCTCATAAACTACTCAGTTCCCATGAGCCACACCTGGGCATCCAAAGACACCGCAGTAACGGAATAAAACACACTGTTTTCTACTTTAATATTGCCATCGGATAAGACTTAAAAATTTTTGTATGTCACAATCAGTGAAACACAAAATGTAAGTGAGCCCGTTTGGAACAAATAAATTCTGACCCTAATCTTTACCAAAACTCAAAAGCTGAACTGAAATTTGATTGAGGTTGAAAAGGTTCATGTTAATGTTTTCTTTTCTTTTTAGTGCCGAGTATTTTTCAATTTACACATCACTCATCTGGTAGTAGCCAAGATATTTTAATTTTTCCTTTGAGTAATCTTTTAGCAGGACAGCAAGTGATACTGGCTACAGTACCAACAGCAGCAGAAATTGTAGCAGTAAAATTGGGTTAGAGTGGTAACTGTACACATGGTATCCAGACTAATACTTAACATTCATCTTATACAAGGCCCATAGAGTTACCTGTAGCACTATGTTAGATTGCTTTGGTTTCTGTGGCTGTCGGAGTTGCTCAGTCTTCTTATTCACCTCAGACTGTATCCTTTAAAGGCACCATTGTTTACCTGAAAATATTTTAATAAAAGGGTCATTTTGTTTTTACATAACTATTCTGAAGGAATAGTCCACCCTGGACCTGAGAAAATGTCCCATTGAAACTTTAGTAGAAATCTGAATATTTACGTTGAATGTTTCAGTGTTGATAAAATGGCACATTTCCATGAAAAACTCTTTAGTCAAAAAGCTTCCAACCAATTCTAGTCAATAGCATTTGAATCAACAAGCTCCAAATGCAAGCAGCAATTTTTCTGTTTGCCTTGCCCTGCATTATAACTACAAACCATATAGGCCCCGATTCAAGGAAGCTCTTTTGCATGTGTTTTAGTCGATCTCTGTTCAGGATAGCAGTTAAACAGATGCTTAGCATTAAGCAAGTGCTAAAGTTAAGCATGCGGTTAGTTGCTTTTCTGAACAGAAATGCTTTCCTGAATTGAAGCAAACTGAACCCATCCTTCTACTGAGGATAGGGACTAGATTTAAAATAGTTCCCCCCATTTAACATAAAACCTTCCTGTTTCCTTCCTAGGCGGGATTGTGTTTGTAGATGTAATTGAAGTTTATTGAATAGCAGTTGTTACCCCAGATGGTGCTGCTTATAATTATAAGAACATTATTTTCTCTGCTCGTTTTCCTCTTAGCGTGGAGTCAATAAACTTTGTTCTATGTGCCATAAAGGGCACTGGTATCTCTTTTGTTCTTAGCACAAAGAGGAATATTTTTAGCACATAACCTGACCATTTTCAGAAGGTGGTTATTATCAAGCTCAAAATTAGACTAATGTGTCTCATAGGACTGCAGTACTCTGTGCATTCAATAGCAGACTCCAGGCTTCAAAGCAATGTAGTTGCATTGGTTGGAAAGGCAATTTTGGATGACACATACCCTTCTGATTCTACTTCAGCCTCAGTTTCAGGGGAAAAAACAGGGATTGGAGGTCTAATGTTAAAAATAAAATCACATTAACTTGAGGCCATCATAAATCTTGAGTTCAGCAAATGGGTGGAACACAACAAATTTTCCCCTGATCAGCTCTGTTCTTTTGACAGAAATGCAGTGCCGTTAATGTCTACTGGGGATAAACTGTGGATTAAGTCACATTGCATCCTTCAGGTTTTGGAAATTCAGTCCCTATGGGTTGAACTGGTTCACCCTGCACATCACTGCTGTCCTTGTAATTTGGGGAATATGTAAATGTTCTTGACAGGATTGTAAATTATAACATCCATGACAAAAGGAATTTTTCTCCCTTTTACTTAAAATATGAGACTCAAGTGTTGTATTTTCTGGCAGACTGAAGTTTGTAATCCCTGTCTTAAGATATAGAACTATATGCAGTACTTCCAAATTGACCATGCCTCCTTTCAAGTTATGGCAAAGTGCAATTACAGTTTAAAGGGAATATTTATGTACATTAGTTAACAACATCGTTGCAACTTAGTGCTCACACATCAACACTTAATTAGTGTAAGCATAAGTGACATAATTGCTACAAGGCATACATTACCCGTAATGTGAGGTAATTTCATGCACTATGCACATTTTAAATATCTACTCTGTATTTTGCCAGGCTGGTTTTTTAAATCAATAAGAGATGTTTGCACATAAAGACACCTTATCCTATTCCCTGTTTCACTGTATCCAGCATTGTAACCACAGTAATTTTTCTGGGGAACTCTTGACACTGTTGGTCCTTCAAACTGGGAAGATCGGAAAGGTGATTTGTTGCCTAGAACATAGACATAATGTGAATCCAGTTACCTATATGAACAACATATTAAGTGTTCTATAAAACAAACAGCATTTATTGCATCCTCACCCTGATAACTCAGCCAGTGATGCCAGCCTCAAGACACTGTCTTCTTTTTCTACAACCATCTCTGTGCTTTTTTTCCATGCCACCTCTGAGTATGAAATGCCCATCTTGGGCTGATTAGCAAAGCCAATGGCTTCTCGCATTTACAGACACACAGCATTTGAGATATCTACAAGACATTAGTTAGCTAATAAGTGATAGGTAGTAGGAATAGTGTGTGTATATATGAACATGTGTATAGATAAAACAGACACATACACACTCTGCTTGCATGTTAGTAACCTTTCCTTCTCCCTTTTGTTATTTGTCATTTGGATTTTAAATTCTTTTGGAAAGGGACTGGGTCTACTACATGTCTGCCCAGAATCTAGCACATTTTGAGTACTACTGCAGCATAAGTAATAATGAGAGTCATTTATTATTTAATGTGAAAACCAGTAGTTGAAAATGAATGCATCTTATTTTGGGATAATTCTCACTTTGGACAAGTGAAGTAGAAGCAAGAAACAATCGAGCAGTTTTAGAAAGTTTCAGTGTGCCCTTTCATGTTAAAGAAGCCACTAGAAATCTAAAGTAAGGTTGCTGCTTCTTGGCTAAAATTCAGTATCACATTCAGCAGTTAGTATTTAATAGTTAGCGTTGTTTAAAGGGACAATGTCAATTTAAAAATCATCTTTCTCTCATCTTTATAAGTAACAACTGAGGATAAAATACTGAAAGAAATTAGAGATGTTTCATTTCAAAATTTATTTTATATTATAAAATATTTTAAAAAGTAAAAGTCAAAATTGAAATTAAACATTTTTATTGACCTGAAACAATTTTAAAAAAATATATATTTTGGAAAATTTCAGAGTTCTTTGTTTTCTTTCTAATTTGGAACAAAAACAAATTTTAAAATCACATATTTTCCTGTGAAATGGAAATTCTGGTCCTTACACACACACACACACACACACACACACACACACACACACGGTCTCACTGAAGTAAATTTGTACAGCTCTTTACAGAATCAGAGCCATAGTTAGTGTCCTTGCTGCCTGTGAGACTTTCTTTTTAAAAGCCCTGATTCAGCAACACACTTGAGCACATTCCTCACTTTACATATGTGGTCAAATTCAGCCATGTTCAGAAAAGTACTTAAGCATGTGCTTTAATCTCATTGAAGTTAAACTTAAATTTATCCATTCTTAAATGCTTTGTGGAATCAGAGCCAAAAATTAGGAAAATATTATTGTGGGGGGAAAAAACAGAAAAATTAGCAGTAAATCCAGGGACAAATGGAGTACCTGATGCTACCTTAATTGATTTTTTTTAATTGACTATTTTTTAAATTGATAGGGTTTCTAATATGAAAAAAAAAACCTCTGTGTAAATAAGAGCTATGTGATCTATTGAAATGATGACATTCACTTAGTATATGCTTACTGGTCATTGCCAGATAATATTTTATATAATCAAACTAGTTTTATAGTTTATCTTACAATTATTATTATTATTAATGTAATTAAATGCACTTTCCTTACAGCTTTTATCTCTAACCGACAATGTATTGCTGCAAACTCAGATCCCCTGCTTGACAAGATAATATATTGTTGTCACCCCACTGAATATTAGTATAACTCTGATTTTAGTCTACTAAAATGACAAGTGTAGCTACTTTATAGCTGTTTTGGACCATAAAACATTTTGAAAGTTATTTTGCCATTGAATCAGCACTGGAGCAAATATGCTTGAGATTCGGCATTTAGTATGTGAGGTGGTTTTGCCCCTTTTCTGTTGTGGAATATTTGGTTATAAATTTTTCATGCCAGAGTACTTTTGTCTGTCAGCACCTTTTACTTTGGGAAAAATCTGCTTGACAGCCACTTTGAGCCTGCTCCTCCAGAGCTTTTACTCATCAAAGATAAATTTAGGAATAATAAAAAAGAAAGAAAAAATATGGGCAAAAAGAGGAAAATAATGCAAAACCATCCATTTTTCACTGTTCCTATATCAAAGTGCTAGATATAAGGTAGCTGTCATCACAAAAGTTGAAGAAGACATTTTTAACATATGAAGAAAATATTTTTGTTAGGGACCAGAGTCTACAATATTTTCAGAAACATAGAAGGGCACACAAATCCTCACAGCCTCCTGAGAAAAATCAGTTTGGGTAACGGGTGACTTGTACATTATGCTACCAATCCTGCAAAGACATACCCTCATTCTTAGCTTTGTGCATTATGAGCAGCTCTATTGAAGTCCATTAACCTCATGCAGAAGTTTTTGCTGTCTCAGGGCCTATGAATGGGATTTACAAAAGTGTTCAGCATTGGCCTTAACTCTGCTCTCATTAAAATCAAAGGCAAAATTCCAGTTGAGTGCTTTTGATTATCTCACCCTACATGAGCTAAACAGAACTTTCATGAATTAGGCCTCAAATGAGCAAAAAATGCACTTGGGGTGTGTGGAGAATCAGCCTCCATCAAAACGCTACTTTAAATTTGCAGAAATAATGAACCTATTCTATTATTCTGATGAGTAAATTGGATATCTCAATGGAAAACACTCCTTATAAACAAATGAAATAGAAAAGCTGTCCCCCACAGGGATCACAAACTGACTGGTCTTCATATTATTGCAAATAGGAGTGAGGTCCTGGTTAGATGGGAGAGGCATCCTGCTGAGGCCCCGAAGTAGATAAAGGAGTTGCATTATGGACAAGGATGAGAATCACTGAGCTACTGGTTCAAAAACAAACTCCAGCTGAAAGATGTAAAATGATAAGGGATAGGGAAGTTTGCATTAGGAAATAATATTAACTTTTTTTTTTTAAATCACATTCATCCTTCTGCCAGAGAAAAAGGTTTATCACCCATACTTGGAAAGGAAAGGAAAGGAAAGGAAAGGAAAGGAAAAAGGGGAATGTTTACACAAATTGCAGTAATTAGTTATGATGGTCAAAAAGCAACAACCAGCTCTTTCAAATGGAACCCAAATTAAAAAGTAAGTCTAGATTTTGACACCTTTTTTCACATTGAGTCAAATCTTTCTCCTTCAATAGTTTTATTACTTCCTATGGAGAAAGTAAGGGATTCCTTGAGGAGTAGAGTATTACGCAGTGTAACAGTAGCAGAGTCTAATCCTAATTTTTTTTTTAATTGTCCTGTTTCTAATTCTTTTATTGCTGTTGTTAATAATGGCTATGACATTTGACCACATAGGCATAACTAGATGAATAATATAACAAGTGTCACTGCAAGAAGTATTTTTTTAAGTTCACAGAAATGGTCTTATTTTACCCTGGTGGATACTTGTCTGCAGTACATCACAATGGCTCGATCCAAATCCCATTGAATTCAGTGGAAGTAAAGTCACCTAACATTTGAGTTCTATCCGAGCTCTGAGCCATAAAGGGAGGATGTTCTTTTCCATGGGAGGCATTCTGCTTGTAGAGCGCAGAGTGAAGTAGAATGCCTGGGAGCAGCACTGAAAAAGACCACTTCTACCAACTTTTGGAAGTATAGTAGGATTGCTTTGGGGCTGTTTGTAGTCTGCCAGCCAATATAGAAGGAGGGCTGAATCCATGGCCCTTCTCTCACCCCTCTCTGTCCATTGTGGAGTGTCTAGTGCCCCTCCCCTGTTCTTGCTCTCAGGGTCCTTGTTTATACCAGGGAAAAATTAGGAAAAAATTCCTATTGTTGCTAACAGGTTCTCCAGAATTGGTGTTTGCAAGGTGGGAAGCACTAATCTAACAAGACCACCAGCTGCCAAAGAGGTTTTAAGCACAGTGTTGATTAGACTTATTCTGACTTGCTTATTGTGCTGAGAATGTTGGGTTGGCTCAGGGAGGGATTATTTTATTACCACCACTACAAGTAAAACCATTTTTAATAGTCACTTACATGAGTACATATGCAGCAGGGCTTGTGCATAATTCTGTTTTAGATCCTGAAAAGGTAGGATGCAGTGTGTAACTGTGTGGAAAAAAAATGCAAGTTACATATGAGTATATAGCTACGTATTTTTAGTTCTCTCAGGAACCATGTCACTGCCTTATGTAACGATGGGTCTGTCTACCCTGAAATCAGAGGTGTGATTGCAGTTCATATAAGGCATACCTTCACTAATTTTCATCTAGCTTCTGCAGCTAAAAATAGCAGTGAAGACATGGCAGTGCAAACTTCAGTATGGGCTGGTCAAGCCTGTCTGGAATTCTGGTACATACTCATGTTCCTAGCCCACACCAGTGGCTGTGCTATCATGTCTTCACCACTATTTTTAACTGCACTTGCTAGCTTAAAACTAGCATGGGTGTGCTTACATGAGCTGCAATCACACCTTCAGTTGCAGTGTGTACATACCTTATGATAGGTTGAGTGGAGAGAGACAGGTTTGGGTGTTAACAGACCAAGCAATTTCTATCATATGAGGAACAAGGTCAATGGTTTTGAACTTTGGGATAAAAATATCATAACCTAAGTGCAAGGATATTGCATTGTCTCTGTATCAGGTGTTTAACATCTAACATCTTATGAGAAAATATTCTGTTTTCTCTTCTATAAACTGTCAATAACTACTTCTTTTGTTTAATCTAAGATTAATTGTCATTGACTGTCATTTCTTAGGGGAATTGTCTGACTACAACTCTCTGAAACAATGTATCTCCATCCTCTTGAGGGAGGCAGAGAAAGGTGAATGTGACAGTGTATTAATCAATGCCACAGAGAAGGCTGCAGTCTTTCTTCTAGAGCAATGCCACCAGCATTATTGCCATTTTCCCCTACCTCCCAAAAAAGTTATTTCTTCCAGAAAAATTCACTAAAACTACCCTGTGAAAACCACATCGAAAGATTATGAAATGGAACACAACACACATTCTACAAGAGTCCCTTCATAAGACTGTTTATTCCTCAGACATAGAAAGGAATATGTCATATTGTTCAAAATGAAAATTCTATATTTAAATCACATTACAATAAAATAAGTCCCCAGACTATTGACTAGATAGGCTAACTGTTCTTTTGGATCTGCCCTATACATTGTTACCAACTTTTTCAGCACCTAACCTGTTACAAAATTTTGACCAAATCAATCCAGATATGCTGAAAACCTGCTCAGACTTTTATAGATCACTCCATATAAATATTGGTGATCAACTAGGCGTGGCAGCACCATGGAGAAATATCTATTTCCGTTGATTAACTGTGATGCCTGTTGTGGGGGACAAATATTGTGCACGTGTGTCCCATCAATGGCCCTTATACAACTAGGAAACCTCAACCATGCAAAGCCATAGGTAGCCATCTGCACATTGCATAGTCTATGACCCCAGGGGGACAGCTCTTTCTGGATAGTGGTGCAGACCTCCATTACAACAGCCCCAATGATTATTCTACCAACATCAAACTGATCAACAACTGGGGGTAGTGAGCTTCCAGAGAGCTATAACCATGTGCTTCTCCACACTGAGGGGAGCTCTCACACTACTGGGACATTCTGCAGTTCTAGGGTGAGTGAGCTCTGTTCAGAGCTCCAAGAGAGTATCTAAAATAATTTGCCATGGTCAGAACTGGCTCTCCACAAAGTGAATCTGCTCCAGCAAAAGATATAGGAGAAGTGTCTGATTGTTTTCAACTTCCTCCTCCTCCTCTTCCTCAGGTGCCCTTATCACCCAAATTACAGTCATTGCACTACTTTAGGTATTATACCATCAGTCTGTTTAGATTCGTGGCTGTGAGGATTGCAATGCTCTCCCATGCTTCCTCTATGCTGCTTGCTTTAAAAGTGGTGCTGGAAACAGTAAGGATGATGGGGTGAAACAAGAGGAATCATGGGAATTAGTCTGGTTGACTAGAAACCCCAGAATTCCACTGCTTTCAGGTACAAATCTGAAAATAAAGAGCATAATAAAATTCCAGAAAGCATGCAGCAGAGCAGTGGAAGCAAGCACCCTGGAACATCTGACCAGAAGGCTGAGTGCTTGCTGTGAAACAGCACTGTGCTGTGTGGCCACAAAGATATTAGATACAACATTAACTTGATCGCAGGATAACAATGTGGTGGGTGCAACAGTTGTTGCAATTTACTTAATGCGGATATGCAAAATCTGCACCAAGTGTAGACATGCTACAGTGGGGTCTTTGCTCTGTAATGGATCAAATCCCACCAAAACCTCCTTCCATTGTAAATGTCAGTAGGTCCCTTGTTTTGGAAAATGTGTTATATTTTGGCTTAAGTCCTCCTTATATAAAGTGCAAAAGATACTTGTGGTAGCTGGATAAAAAAGCAGAGATACAAAACCAGATCCTTAGCCCCATTATAGCTGCTTTATGGTGCTCTGGTATTGTAAAGTAGTTATACAAACATGAGGAAATCCCTGGGTAGTGCAGTCCTACACCACTTCTGCCCCCACTTATCCACCCCACTTCAGGAAGCATAGCTGAAGGGAAGGTCAAAGCAGCGTAGACAGGGCGTCTGCTCCCAGGATGTCCCCTTGAGTCATAGGCATCCAAGCATAAGATAGAGGCTGCTCTAACATACAACAAGGTCTGATCTGGTCCCTGGCCACTTCCAGAATTTGGAGGTTCATAAAAGTGTCATAAAGCTGCTCAGAAATAGAGCTGGGCAGGAACCAGATTTTCCATTTTGGAATGGGAAAAAAATGAAATAGAATTTCCCATGAAATGAAATTCTGAAAACACAATTGTTTCAGGATTATTGAAATGTTTTCTTTCAATGAAATCAAAACATTGCACTCCAACTTTGACTTTCTAAAACTTTCAACAAAATTATAAAAAAAAAACACAATTAATTTTGATTTCAAAAGACTTTTCAAAACCAAAATCAAAATGTTCCATTCTGAAAATGCTAAAATGGGCCATTTCAGCATTATGAAAATGCTTCATTATTTCATTTCAAAATGTTGTTGAAATAGATATGTTTTTCTAAACATGTCAGCTTTGATGAAAATGGCATTTTTATTCAAAAATGCATTTTTATGAAAAAATTCCAACCAGTTTTTCTCAGAAGTATCCCAGGATTGATGCCACAGTCTTCTTGAGAGTTTCATGGTGTGTCACTGGAGAGCTGGGGGATAACAATCCTTATTCAAGCCTTGTCTATGCTACACATGCTTTGCCAGTATAGCTATACCAGAACGGCCCCCTCGTAGATACAGCTTATACCAACAGAAAGAGTTTCTGTTGGCATAGTGAAACCCAGCTCTGCACATGACACTAGCTTTGCCAATGGAAGCACTTTGCCTCTACACTACATCTACACTGGGGAGAGGGGTTGCATATGAACCTATGTCAGCTAGTGTGTGTGTTTTTTTCACACCACTAGCTGACACAGCTATGCCAACCAAACTTCATCATGTAAACATGGCCTCCACCTGCCATGAGACAGATGATGACTGGGGAAAAATTTTTAAACTTCCACAATGTACGTCAGTGCTGTGTTGAGCGCTGCTTCTTTCTTAAAAGAGTGTGCTTAGTAACGGTGGTAGAATAGGAGAAAATGTCTCCATGTACACAGGTGACATGCACTGGGTCATCATATTGGAGGATTTGGGGGTTGAGTAAGGTTTCCCAAACAAACATCTGGGAATACCTTGAGACCTCTGAAATGAATACTGTTTGCCACCCAGCTGGACCGGGGCATGTGACCCTAAGAACCCATCAAAGTCAACTGGAAAAGGATTCACTGTTCTGTAACAATTAGAGGGGTAGCCGTGTTAGTCTGGATCTGTAAAAAGCAACAAAGAGTCCTGTGGCACCTTATAGACTAACAGATGTATTGGAGCATAAGCTTTCGTGGGTGAATACCCACTTCGTCAGATGCATGTAATGGAAATTTCCAGAGGCAGGTATAAATATGCAGGCCAGAATCAGTCTGGAGATAACGAGGTGAGTTCAATCAGGGAGGATGAGGCCCCCTTCTAGCAGTTGAGGTGTGAACACCAAGGGAGGAGAAACTGCTTTTGTAGTTGGCTAGCCATTCACAGTCTTTGTTTAATCCTGAGCTGATGGTGTCAAATTTGCAAATGAACTGAAGCTCAGCAGTTTCTCTTTGAAGTCTGGTCCTGAAGTTTTTTTGCTGTAGGATGGCTACCTTAAAATCTGCTATTGTGTGGCCAGGAAGGTTGAAGTGCTCTCCTACAGGTTTTTGTATATTTCCATTCCTAATATCTGACTTGTGTCCATTATCCTTTTACATAGGGACTGTCCAGTTTGGCCAATGTACATAGCAGAGGGGCATTGCTGGCACATGATGGCGTATATAACATTGATGTTCTGAAGCTGTAACAAACTCACTACACGTAGCACACTTCTTTCCTAGAGTTTATCCATAAAGGATATCATGTAAGTCTTAAATGAAAGCCAAGATCACACTGGTCATTAATATCAGGAAATGTAAGTAAAAATGCCGTGTCAGAAGATATGTGTATACACACACACACACACCTATGCACCCTGAAAATATGTTCCTAAAAGTCAGAACCAAGGCAGCATTGACAATCAGGTTCTATGAGATAAAGGACGCATTGAGCTTTGGCCTGCTAAACCCAGGGTTGTGAGTTCAATCCTTGAGAGGGCCATTTAGAGATTTGGGGCAAACATCTGCCTGGGGATTGATTCTGCTTTGAGCAGGAGGTTGGACTAGATGATCTCCTGAGGTCCCTTCCAACCCTGATATTCTATGATTTACCTCTCTGCTTCAGTTCACATGTAAATTAAGCATGGTCAGCCAACACAATGGAAGCCCTATTTGCATACAAAGTCAACATGAGAATGTGACCTCAAATGAAAATCAGCACACTTAGGGAATAAACCCCAGGGATCATTCTGACTCCAGGGACACACAATGGATTTTGGGGGATAAGGCAAAAGAAAATATCTTTATACTGCATGTAAGGAGGTAATCAGGCAGTATAATTGTACTCATGAAACTGAGATCCCAACCAGTCTTGGCTGAAAGAACTGTACAGGACATTTAGGGGAGATAAGACTGCTTTTAGACAGACAGTTAGCCTGTTACAAGTTAAGGTTAGTTTCTATAAATTGTGTATGGATTTTCTTTTATATGTAACCTGTTTCCATTATCCTTACTCTCTCTCTTAAATCTTAACCTTTGATATTAAACTTATGATTGTTTTCACTATAAATGTATTTCAGTGCAGTGGTGTTATACAGGAGCTGATCCTCTGTTGAATCAAACAAGCTGGTGTATTGTTATTTCCCCTTGGAGATAGCAAATCTGGTATTTCTGGAAGTATTCAGTGACCGTGGGTGGGTATCACTTCAAAGGGGCTTAGGAAATGGGGTGCACCTATCGATAACCTGAAAAGCAAAGTGAGGCTAGAATTGTCCAGGAGGAAAATGTTCTGACTGGAAAATTGATGACAATATCTGTCTGGGGACACTCCCAGATGGTGAAGGATAGCCACTTTCACAGTGTCTAACCAGGCCCTGTCCTCCCTCCTCCAGAGGAAGACTCAGAACCCCTGCAGAGATCCCGTGCAGTCCTGGCCAGAAGAACTCCAGAGCCAACCTCTGGAGCCAGGCCAGGATCCCCTGGTCCAGGCTCAGGGTGTTGATCCCGTGCCAGAGCATGGACAGGACTCGCTGACTAAGCACCAGTGCCCTCTCCCGCACGGAAAGGCACCAGAGCAGTCCTGTCCATCTCCGCAACCGGCCACCCACCCTGGCCTCCAAATCCTGCCAGTTCTCCGGTGGAGAACGATGCGTGGTGGAAAGGTAAATGCCAAGATAGAGCAGTGGACCCGCACTCCACCGACGCATGGGTGGGAGGGAGCTTGCCTGCCACCCATCCCCGACCATCAGGACAGAGCTCTTGACCCAGTTGACCTGGGTGGAGGAGGTCGCCAAAGGTTGCCAATTCCTGTTATAGAAGTTAAAAAATGAAATAGGAAACAAGCTTGATAACACCTGTGGGAAAATGCAAAACATCACTGAATTGATTTCCCACTGACACCCAAAAAAAAAGTGAGAATTTTCATTATCCTCTATGCCCCAGAAGGACCTGCAGCTATCTCTGGGGCAAAAGAGGGCCAAATACTCTAATGGTAAAAGAAACCACAACAGGCTGAAATAGAAATGTTAGGTGTCCTTGTTAATTCCAAGACTTTTTTTATACAGCTGTAAGAGTAGCAGGAAAAAAAATAGTTGCAAATAATTATGCAGTAAAAATAGGCAAGCCATTAGCTGGGTGTAAGCTGGACAGGCCTGATTTCTGAGGTTTTTTCCTTATCTGATACTGAGACAAAACCAGATGTTGTTTTGTCCAGCATCAGATGGGGAATGCCATTTTGAAGAATATGCCATCCCGTCAGTGTGACCTCACATGCACAGTGGAGTTCACACAGGTGGGGGCAGGCCAACACCATTCCCAAAAATACCAGAATGTCTGGAATTCTGGGGCTCTGTGAGTGGCCACCATAAGTGAAAATAAAGCAAAAACTGCAACTAGTATTGTTTGTAAGACCAGCTCTAGTGTGTGTGTGTGGGGGAGGTGGGGGGATGAGATTGCATGCCCCTAGCAACCCAGCACTTCTCTGGAATAAATGGACACTAGTTATTTCTTCAAAGCCTGGTTGCCTTCTGTTTTCTAGGGGGCATATTGAAGCATGAAGCATTCTGTGCTTATATGACAGTGGGACTTTTTGTCTTAAACCTACAAAAAATGTCTGCCTTTTCCTCATTTTGGTTACTGAGTACTGTGTCGTGTGTGTATGCATCAAACCTGGATGAAAGAGCAACCTAAGGGAAGCTTGTTAGTGAACTGAGTTCTCTGGAGTAACAGTAATTTCCCCTTCTTCAGTTGCTTCTGTGCTCTGGCATGTTTGTGTTCCATAATTTTTGTCACAAGACTTCAGACAGATCATTAGAAACACTGCCTTGCTTGTCAAGCTGTTTTTTTTAATTGAACAAGTGCACTCGTCCCTCATTGCAAGGCTCTCCCCTCCTCTGTGTGTGTGTGTGTGTCACACACACACACACACGCACGCACGCACACCATCATCCTGCTTACTAGACAGAGATAAATTCCTCACCGGTGTGATCATCAGACGCTAAGCCAAACTCATCTTCTTCTTCAGCTTTCCCCTCTCTCCCCACTCTGTTATTCATAGGGACCACAGGTGAAGCGGGAGAAAATTATTACAGCATGATGACTGCTGAAATGATAGAAGGTAAAGAAGATGGATTATCATGGTGCTGACATGATTTGTATGGATTTCCAAAATTAAGCTGTTCACTTAAAGTGACCGTCATCTTTGCACCCATGATATTGCAGCTGCCCTAGTAATAACCTTCATCTGCACTTGTGAGCCAAGTGAGCAGAGCACGTTTCCCATTACCTGTCAAGCGAGTATGTAGAGTTCTTCTGGCCCCACAGTAATAGCAGGGCTGCTGGTGAACAGAGTAATAAACACCTACTGAGAGGGATGTAGCGTGAAAAGATCTCATCACCTGCCATTAGCACGCTGATGAATAATGCAGCATTTTCAGTGGCAGATGTCAGGGGTGGGAGGAAGAATCACTTCTGTAAATGCTCTGGTGAGCACTTCAGCACAAAGTGAGAGGTGATAGCAACAGATGCATGTGACAAAATTACACTCGCTATTGTATTTTAAAAGAAATGGGAACATTTACTTCACAAATAGCTGGCAGGTTCTCTCTCGCTCTCCCTCTCTCCCTCTCTCTCTCTCTCTCTCTCCTTTTTTCCCCTCAGAGCCAAAGGATGCTGTAAACCAGCAAACTAACACACCAGCTGCTGAGGGTTTACAGCTTCTGCACCATTGTCTAAAGGATAGACAGGCTCTACCAGGCTTGGCTGTCCATCTAGTTACATTAAATATCTTACCCCCTCAGACTTAAACAGACCTGTTGATTGAAAATCTATTACTCCTATTTATGTTAAGATGCAGCTTCCACTGTACTCTCTCTTCTCTTCCTGCCCCCACCCCAAAAACCTTTGGCTAAGTTAAAGGCTAGATCGTGGGTTTGGTCAGCCCTTTGACAAAACCACTAGAGCAGGGATGAGCAAACTACAGCCCAGGGTCCGCATCTGGCCCTCGAGATGTTTTAATCTGGCCCTCAAGCTCCCACCAGGGAGCAGAGTCCAGGGCTTTCCCCACTCCAGCGCTCCAGCTGGGGAGTGGGGTCGGTGGCTTGTCCCACTCCGCGCAGCTCCTGGAAGCAGTAGCATGTCCCCCCTCCAGCTCCTATGCATAGGGGCAGCCAGGGGCTCTGCACTCTGCCCTCACCCCGAGCGCTGCCCCTGCAGCTCCCATTGTCTGGGAACCATGGCCAATGGGAGCTGCAGGAGCAGCGACTGTGGACAGAGCAGCGCGCAGAGCTGCCTGGCTGCGCCTCCACATAGGAGCCGGCGGAGGGACATGCTGCTGCTTCTGGGAGCTGCTTGAGGTAAGCACCGCCTGGAGCCTGCACCCCGACCTGCTCCCACACCCCAACCCCCTAACCCAGCCCTGATCTCCCTCCCACCCTCCGAACTCCTCGGTCCCAGCCTGGAGCACCCTCCTGCATCCCTCATCCCCAGCCCCACCCCAGAACCAGCACCCCCAGCTGAAGCCCTCACCTCCTCCCACAACCCAACCCCCAATTTCATGAGCATTCATGGCCCATACAATGTCCATATCCAGATGTGGCCCTCACACCAAAAAGTTTGCCCACGCCTGCACTAGAGTATTCTGGTCATAAAGTCAGTGGGTCTAGCCATGGCAGGATCACATCAGTGTTGGGGGATCCTGCCATGACACAGAATTGGCATGGAGGCCGGAGTCATCACCCCCTACTGCTGATGTGCAGGATGTGAGGAAAGGATGCTGCTACACTGGACTGGTGGTGGTTTCAGCCCCAGCAATCGTGAGGAGCCAGCATAAGTTAGAGGAACCCTACAGGCTGCAAAGGTGACATCAAGCCCCCATTTGCGTTGCCTCAGTTCTAGTTTCTCCAGCTCAGAAAGCAGCCCCAGGGCTAGGGGAGAGCTTTGTGCCACCTTTAACCCCCACATTCACAGGGTGCTTCTCAGCTATTACCTGGGGCCCTAACGACAAATCTATGATTTTTGGCACGCACGTAGTCTGGAGGGAAAAAAATCCCTCCTCCCCCACCCAAATCAATATTGGATTGAAGCATTATTCATGGTACATACAGTAATCTTCTTTGAAGAATCACAATTCACATGATTTACCACAGCCATCCCCAGAGTGGAAATGTTTTTGATGACGTTTACCTTCATATCTTATTGTCAGTGAATTTTTTGAGCCCAATAGCTCTTTTGGCCAATTGTTGCCAATCTGCAGATTAACTTATTAACATCAAAAATCCCGGGTAACAGATGGCCCATTGCCACGACATGTGAGATTTAAATACAGGAAAAGACTTGCGCTCCTGAGGCCATACAGACTGGATTCACTGTGACAGTCACTGTTCGATCTCCACAGGACAGTGGAGCGGGAAAAGAGAGTGGAGTGAATAAAAGAGAAGGAGGAGGATACTTTAGAACCTTGCTCTGACACCAGGGGCGGCTCCAGGCCCCAGTACGCCAAGCGCGTGCTTGGGGCGGCACGCCGCGGGGGGCGCTCTGCCGGTCGCCAGGAGGGCGGCAGGCAGCTCCGGTGGAGCTCCCGCAGACATGCCTGCAGAGGGTCCGCTGGTCCCGCGGCTCCGGTGGAGCATCCGCAGGCATGCCTGCGGGAGGTCCACCGGAGCCGCGGGAGCAGCGGACCCTTCGCAGGCACTTCTGCGGGAGGTCCACCGGAGCCGCGGGACCGGCGACTGGCAGAGCGCCCCCCGCGGCGTGCCGCCGTGCTTGGGACGGCGAAATGCCTAGAGCCGCCCCTGTCTGACACACAATTCATGAGGCAGCATAGATGTCACTATAGTTGGAGGGAACTCTTCATCCATCTTTATTCTCACATTTATTATAATAAGCCACTAAAGGTTATGTTCCCCTACTTTCAAACACTCATAGCTGTCTGTGTATAATATTGTTTGCAGTGTTGTTGTAGCCATGTTGGTCCCAGGTCAAGAGAGAGACAAGGTGGGTGAGGTAATATCTTTTACTGGACCAACATCTGTTGGTGAAAGAGACAAACTTTTGAGCTCCACAGAGCTCTTCTTGGCCTGGAGAAGAGCTCCATGGAGCTTGAAAGCTTGTCTTTTTCACCAACAGATGCCGGCCCAATAAAAGATATTACCTCACCCATGATATTGGGGGAAATTGCCCCAAAGGATCAGGGTTTAGAGAGAGATAATGGGATTTAAAAAAAAAAAAAAAAGAACAACTCAAATCTTCAACAGTGAAGTAATTTTCTGGAAAATACTATTTCAGGATGTAAGTTCTCTTCTGAGCACTTTTTGGGCTATGGCTGTTGTTGCTCAAGTTCCTTATTTTATTCTTCTTTCTACACACATTACAGAGGTCCCTGCTTTTCCCGTTAGCTACGGTTGGAAAGGAACTGTGTGACTGGGAGAAACAAGCATCACTTTAGCAAGAGCCAAGTGATGAGAAATACAATGTATATGAGCAGTTAAAATGTCTGCAGCAAAAATGGAAACGGGGGGGTTAATGAGATACATGCCAGAGAGAGAAAATAAAAGACTTGGCTATGAAGTCTTTACTTACCTATGCAAGATGAGTGAAGATATTAGAAGCAGAGGTTTTTTTAGAGACTGTATGTACCCCAATGAAAATATGAACATTCTTGTCAAGGGAAGGGGGACGGGCATCCTTCAAGCAGAATGGCAATGTAACCCAGCTGCACCAAGTATGGACAAAAACAGGGTAATAATAATAATAATGATCCCATGTCCTCACAGCTCTGATTAGGGGACAGTCACTTTGAAATGCATACAAATTCAAGATTAGTGTAAAATGACAAGAGAACCTCCAAGCGGGAAGGATGTAATTAACAAAAGTTCTGCCACATTGGATCCAAGCTTTTCTTGAAGTCCCTCACAGGAAATTTCAGGGAAAATGTACAAATATGGATGGTCTCTCCTTGTTGAGACGATAGGAATAATAATATCCCCAACCCAACCTCTCCTACGTCTGCCCTCTAACTTGGCCAATAATACAAAGAAAGAAAGAATGTGTAAGAAGGACTACAGCTGCTAGGTACTGAACCACTGTTCCCCAGCTTTGAAAATACCCCTTTGCCATGTCCTGACACTGTGATTAAGCCATGGACAATTGTATAAGATGCCTCCCACCCCCACCAACTATATTAGAAAGAGTGCAGGAGGGTCTATCTGTTCTCTTTTAAGGAGGTCCTTTTTCATCTATTGCTTTAAAATGTAACTTTCTTGTGTTAAGTTCAGATACAAAGTCTAATAGAAATGCGCTTATATTGTGCTTTGTCAAGTTTCTATTCATTCATCACCACTTATAAAACCCTTTTTGACCATGCAAATTATTCTTCTACCTGAATGTTCCCATATCAATATTATCCAGACAATGCAAAGGCATATAACAAAAGACAAATGCAGACCAAGTTACAGCAAATTTGCACCTGCAAAATTGGAAATCAGTAAGAGACCCTTTAAAAATCATTCCCTTAATCTCAAACTCTCACATAACGCTTACAATTGCCTGGAAATCTGCTGTACTGGAAATGTTTTTTAACTCACAGCCCCACAGCTCATTATAACACACAAAACCTAACGGAGAATTCACAGACACAGTATATGGTGATACTTGAGTTTTAACTTTATATTTTTAAATGTTACACTTGGCTTACAGTATATTTATCAATAGTTAAAACTCACAGTTGTTGGATAAATATTATTTAAATCCACAAACCAATACTGCAAATGCATTAAAAGCTGAGAAAGTTTGGATAAAAAGCAACATTTGCCATGTATTTTGTGCCCTGATATTATCCCCACCGATGTGTGAGGCTAAAAAGGACCACCTCTTACTGTAGAGATGTATCTAAAAAAAATCTCTCAAGCTGCCTGTAATAATCTCCATTATGTATAATGACCATTTTGATAATAGTCTTTAGAAGAGGTAATGGCCCTGCTGAATGGTTATTACCTGTCTGTTCACGCTGGAAGCAAGATGCAGAAGCCAGAGGGGACAGTCAAATGGTCCTTGTGGTGTAGTCTGAAGGAATAAGAAATATTTAACAGAATGCAAGAAACAGACAAGCAACCGCCTTTCATTGTAAAACTGTCTGTGGTGGTGCAGTCAACCATTGTGAATTTTGTGAAATAAAGATACAAACTAAATATATAAATAAATAATAATAATAATAATAGGCAAACTATTACTATGCAAATTAGTTTAATTTTAAGTGTCACCATCGAGTTTATTAATAAAGAAGAAATCCAAACATTAAATATATTTTGATATAGTATAAAATTATACATCAGTCCTACATGACCCCTGTAAAGCAGTATCAACTCAGTCCAGAAAGATCTCAATGCTGATCCAAATGTCAAATACACTTAGGGTATGTCCCACTTAGCCCAGGGTTAGTAGAACTCGATTCAGTGGCCTCTGGGTTTGAGAACCCAGGGTTTGAATATCTACACTGATTGCCAACCCTTGCTTAAGAATTTTTTAACGTGGGCCAGAACACAGGGCTCCTGTGTCCACACGGCAGTACACAAATTTGAATCTGTATCCCAGATTTCCTAACACCCTGCCAAAATGTGGCCACTCTAGCCATTGGTTCATGGTGCACTGTGGGAAAACTTGACTGTTCACAACACATATTGCAGGAAGTTTGAACTGCCTGCCAATACATCCTGCCAAGCATTCATTTTGGTCTGCATTCTCCCAGCAATTGGAGCCAGCAACATGGAGGAATTACCATTTCAAAAACTTCTCTTGCTTAGGCTTTCACTCCTGTTTCTGGATGCAGGCAGAGCTTTCCTGAGATGCTGGTGGGCAGTTTGGCAGTATTTTTTGACCCACCAAAGGCGTCTTACAGAGAGAATGATGGAGCAGGAGAAGGACACAGACATGGCAGATGCTCCTCAATACACTTGGTATAGCCACAGCTGCTCCTTACACACACTGGTGCTCTTCTGGAGCAGG
This sequence comes from Mauremys mutica, assembly GCF_020497125.1. Taxonomy (NCBI): domain Eukaryota; kingdom Metazoa; phylum Chordata; order Testudines; family Geoemydidae; genus Mauremys; species Mauremys mutica. Next base: position 96,340,384 of record NC_059077.1, on the reverse strand, counting down.
GCCACAAGCACAGACTGGTGATGGAATGGGTAGCCTACATTTAGGGTGACCAGACAGCAAATGTGAAAAATCGGAATGGGGGTGGGGGGTAATAGGAGCCTATATAAGAAAAAGACCCAACAATCGAGACTGTCCCTATATAATTGGGACATTTGGTCACCCTACCTACATTTAACAGAAATGGACAACATTTGAAAGTGGACTACATTTGAACCTCTTCCCCCACATCTTCTTGGTACAGCTTAGTCTTTTTAGGTGGCTTGTTTCACAACTGGGCTGGTACCAAGCAGCGTATATACAGGGAAGATAATGTAAAGTTCTGATTTTAAAAATGGAATGTGCTAGCAAAAATGTGCACCTTCCCAGTAAAAATTCTTGCTTGTGTTACTGTTCGCCTCTCTCTCCATTTTGAATTCCACATGGGTAGGGGGAGAGTGGGATGCCAAAGAGGTGGTATGCAATCTGGATCTGCATGGCTACCCGGGGCTTGGAATATCTTTTACAGTGGTTCACAGAGCAGAAATTCCTCCCAATCCTATATTAATAAATACAGAAATGGAGCCAGAAACTTTCTACGCTCGAGGGAAGCTTCTCCCTCTTCCATTTCTGCTGCCGCTGCCGCCTCTGGGAAGAGGGCTGGGCATCAAAAAGCAGCTCCAAGTACAGCCCCAGGATGTGCTACAGCTGCTTCTGCAGCAATGCCTCCTTTAGGATCAGTTTAATCAGCAGAGTTACTTCATTTTCCTCGTTCAGCACCTGCTTCTGGTTCCAATATATTCCCATGTTGGCCTCCTGGGCCAGCAGGTCACCATCCTAGCTGACCAGGTCACTATGTACCACTGGTGGCTCAGCATGTAAAATAATGTTTACTGGGAAGGTGCACCACTTCAGAAGGATGGTTGGACTCAGGCCTGCATAATACAATGTAGATGCTGAAGCCCTAAATTGGGACCCAGGGTTCAACAGTTCCTATCCCAGGGTTACAAAGTGTAGATGCTCAAGCCCTAGGTAAACAAACCTTGAGTTCTACTAACCCTGGACCTTCACTGCTGTGCAGACAAACCCCTGGGCTTTGTCTATGCTTCTGGTGGTGTGTAGAGAACAAACACTGAAGTAGCAGAGTAGAAGAGGGAGATGGCTTTGGCGAGTAGAGTGCCCCACATGCGTAAACCCCCAGTGGAAATACCCGACGTGGCTCTCTCCATGCCCAACCAGTGCTTCCCATGTCTACACTGCTGTCATTAGAAGTGTAGTGTCCCACTGCCTCCCCGCTGCCAGACCCTTTCCCTGTTGCCCCCAACTGCCGGAGGCTTTTCCTGCTGCCTCCCCACTGCTGAAGCCTTTCACTGAGGCATGTAGCTATTCACCACAGTGACACAGCCTGCCTTTCACTGCAGTGTGTAGCAACATGAGTGTGCCTGTACTCTATATGCCACTATAAGTGTAGACATAGCCATAAGGAATCAAATTAGCATTAATAGTAGAGATGCAGGATGGTCTTACAGGTAGTTACAGTATGAGCATAGACTGCAGAAGATCTAGATTCAGTTCCTGTCTTTGCCAGTGGCTTTCTGCGTGACCTTGCACAAGTCACTTAATGTCTCTACCTTAGTTCCCTGTTAATAAAATTCATTTCCCTGTCTTATCTATTTATACTGGAAACTCTTTGGGGGCAAGGACAGTGTCTTTATCTGTGATGTACAGTGCTGAGCACAATAAGGGCCTGATCTTACTGGAGCCTGTAGAAGCTTCCATATTATTGTATTTTTAAAATTAACTCCTGAAAATGTAAACTCTGAAGTTAGATCTTGCCTGACACATTCGCCTTATACTGAATGGTGCTTTTGGGTGGATGAGGAAGGGTATTTCAGCCATTAAAAACGGGATTAAGGACCCAATACAGGCTTCAGCGAGTTAGGAAGCAATATTCCATACAAGGCATAATAAATGTTGTTATTATAAAACATCAGATTACATGGAATTGGACAAGCACTCTAAAATATTATCTCCATTTTATACCAGGGTAAATTCTGGCAGATGGAGGAAGTGGCTTGTTTAAGGTCACACAGCCATTCTGTATCAAATACTTAGCATCCAGGTCTGTGAATTCTAGTTACAGAGATTTCTTTTCTAGATATGCAAAAAACAGCCGCTACCTGTCATGACCTTAGCTCAGCTCCCTTTTGGTTCACGCAGTGGATCTGCTTCCACGGGCACCCCAAAACTTCTGGTGAGAGTGCTCACCTGTTGCCAGACACAAAAAATGCATGAGTTTCTAATTTTACAGAAGAAATCTATTCGTGCATTTTCCAGGGTGTGAGGAAGGAACAAAGCAGTGTAGTTTACAGGTATAAACTTTAATGCCACCTCTATATGCATTAAGTAGTAATGACCAGCACCAGGGATAGCCCATTGCTCTAAGAGGCAGCATAATATAAAGATTAGAGCAGATTCCCAGCATCTGAGAGACCTGGATTATATTCCCAGTTCTTCTACTGACTCACTGTATGATTTTAGACAAATAACTTAACCTATTTTGTCTCATTTAGGAATTATATCCTATTCCTTGCACCTCTGTCCTCACCTACTTGCTTCCTCATTATAAGAAAGAAAATTAAAATGAAATCAAAACTTAAAGTCTCACTTTCGTCTGGAAGCTGAATAAGAGACAAGTCTTCCCATCCCATGAAAATTTTAAAGATTTCAATATTTTTCCCATTCCATAACTGGACAAACCTGAGTCCTTTTGAAGTTGTGTGCAAAAAGGAGTGAGAGAGAAAAGACTTGAATCTAGATCATTCACATCTTACGTGGGTGGTCTAACCACTCAACTTTGTGTCCCGCTCTCTCTTATTTTGACCAAAATTTTCATCTTGGGTCTGAGAAACCTTCCCTTTGAAAGTTTCCTCTAAACTGATATTGTCCCACAAAAGGTTTCAGTTTTGACAAAACTCAGCGTCTTCTGACAAATGTTTTGTTTCGTCAAAACATTCTCTTCCTTGCCCAATATGCTTCTATTCCCATTTTGACCTGGACTCCAGAGAGGAGAAATAACTTTACGATACACATTACAGTTCATCATTCTGACATTTCCATTAACAAGGAGAGGGCAAATTCTTAAGCCTCTCCCCCAACCTTCTTACAAACAGACCCAGTTTGTCTTTTGATTGAGCAAATTGGCCTACTGGCCAAGAAGCCCATAAAGCATTAAGGGAGGGAACATATGTGGCTCATGACATCTTAATGGGCTGATTAAGTGCAAGTTTTTAGACTGAAACTTGGGTCATATAGGATATATTAGGAAACAAGAATAAAAGATAAAGTAATGGAATCAACTCCAAAAGGAGTTAAGGATAAGAACTACAGTAGAAAAACAAGTAGACAGTGATTTGAAGATGCAGCTCCATGTGTCAGCAAAAGACAGAAGCAAGCCGGGGACTTCCGCAATCCACATGCTCTGATCAGCCCAGATGGGTTTACTCATAGTGATCGTATTATTGAATTGTACATAAGCCTACATTTACACCCAGTAAAAATAAATGAGTAATTATGTCATTTCTGAAGACACCAATGTTGAAGAACTTAAGTACATGCAATTATAATACATAAAAATTACAATGTAGCACCTCAGCTTGAAATTATACACTATTTGCATGTAATTAGTGCCACTAAATGGGAAGTTAAATCCACATTTTTAATGTCTTTAGAGCAAAGGGTTTCTTAAAAGAACTCATTTTGATATACAAACAGAAATATTAGAACCATCATACTAGGGTCCATTTAGTCTGGAATCCTGTCTCTGGCAGAAGCCAGTGCATATTATTTCAGAGGAGAGTACAAGAAACTCAGTAATGGATAATTATTGAAGACTGTGTCTTTCATTTACCCCTAGCTATCACAAAGTGAAATAACCTGCCTACGTTGCTTCCTAACTCCAAGCAGTTAGTGTACAGCTTCAGCATGAAGGTTTATAACCCTTCTGTATGTTTATCTTACATAACTGGATGTTATTGCCCTATCAATGTCTAATCCTATTTTAAGAACATACGAACATAAGAAAGGCCGTACTGGGTGAGACCAAAGGTTCATCCAGACCAGTATCCTGTCTGCCGACAGTGGCCAATGCCAGGTGCCCCAGAGGGAGTGAACCTAACAGGTAACAACCAAGTGATCTCTCTCCTACCATCCATCTCCACCCTCTGACAAACAGAAGCTAGGGACACCATTTCTTACCCATCCTGGCTAATAGCCATTAATGGACTCCTTTATCCAGTTCTCTTGTAAACCCTGTTATAGTCCTAACATCCTCAGGCAAGGAGTTCCACAAGTTGACTGTGCACTGTGTGAAGAACTTCCTTTTATTTGTTTTAAATCTGCTGCCCATTAATTTCATTTGGTGGCCCCTAGTTCTTATATTATGGGAACACGTAAATAACTTTTTCTTATTCACTTTCTCCATATCACTCATGATTTTATTTTGAATATCTTGGCTTCAATTATATCTTTTGGCAGTAAGTTCCACTGACCAATCATGTACTGTGTAAAAAAATGTTTTCTTTCTCAATTTTAAAGATATTCTCTTTCATGTTTATTAGGTTTCTCTTTATACATAAGGTACAGCTATAATATCATTCCCATTTGTGACACTCTAGTTCAGGCCACACCAGCTCTTTCATTAAAAATTTATATCTAGATTAGATATATGACTTTAGGGTTGTGATATAAACAATCTAAAAATAAAATTCAGAGTTAAAGAGTAACTCTGTGCCATTAACTCATGCTGTTGGGCCTTTATTACCACGACAATATGAATTAAAGGGGACAGAATGTCATTGTTAACTCTGTGTTTTTTAACAGTCACCTGGTTGACAGCTCTGGGAGCCATAATGTTCAGTCACCTATGATCTCATTGTGGGGGAACAACTGATTATTAAGACGCTAAAATTGAGACACCCCTCAAAATGCAACTCAGGTAATCTAATGACGTGGGTTTTGTAATGATTCACAAAAAATGGATTTTGAGTGAAGAGGGTATAATGTTTAAAGAAGATAAAAAAATATTTATTCACACACACTTTGAGGTCACAGTGTTTTTAAAACCCACACCCCAGATAGGCTAAGGGGCTAAACTTGAATATTGAAATCTAAAGATAAACGAATAGTTGAATGGTAAGATTAAGAGCTTTGTTAGTTATACTTTGATATTTGTTATTATGGATAGTTAATGACTTTAGATGAAGTAATGGCATGACATTGTTTTGCTAGTTCTCCTTTTATATAGATTTGTTGATTTGTTTAAAATGACATTATTGCTGACAGGACAAAGGTAGCATGCTGTGCTGGAAGTTTTGAGGGTTAAAAAAAAAAAAAGAAACCCACAAACAAATCTGTAAAGACAAGAAGCCCTTTTTATTGGGAAAACCCAGGGCAAGAGGACATGAAACAGAATGACATAGAAATTGTCTAAATAGCAAAAATTGTGTAAATTGAGGCTTATGTATGAGTATTGTATGGGTTACATAAGAAAGGCTGAACATGCTTGAAGCTGCTTGGTGAAAGGTTAAGAAATACATAATGAGGAAATGTATTAAGAGATTCAAGTGAACAAGGCAGAAAATTGAAGAAACATGAGGCCAGAAACTGAATCAACAGGACTGAAACAGGTGGGCCTTGAGTGGTTGATTGGAGGGAAGGCTTTGAGCCGGGCCACCTGCTTCGAGCCAGCAGCCTCATAAAAAGGCAGCCAGCAGCAAACTGAGTGAGCAGCGAACTGAGGACAGGCAAACAGAGAGAGTTTGCCTTGGAGTTTGCCTGCAGGGAGTTCGCACAGAGTGTTTTTGCCTTTCAGGCTCCTGTGAGCAGTACATACATCATCTGAGGATCCTCTTAGAAGAAAGACATGGATAGGGAGCGATCAGCTGTTGTGGCCTGCTCAGAATGTGCCATGTTTGTCTTTCTCTCAGAGGACAGAAGCAACTTTGTCTGTACGAAGTGCAAGCTGGTCTGCACATTGGAAGAGAAGGTTAAAGGACTAGAGAACCAAGTATCAACCCTGCATTGCATCAGAGAACATGAAGATTTTCTGGATAGAAGTCAGTGTTTGGTGCTGGAAGCACAACATGCTGAAGAATCAGAGTGCACTGCAGAATGGGGAAGAATCTAGGCAGCATGTAACCTCCAGAAGAAGAAATAGGATAACATATGTACCCCCAATGCAGGTAGAGGTGCAAAACCGTTTTCAGACTCTCTGCACAGGTTCTACTGCGGAGAAGGATTTGGAAGAGCCCTCTGAGGGAAGGGATCAGAAGGAGACCCCATTGACCGGAAGGCATGGGATGCATTGTCCTAGGGATGGGGTTCCATGACCACCGCTTCCAAGAGGAGGAGAAAGGTGGTGGTGGCTGGGGACTCTTTCCTAAATGGGAGAAGTTATCCATCTGCCAACCAGACCAGGAGACTTGAGAAGTGTGCTGCTTGCCTGGAGCTAGAATCCAGGATGTGACGGAGTGTTTGCCAAGACTGATCAAGACCTCGGACCACTACCCCTTCGTATGTGGGCACCAATGATACTGCCAAGAATGATGTTGAACAGATCACTGCAGAATACTGCAAAAGGAAAAAGGAGATTGAGGCACAAGTTATGTTCTCGTCCATCCTCCTGCTTGAAGGAAAAGGCCCAGGTAGGAACCGTCAAATTGTGGAGGTGAATGTGTGGTTATGCAGGTGATGTCGGAGAGAGAGCTTTGGATTCTTCGACTATAGGATGTTGTTCTGGAAAAGAGGACTGTTAGGAAGAGATGAGATCCACCTAACAAAGTGAGGGAAGAGCATCTTCACAGGCAGGCTTGCTAATCTAGTGAGGAGGGCTTTAAACTAGTTTTGTTGGGGGATGGTGACCTGAGCCCAGAGGTAAGTGGAGAAGTAGGATACCGGGAGGAAACACAAGGAGGAGGGTAAAAGACGGAAAGCCTCCTGATTCATGCTGAGAAAGTAGGGCAATCGGCTAGTTAGCTTAGATGCACGTACACGAAAGCAAGAAGCCTGGGAAACTAGCAGGAGAGTTGGAAGTCCTGGCACAATCAAGGAACTATGATATGATTGGAATAACAGAAACTTGGTGGGGCAGTTCACATAACTGGAACACTGTCATAGATGGGTATAAACTGTTCAGGAAGGACAGGTATGGGAGGAAAGGTGGAAGAGTTGCACTGTATGTAAGACAGCAGTATGATTGCTCGGAGCACCAGTATGAAACTGGAGAAAAGCCTGCTGAGAGTCTTTGGGTTAAGTTTAGAGGCAAGAGCAACAAGGGTGATGTCGTGGTGAGCGTGTGCTATAGACCACCGGATCAGAAGGATGAGGTAGACGAGGCTTCCTTCAGACAACTAACTGAAGTTTCCAGATCACAGGCCCTGGTTCTAATGGGGGACTTCAATCACCCTGACATCTTCTGGGAAAGCAATACAGCAGTGCACAGACAATCCAGGAAGTTTTTGGAGAGTGTTAGAGACAACTTCCTGGTACAAGTGCTGAAGGAGCCAACTAGGGGCCTTGCTCCTCTTGACCTGCTGCTCACAAACAGGGATGAATTGGTAGAGGGGGAAGTAGAAGTGGGTGGCAACCTAGGCAGCAGTGACCATGAGATGGTTGAGTTCAGGATCCTGACAAAAGGAAGAAAGGAGAGCAGCAAAATATGGACCCTGGACTTCAGAAAAGCAGACTTAGACTCTCTCAGGGACCTGATGGACAAGATCCCCTGGGAGGCTAATATGAGGGAGCAAGAAGTCCAGGAGAGCTGGCTGTATTTTAAAGAAGCCTTATTGACGGTGCAGGAACAAACCATCCCGATGTGCAGAAAGAATAGCAAATATGTTAGGCGACCAGCTTGGTTTAACAGTCAAATCTTCGGTGAGCTTAAACTCAAAACAGAAGCTTACAAGAACTGGAAACTTGGACAGATGACTAGGGAGGAGTATGAAAATATTGCTAGAGCATGCAGGGGTGTAATCAGGAAGGCCAAGCACAATTGGAGTTGCAGCTAGCAAGGGATGTGAAGGGTAACAAGAAGGGTTTCTACAGGTACGTTAGCAACAAGAAGAAGGTCAGGGAAAGTGTGGGACCCTTACTGAATGGGGGAGGCAACCTAGTGACAGATGATGTGGAAAAAGCTGAAGTACTCAATGCTTTTTTTGCCTCGGTCTTCACAGACAAGGTCAGCTCCCAGACTGCTGCACTGGGCACCACAGTATAGGGAGGAGGTGAGGAGCCCTCAGTGGTGAAAAAAACAGGTTAAGGACTATTTAGAAAATCTGGACATGCACAACTGCATGGTCCAGATCTAATGCATCCAAGGGTGCTGAGGGAGTTGGCTGATGTTATTGCAGCACCATTGGCCATTATCTTTGAAAATTCATGGCAATTGGGGGAGGTCCCAGATGATTGGAAAAAGGCAAATATAGTGCCCATATTTTAAAAAGGGAAGAAAGAGAACCCAGGGAACTACAGACTGGACAGCCTCACTTCAGACCCCAGCAAAATCATGGAGTGGTCCTCAAGGAATCCATTTTGAAGCACTTAGAGGAGAGGAAGGTATCAGAACAGTCAACATGGATTCACCAAGGGCAAGTCATGCCTGACCAACCTGATTGCCTTCTATGATGAGATAACTGGCTCTGTGGATATGGGGAAAGCGGAGGATGTGATATAGCTTGACTTTAGCAAAGTTTTTGATACGGTCTCCCACAGTATTCTTGCCAGCAAGTTAAAGAAGTATGGATTGGATGAATGGGCTATAAGGTGGATAGAAATCTGGCTAGATTGTCAGGCTCAATGGGTAGTGATCAATGGCTCAATGTCTAGTTGTCAGCCAGTATCAAGTGGAGTGCCCCAGGGGTCAGTCCTGGGGCTGGTTTTGTTCAACATCTTTATTAATGATCTGGATGATGGGATGAATTGCATCATCAGCAAGTTTGCAGATTACACTAAGGTGGGGGGGAGAGGTAGATACACTGGAGGGTAGGGGTAGGGGTAGGGTCCAGAGTGACCTAGACAAATTGGAGGATTGTGCCAAAAGAAATCTGATTAGGTTCAACAAGGACAAGTGCAGAGTCCTGCACTTAGGAAGGAAGAATTCCATGCACCGCTACAGGCTGGGGACCGACTGGCTAAGCAGCAGTTCTGCAGAAAAGGACCTGGAGATTACAGTGGATGAGAAGCTGGATATGAGTCAGCAGTGTTCCCTTGTTACCAAGAATGCCAACAGCATATTGGGCTGTATTAGTAGGAGCCGTGTTTCCCAAACTTGGGACACCGCTTGTGTAAGGAAAGCCCCTGGCAGGCCGGGCCAGTTTGTTTACCTGTTGCATCCGTAGGTCTGGCCGATTGTGGCTCCCACTGGCCACGGTTCGGGGAGCTGCTGGAAGCAGCATGGGCCGAGGGACGTACTAGCTGCTGCTTCCAGCAGCTCTCATTGGCCTGGAGCAGCGAACCACAGCCAGTGGGAACCGCGATCAGCTGGACCTGCAGACGCGGCAGGTAAACAAACTGGCCCAGCCTGCCAGAGGCTTTCCTTACACAAGTGGCATCCCAAGTTTGGGAAACACTGAGTAGGAGTATTGCCAGCAGATCAAGGGAAGTGATTATTCCCCTCTATTCAGCACTCATGAGACCACACCTGGAGTATTGCATCCAGTTTTGGTCCCCTCTACCCACTACAGAAGGGATGTGGACAAATTGGAAAGAGTCCAGCGGAGGGCAACGAAAATGATCAGAAGGCTGGGACACATGATTTACGAGGGGAGGCTGAGGGAACTGGGGTTATTTAGTCTGCAGAAGAGTGAGGGGGGATTTGATAGCAGCCTTTAACTACCTGAAGGGGGGGTTTCACAGAGGATGGAGCTAGGCCGTTCTCAGTGGTGGCAGATAACAGAACAAGAAGCAATGGTCTCAAGTTGCAGTCGGGGAGGTCTACGTTGGATATTAGGAAACACTATTTCACTAGGAGTCGTGGTGAAGCACTGGAATGGGTTACCTAGGGAGGTAGTGGAATCTCCATCCTTAGAGGTTTTTAAGGCCCGCCTTGATAAAGCCCTGGCTGGGATGATTTAGTGTAGGTCCTGCTTTGAGCAGGGGGTTTGACTAGATGCCCCCTGAGGTCTCTTCCAACCCTAATATTCTATGATTTTATTCTATGATTCTATGAAAGACCAGCCCAAAGGGTCAGAGAAGGTGACAACCATCATGGAGTGCAGAAGAATGCAATAACTTAGGCCTTCTAGCTATTCTGTCTCATCTGTTTGTTGTCGGGCATAAATGTGTTGACACTATAAGTGACAAGAATAATTCTGTCTGAAGTTGTATAAATAAAAGGAAAAATTGATTAAGCCTAAAATGTGGTGGACTTGTGGCTCAGTTTCCCACCTTACTATCCCAACATCATGTATGGAGAGGAAGGATGGTCCAGTGGTTAGGGCACTAGCCTGGGACTTAAGTGGCCTGGGTTTGTGTCCCTGCTCAGCCAGATGGTTCCTTTGGGCAAGTCGCTTAGTCTTTCTGCACTTCAGCTGTAAAATGAGGATAATAGCACTTATGTGTAGTGAATATAGCTACAATATGGATTGTGAGATGCTCAGATACTATGGTAATGGGGGCCATATAAGTACCTACTACAAATGATCTCAAACTGGATCCTGATGCTCAGCTGATGGTGAGGTTATTCACCACTAAGTTTACCACAGCCCAAGACAAAAATATTTTTAAAAAGCTGATACAGTGGGGTTGTAATGGAGGCAAAAATCTGAAATACATTTTTTAGTGATAACCAACGGGCCCTAAAAAGGAGCGAAGAGTGGAAACACTAAATGGGTCACAGTAGGCGAGCTATAAGTTTTACTTTTACTGAACTGGCATTTGTCCATCTTTGGACCGGGTGATACCTAGGAAGGAAACTGTTTGAGCTAACAGCTGTACTTTAGCTGGATTACACCTGAGACCAGCTTTATGTAACAGTTTTAGAAGTTAGTTTAGTAGGGTTAGGTGCTCCTCCAATGCAAATGTAGCAAGTTAAACGTTTATTAACATACAGGAAAAGAGCAGACAGTTTAGAAAAAAAATGGTAAGAATGCACATTTCATTTGCCCATTTAAGAAAATAGAGGGAAAATTGTGAAAGGCTAATGGGAAGGCAAGTCCAAGTATACTGTTGTCCTTTAAAGGTAACAGCAAACTAGTACTGGCATTCAGAACCCAAAGGGATTGACCAAAATCCATTTGAAATGTCTAAGGTTGAGAATCATTGAGGTTTGGGGAAAATGATTTGAGCAAGTCAGAAGTGGCAGCTATCAAGAGGGAACAAGTCAGAATAACCTGGTTTAGTTTATGATAATATATAGTGAGCTACCATGATTCATCTGGTTTAATCACTGGTGAATTATTAGTAGAAGTACAGTAGCAAAGTACACTTTGCTGTAGTTGTAAGGCAATGGTTTTTGCAATACAAGGTTTTGCCTTATCTGCATATGTATACTAGTGCTGCATATGTATACTAAGGAAAGATGAGAGGCAGAAGAGTTATTTTCCATGCAAAATGGGTACAGATGTCCCCATATCTATTAGCATAGTTAGCTGGTTCAACCAGCACCAACATACAAGGACAGCTACACCCCTCCAGCTGCAAAGAGCAAAGGACTGTACACAAGAATTGACACCCTCACTGCAAAAGTGGAGGTCCCTGCTGTACGATGGGTGCTATTTGCACCACCTTTGGGGCTACATTTGTTTGGATTTGGATGGTGGTTAAAGCATCCAACTGAGTGTACAAGCACTCAATCTGCTGCCTGAGGTGCTAGTAGAGACCATTTGTTCCTCCAGCTCATCTTGATGGGATATGGAGCCTTTGACAGAGTTTTGGAAGCTAACAGGTGAGCCCTTATGCAACAAACAGTTCTTTCAGAGAAGGCTGACAGCTAATTAGCTTGTCAGGCTGGAAGGCCTTATGAACCAATTAGCCATCAGCTGAGAGGTATAAGAAAGCTCAAGGAAGAAAGTGGGAGGAAGAGAGAGGACCTGGGTAGCTGAGTCCAGTGTGTTCAGATATCTCAAGGAGGGAGGTCTCTGTTCCTCCCTAGTCCTGTTGGAAAGAGCAAGACACTGTAAATACATTGCTGCACATGATTGTATTGGAGTTGGTGATGGGAATGTCAATAAATCACATGAAGTTGCCACTTACTGGACAGATGTCACTTTCTGGGGCATCAGATGAGGGATAGAGCACATCCCATTAGAGGCACACACTGTGGACAGAAAGAGATCAACTCTGGGTCCTGTAAATACATCCTTCTAATTTTGTGGGGGTTGGACATATCCTGACTCTTCTCTTCCCCTACTGGACTATTCCCATCCTCTATTACCCATACTGCAACTACTGCCTCACCCCGGCTGGTTAGCATTACCACTCCTTACTTGGGAGCTTTTGTGCCCAGGGACCTTCTACCTTTACTACCGCAGCGATTTTATCTTTTGTTGTGTTTGCTTTGTTGCCGGAATTTTCTGGTGAGTCTTCACCATGAGGCCAAGAACCTCATTTAAGGAAGAGTTTTTGTTTACCCTGTGCTTAATCCCTGGAACTTCATTTTTTATAAACAGGTTAATATACTGAGGATCAGCCTCCCAATTAATATGCATATTTAGATTTCAAGCAGAAGACAATCTTTTATGATAATTCATTGAGTGTTCACCGGGTAATTGTTTAACATTTGCCACCAGGATTATTCCTTCCTGCCCTAGACACAAAATTTCCTGAAGCTGAGTCACCGTACTATCAAAGGACTGCTGTCCCCTTTGAAAGCCTTCTAGTAATGAATTCCAGGATGCTTTGTCTACTCTTAACTGCAGAATCTTCACTAAATCGTCTATACTTGTAATGAGGCAGCTTGCCATTAGATTGCATTGGACTACCATGCAGAGTTAAAGAATCCCCTTTCTGCACATGCTGTACATTTTGTGCCACAAAGCTTAACATTTTAATGTGTGACCTTGGTACCTTAGGAGCATTTTGCCTCTCATCCAGCCTTACTTTAAATTCCACATTACTTCAGTTGTCTATAAAATTACATCCTCTAGGATTACTCCATGGGCACTGTCTGCCTGAAGAGCGTGATCCTGTTTTTAAATGGTGAACAGAATCCCTGATTTCCTTGGTAGTGTTACACAATTTCTTAAAAACTTTATCAGTAGGGTCTTTGCTTGTGACTGGTAAACTATATGGACCAGCAAATGCAAGCACACTGCTATTCAGATTAACTCTTTCCCTACTTGAGTCTCCTGTGTATCCCTGGGAGCTCCTCAAATGCCAACTGGCAGAGGGCATACCATGCCATAGCTCTGATCAGGCCTGACACACTCATTGCCCTCATCTCACTATTGTCATAGTCTGTATCTAGAAGGTGTCATGCCAGATGTCCTATGCAAACTGGTAACGCTCTTTTCATTAATATTATTGTGTGATGTATGGATGGATGGTGTATAAAGAATTATACATGTATGCTGGCAATGTTTCTAAAATGTGTTTAGCAGACATTGCCTAAGTCTAGCCTGTCCTAGATCAAGGAGTGTTGTTTTTCCATGTCTCCAAAGTAAATTAAGCAAAGTGAGACCAGAAACCATGAAAAAAGTGTAAACAAAACCATCTAGTGAGCAGGTGGGGGAAGATGACCATTTAACAATATTGACGGGCTGCAGCCCCAGCAAACCTTCCTGCCTCTTGAAACAGGGTCAATGAACTTTGGGAAAATATAAGAAGAAGCAAAAAGCCATTTTGTTGTCCATCATTGGACAAAGACAAGAGGCCAGATCTCTTGTAACCTCCAATTGGATGCTTCAACCAAGGGTGCTGAAGTCTCTGAGAACTTACTATAGATGAGAAACCTGCTTAAACAAAGATTATGAATTTTAGTCACTAGAAACCATGTTTTGTTTTGTTTTACTTAAAACCATATCTCTTACTTATTATCATTTAAATATCTGTTCTGTGACAATAAACTTAATCTTGTTTTATTACAAAACCACCTCAGAGCTGCGTATTAAATGAAGAGTAAAATCCTCAGCCAAACTAACAAGCTGGTGGGTGTTCTGTCTCTTAGGAGATAGCAAACTTGATAACTTCTGTGAAAGTCAAGTGGACATTGAAGGAGAGATTGTCTTGTTGTAAGAAAGACATGAAAAGTAATTTTTCCATTCTACTCCACACTGATTAGATCTTAACTGGAGTATTGTGTCTGGTTCTGGGCACCACATTTTAGGAAAGTTGTGGGCACACTGGAAAAGTCCAGAGAAGAGCAACAAACATGATTAAAGATCTAGAAAACATGACCTATGATAGAAGATTGAAAACATTGGATTTGTTTAGTCTGGAGAAAAGATAGTTTCTCTACATAAGTAGAGTACATAAAAAGTTATAACAAGGAGGAGGGAGAAAAAAATTGTTTTCCTAACTGTCAGGGTGGTTAAACACTGGAATAAATTGACACGGAGGTTGTGGAATCTCCATCATTGGAGATTTTTAAGAGCAGGTTAGACAAACACATGTCAGAGATGGTCATGAGTGCAAGGGACTGGACTAGATGCCCTCTCGAGGTCCCTTCCAGTCCTACGATTCTATGATTTTATGATTCTATGACTCAGGACTGGAAGGCTTGTTGGTGTTACCCTGCAAGGAGGAACCACGCTGATAGAAGCTGGTACAGCCTGCTTACAGCCATTGTGCTGTAAGCAGGCTTCTGGTATCAGGGCTCTAAGCCAAAGCTGCACATCACAGAAGCATCCAGGGTAACAGGCAGGTGGTAACACACCCCTTACTGGTCTGCTGAGCCCCCAAAGTGTCACACCCAACTTGGCAACTTTTATTTTAAATTTTCTCCGTTTCCTCCTCACTATTACCATTTATTTTGGCTTGTAACCAGTCGTCCTTCTGCTGCCACTAGTAGATCATTTTTGTTTTTATAATCTCCTATCCAAAGATTATTAAATTTAAAGTCATATTCTTGATAAGTCCCAAATAGTCTCCTTCATCCCCATAGGGTGATGAAGGAGTGCTAGGCTGAGTATTTGGCTCTACAGCTGCAACCTATTCTCTCAAAGCTCAATTTTGTTCCCCAGGAACCTGTTGTTTTTGTCTGCATCCTGAAAGGTCTACAGAAGGTGCTGCAAGCTGTGCTGCAAGCTGGCTGTGTACTATCGTATATGTCCCCTTTAAGTCCTGTGCCTGCTGCTTCCACTTTAACTTCTCCTTTTTCTTCTGGCTACACTGCATTAGGTATTCCCCGATTTTATCTTTGGCATCCTACAGGCTATATGCCAAGGAGATGTTCAGATTACACACACCATCCAGTTTGTTTTAACTCTCTTTTGCTCTCTTTCTGTTTTTAGGTTCTCTGTTAGCTCTCCCTTTCTCTCTCTCTCTCTCTCTCTCGTTCAGAGCTAAGCAAATCATGTACAGGCCCTCCATGGCCATGCCTTCACATTCTTTATCTTTTCCATTTTTTCCTTCATTTTCAATTTAATTGGAGTTACGTGCATGACCCTATGGGTCTTCTTCATTGACATGGAGGAAAGCAGGAAAGATGCACCTCCATGATTTGTTGTAAAATGACTAATAAAATGCCAAAGAGCTTCCTGTTTCTCCTTTTCATTTGCAGTGGTTTGGAGGGTGCGTGTGTATATTTTATATATAGCACGTTTCAGCTTTTTTCTATATATAGTTTATGTTAACTGGTTATTTATGGCATTTTGCTTCCCCTAGGCTAGCCTGCTGCAAGTGTACCAAGGACCCTGTAATCACTGAAGTCCAACCTCTATGTAATTACTAATCCAAAATAAATCCAAATAACCAGCTCACAATCCCATGCCACATTGCCAATATCAGCCAAACCAAAGTGTCTCCTGGGCTGGTTCACCAACTATTGACTAGAAGGCATAGCCAACTAGTTGACTATACTTGCAGTTCAATACTAAGTATGCTCAAGAGATCTAATAACCAAGCTCAGCCAGATTTATTGTCTAAAGATAAAGCAATACGGAACAGGAAATAAAGAATTAATACATCACCAATCCTTCCCAGGAAGTGCAGTTTCACGGTTCGCCTTACATGGAAGATGGGCTTCCCAACTGCCCCCTTTATAGTGTGGCTGTTTACAGGTTACAACACTGTTCACATCACTCAAAGTTTAAGTTTAACTAGCCAGCTTGTGCCAGCTTTGTTTTTGGTGCCTCCCTGAACTTTCTCATCTTCTCTTTTGAATATTAAAATCCAGACACTAATATTATGCATTCATACACTATTTCCTTGTACCACATTGTACATTTGTTTCATAATGCTTATCTATCTAGCTTTTGACAGCTTTTGTATTGGCCTAAGCCAAGTACTGAGCTTTACTTCTCCTGGAGCATCATGGGATATGTGCTTTAGCATAAATGAGCCAAAATAAACATACTTTGGTATGATTACCCAACACATATATATTATAATAACACCATGAGCATAATACATATTAATGTGATATGTGTAAGTGTATGTATGTAAACTATTTGCATTGACTAACAAACCCACAGTTGAGAACATGATGATCCAGAAATACATTTTGCACAAAACACTCTATACACAGGAATGTTAAGGTCATGCACACAAAGACAAGTATATTCCAAGGGGTGCCATCGCACCCTTAGCTTTCCACATTGTATATTATTTTCACATTCACTTAATCTCCCTATTTATCATCCTCTGGGCACATTGGTCCAGATCTTTAAAGATATTTAGGTACCTAATTGAAATTTTTGGGAGTTGGTACCTAAATACATTTGAGGATCTGGGCCATTTATAATTAATAGTCAATGAAAATGATTAGGTACTGAAACACATGCAGTATGAAGGAGACACCAGAATACTAAAATAGAGTAACATGACTAAAGGACAGAGGAAGGAATTTTCTCGCTGGTTTAAGTTAAAACCTACGTGACCATAACACTGTATGTGCCCATGGCAATATGTGTCTGTAAAAATACTTCTGAGACAAAAATCATCTAAAATTAAATAAAACTAAGTTAAATAGTCCAAAAAATTGCATTATTTTTCCAAAATGAGAAAACAAGGAAAAGCCAAAAGGAGGTTTTTTTTGTTTTTTGTTGGGTTTTTTGTTTTTTTTTGGTAGGTATCACATCAAGTGACTCTGGAATGAACAGGCTGGCTACTAGGATATCTGTCAAAGAGAGTTTGTTTACTGTAGTTCATAGAACCATAGAATCATAGGACTAGAAGGGACCTCGAGAGGCCATCTAGTCCAGTCCTCTGCACTCATGGCAGGACTAAATATTATCTAGATCATCCCTGACAGGTGTTTGTCTAATCTACTCTTAACAATCTCCAATGATGGAGATTCCACAACCTCCCCAGACAATTTATTCCAGTGCTTAACCACCTTGACAGTTGGGATGTTTTTCCTAATGTCCAATCTAAACCTCCCTTGCTGCAATTTAAGCCCATTGTTTCTTGTCCTATCCTCAGAGGTTAAGAAGAACAATTTTTTCCCCTCCTCCTTGCAACAACCTTTTATATACTTGAAAACTGTTACCATATCCCCTCTCAGTCTTCTCTTCTCTAGACTAAACAAACCCAATTTTTAAAATCTTCCCTCACAGGTCATATTTTCTAGAAGTTTAATCATTTTTGTTGCTCTTCTCTGGACTTTCTTGAATTTGTCCACATCTTTCCTGAAATGTGGTGCCCAGAACTGGACACAAGACTCCAGGTGAGGCCTAATCAGCGCAGAGTAGAGCGGAAGAATTACTTCTTGTGTCTTGCTTACAACTCTTCTGCTAATACATCCCAGAATGATGTTTGCCTTTTTTGCAACAGTGTTACACTATTGACGCATATTTAGCTTGTGGTCCACTATGACTGCCAGGTCCTTTTCTGCAATACTCCTTCTTAGGCAGTCATTTCCCATTTTGTATATATGCAACTGATTGTTCCTTCCTAAGTGAAGTACTTTGCATTTGTCCTTATTGAATTTCATCCTATTTACTTCAGACCATTTCTCCAGTTTGTCCAGATCATTTTGAATTTTAGCACTTGCAATCCCTCCCAGCTTGGTATTGTCTCCAAACTTTATAAGTGTACTCTCTATGCCATTATCTAAATCATTGATGAAGAAATTGAACAGAACCAGACCCAGAACTGATCCTTGTGGGACCCTACTCGTTATGCTCTTCCAGCATGACCGTGAACCACTGATAACTACTCTCCAGGAACAGTTTTCCAACCAGTTATGAACCCACCTTATAGTAGCTGTATCTAGGTTGAATTTCCCTAGTTTGTTTATGAGAAGGTCATGCGAGACAATATCAAAAGCTTTACTAAAGTCAAAATATACCATGTCTACCACAAGGCTTGTTACCCTGTCAAAGAAAGCTATTAGGTTGGTTTGACATGATTTGTTCTTGACAAATCCATGCTGGCTGTTACTTATCACCTTATTATCTTCTAGATGTTTGCAAACTGATTGCTTAATTATTTGCTCCATTATCTTTCCTGGTACAGAAGTTAAGCTGTTAGTTGTGCAGTGCTGATGAATATGGAGCTGATCTTTCAAGGTGATGAGTGTCTGTCCTCAGTACCCATTGCTTTTGGTGGGATTTAAGGGCATTCAGCACCAAACAGGAGCCAGCTCTTCATGTGATAATTGAAGAAGAGAGTCTGGCAAAAAAAAAAAATCTCGAAGGAAAGGTGAAGAGAAAAGAGTCATTTACTAGCAAATTGTGTGATATCAGCACAGACTTCTCAGGCCTTTGTAAACTCAGCTCTGACCATCTTAAATTGTGTTATGATCAACTTTATCAGCGTGTCATGGAAGGTGGTAAAGGGTACGAGGTGTACTCTGATAGAACTGAGTGAAAGCCTGTACTGTTTTAGCTCAAAAAGGTAATCTAAGATGTTCCAAGCAGGCTAATTCATGGAATTGAAACCATGAAGGAACCATGCCATCAGATGGAGTTTCCGGAGCTGCGGATAGAGAAGCCGACCGCAGTTCTGGGAGAGCAGATCTGGCCTGTTGGAGAGAGTCCTTGGACAGATGGACATGCATAACAGGTAAGGATACCATGTCTTTCTGGACCAAGCTGGGGCAATAAGTATGACCCAGGCCTTGTCCTCTGTGATCTTGCATAGAACCCTGTGTATCAGAGGTATTGGTGGAAAAGCGTACATGAGGGAGTTGTTACAAGGAATGAGGAATGCATCCCCTAGAGATGCGTTCCCCAGTCACACTCTGGAGCAAAATAGAGTGTTTGCCACTTTGACGAGTGGCAAACAGGTCTATCAATGGAGTGCTCCAGTGGGAGAAGAGCTGTTGGATTATCGTGAGGTGCAATTCCCATTCGTGTTCTTCGTAGAAGTGTCTGCTGAGTGTGTCGGCGGTAGTGTTGTGACACCCAGGCAGGTAGGAAGTGGTGATTTCTATGTGATATTGTATGTACCAATTCCATAATCGGATAGCTTCTATGCATAGGGAGAGAGATCGTGCTCCCCTCTGCCTACTGATGTAGAACATACATGCAATATTGTCTGTCATAACTTGGATCGACTTGTTCTTTATGGTGGGAAGAAAGTGAAGGCAAGCGTACCTGATGGGTCTGAGTTCTAGAAGATTGATGTGCAGACGCTGATAGGGACCAGTGGCCCTGTACCTTGTGTTCACCTAGGTGTGCTCCCCAACCTATCAGGGAAGTATCCCTGGTGAGCATGAGTACTGAGGAGTATGGATGGAAGGGAACACCTGTGCATAGATTCTCTGGTTTTGTCCACCAATGTAGGGAGGCCAATACGTTTGCTGACGGAGTCATTGTTATGCAGAAACTGTGTCTGCTGGATTTGTAGTTGGAGTTGAGCCAACCCTAAAGGCATCCCATGTGCAGCCTGGCGTATTTGACCACAAAGGTG
Source organism: Mauremys mutica (assembly GCF_020497125.1). Lineage (NCBI taxonomy): Eukaryota > Metazoa > Chordata > Testudines > Geoemydidae > Mauremys > Mauremys mutica. The sequence continues at coordinate 96,320,398 of NC_059077.1, read as the reverse complement.
GTGGCTGCCATGTGACCAAGAAGCTGTAAGTAGGTCCGTGCCTGTATTCTGAAGTGAACAGAGATTGTGCGTATGAGATGTGTAATAGTGAGGAATCCAGTGTGTGGAAGTAAGGCTCTGGTTTGAAATGAGTCCAGGTGAGCTCCAATGAACTCCATCGCCTGTGTAGGTATCAGGGTGGATTTGTGGAAATTTATTTCCAAGCCTAGACTGGTAAAGTTCATTGCTTTTAACGGATCGTCGTAGGAGCTGGCTTTGATAAGGCAGTCGTCTAAGTAGGGGAAAAGTATAATCCCATGTTTGTGGAGGTGAGCTACAACTACAGCGAGGGTCTTGGAGAACACCCGCGGTGCTGTGGAGAGACCGAATGGAAGTACCTTGTATTGAAAGTGGTCATGTCCGACTGTGAATCACAGGAGCTCTAGATGTCGATGGAGCTGGGGATATAGGCTCAGGACAAGCTTGTGGTTTGGTAGAAGGGGCACAAGGAGGAGCAGTGGCAGGAGCTGACCATGGGTACCACTGAGGCCAGGGCACCAAGTAGGAAAAGTGGGGTCCCACCCACTGGGGGACAAAGTAGGGAAACTGAGGCTGGTTCCTATGATGCGCCATGTTTTGAGATATGTATGGCCCCGGTGGAGGGGAAGAATCAGGCAGGGAGAACTCTGCCTGCTGCGATATGTTGTTCTCGCTGTCAGTGAAAGTAGCCAGGTCAAGTGGCGAGAGCTGCTGTTCAAACAGTGAGCACTCTGTGTCTAGGTGCGGAGAGTCAGGCTCAGGGGTCATGGAGATATCCTCCTGGTGCAGAAATTGTTGCTGCTTCCTAGGCAGGTATGCTGCGGAGCGTGGAGTGTGAGCAGCAGTCCGGAGTGATTTTTGTTTGGCTTTAGCAGGAGCCGTGAGATGTTTGTGAGAGCCCTGCAGGGGGTCCAAATCTGCTCTGCGGGTGGTAGGCAGGCTTGGTGACAATGTTCTTGTCAGCACCAGGGTGGAACGCGTTGCCGGCACCGGGTCCATCATCGGTACCAGCAGGACCGGTGCTGAGGAAAGCTTCCCATTGCAGGAAGTCAGGTCCCTGCTTTTGTGCCCCATGTGAGCCGCTGCTGAGATGCTGGGGCGCTCAGAGGTGCCTGCTCTCAGCACTGTCAGCACCAAGGGTAAAGACCTTGCAGGAGATTCTTTACCCTTTTGAGTGTCTCTGAGAGGAGACATTAGGGCTTCCTGCCTCTTTGCGTGAGAGGGTGAAACCGTGCTCCCAGTCAGTTCTGCCTTGGCAGGGGAACGTGAGAGAGAGTTTTCTGCCCTTCTCCATAGGTGGCTGCAGAGCTTTCTCCATGAGAAGTATTTTTAGCTGCAAGTCTCTGTCACAACAAGCTCTAGTTTTTAAGTTGATACAATGGAGACACTTCACGGGCACGTGTGTCTTGCCGAGGCATGTGATGCAGAGTGAGTGCCTGTCAGACCGCGCATAGACTCCTTGCAGGAGCCACATTTCTTAAAGCCTGGAGAGCCCAGCGTTATGAAAGTATGAGCGGCCGGGGAAGTGTCAATGAGAGACTAACTTGAGGGGAAACATTTTTTTAAAAAGCTAACAAACTATGCTAAAGGAAAGGGAGAACTGGGAATTGGCTAGCTAACTATTTCTATTTTTCTCTACTTATTTCCTACAGTAACCAGGGAAGAGATGAGCACTGCCCTGAGTCTCATCTTCAGCCAAGGATGATTGAGAAGGAACTGAGGGGAGATGTGGGACGTGCGCGCTCAGACAGACCCTAACAACACCACGAGACAGCAGCTGAGCATGTGCATCCCAACCAGGCACTGCTACCGAAGATCTCCGATCAACACACAGTCACCTGGAGTGGAGCACCCACAGGGACAGCACTCGAAGAAGAACTATGATATTCTTAATTACTGTAGAAACTCCTAGTTAATAGTTATGAAGATTATGACCAGATACTGATCTCAGTTGAACAGATGTAAAATCAGAGTAAATCTACTTCAGGTTTACACAGTTACTCCAGATCCACACCGAGGTAATGGAGCAGAATCTAACCCACTGTGGCTACATAGTTAAAATATATATAAATATACCAGCCCCTCATTAGCTACTAGAGGTACTAACCAACAGCAACAAATAATTGGTCTGTAAAGTAGGAAAAATTATATACAATTTACTTTTGAAGGGCCTCTTTCATACAAAGCTCTCATTAAACACTTCACAGCCAGTCAATGTTTACGCGTATCCAGCCAGATTCTTGTCTCAGTTACACACTAATATAAATCTGGAGTAATTCATTTGAAGTCAGTGGAGTTATGCTGGATTTATGCCAGTGTTACTGAGAGAAAGATCTGGTCCAGAATACTGCCTCAAAATAGCCCTTTTGAGGTCCTTCCTGGATTCCAGAAAAGCAATTTCAGACAAGAGATTTTCTTCTCAGCCTACAGAATGAACACCACCAAATGCAGACAAACCACTAAGGAATGCAGAAACTGATTCCCATGTTTCCATATCCCAGTCTATAGCTCAGTGATCATTATTAGACCTAATATGAACACACTAATCCCTGCATTCATATCCAGTGATTTGAGATCCACCTCCTTTCTGCTGCTGAGTCAGAGCAAAGGAGCCAAGTCATGAGTAATTTGCTATCTGAGATATTCCTCTGCTGGATGAGATCTCTCAGCTGCATAAATCCAATGGAGCTCCTGTGGCTCCTGTGCAAATCACATTAATTGGTTGTAATGGGGTTTCAGGGTATTCCACTTAATCTTCTCAAATAGTAATTCCTAATAATTCTCTAGCATTCTTATTTATCTCCACACTTAAGCAGAGCACGGGTATGTTTAAAAGATTCATTTACTGTAGTTCAACATTATATGATTATCAATGATCTCTGTTGATGCCATAATTGTTGATGTCCTGAATTAATTTTGCCAGTTGGGTAATTCAAAGTAATTCATAGCACATTTAGTACAGAGATCCAAAGTAGTTACTTACTATCTGGTAATGAGTACTAAGTCCACATAGCAGTCCAAATATGACAATGGTAATTCTTTCCATTGGTTCTCTAACAATGCACTATTGAAGGACAGAACAAGGATTCGACTGTGGACATTTCTTAGCACACCTTTATTTCTTTCACCACTTCTAGTTGTCTCATTGAAATCCCATCAGGTAGAAATGTTCATACAGTTTTGCCAGTAACTATTTGATTATTAGGTTGCCAGAAACTTTAATGTTATGAGTGAAAGTCAAAGTACATAGTGAATCCTATAGTAGGACTTCCTCAAATTTCCTGATACTTTTAGTAAGTGATTTACTTAAACCGCCTTTGGCTGGAATTTCCCATCCCTAGTGAATGTAACATATTGCCCTCTAGGAATATTATGGGGCAGCAGGGACAAAACTGTTATTATCTAGTTCCTGGCCCATAGAGAAAGTGAGACCTACTATGACTATACTAGCTAGTAGAAATTTCCTTTAGCTCAGTTGGCTGAGACCTATGATTTTAGAGCCAAAGATCCTAGGTTTCTATCCTCAGTGACTTTTATATGCTGTTCAGTGGATAACCTAAATATCTGTATCTGTGCTGTACATGGATTGATTACAGAATGGCAGACATCTGTTGGATTTCATTCTTTATGAACATCAGGTGTTTAGTATAAGTTTTGTCAAGCTGTGATAATAATCAGGATAATTTTTTTTTCATTTTTTAAAGATTGGTACCAAGGTTACTCCTTTCTAGCACAAGTGTGATAATCACCTAGAGAAAATGTATCACTGGGGACTAGGGTGACCAGACAGCAAGTGTGAAAAATCGGGACAGGGGGTGGGGGGTAATAGGATCCTATATAAGAAAAAGATCCAAAAATCGGGACTGTCCCTATAAAATCAAGACATCTGGTCACCCTGCTGGGGACTCCAGATGAACCAGCCATAACCAATGGCCCACAATTTGTTAGTGTAAGCATCCAGCATTGGTAATAATTTGGCTGTTGGTAAATTACCAGAATAATTAATTCACCAGAGATTAGGAATCCTATAACTTCTTGGATTTCTTTCTGAATATTCTGGGCCGAGTTCAGTCTGGATACAAGAGAGCTCCACTAAATTTGATCCTCTTTCTCCAATTTTCTGATCTAACCAAGGAAAGAAATTAACCTCAAGATATTGTTATTCTATTTTTTTGCAACAACTGGCAATGTCAGAGGAAGTGCAAGGACAACCTGACATCCTGTGCAAGTTGTAGTGGGGAGTGTTTTCATCAAGTATGCAGATACAAACACCACCACACACTGGGAAGTGCTGGAAGCTAGTGCTCCATTGTAAACCATATGTTAACTCACTCAGCTGTCCTGGCATAATTTTACAATTAGTGGTATAAATAAGACTCCCAAAGTGCCATGTCCCAGGATGCACTGGCTGCCCTGTAAACCTGGGGCTGGATTCCTCTCTACTTCATTTCTCCCTAGGTTTTGGCTAGGAAGACAGAGGAGAGCACTCTAGGAAGTTATCCACAAGATAAGTAAGAATTTCTCACGCTGTTGGAGCATGGACTTTGTCCATGGGTTAGATAGCAAAGCTTGGAAAAGCCAGAGAATAAGCCATTTGAAAAGGGATCTTTCCTTTTCATCAGTCTATCATTTTCTGAGGTGCTTTTAAGAAAAACTGTACCATAGTGAGTGCTTCCCTACAGAGATTTAAGGAAATCCCTAGGAGCAGATTAAGAAGCTCACAAAGAACCCTGAACTCAAAATGGAAATATATCCCTGAAGCCCAGGAATAACTGAAATCTCCCAGGAGCTGAGAGACTTGCCTTAAACAGATCTTTGTGAGAACAGTGAGATTGCTACAATATTGGGTTTGGAGTAAAGATATCATGCAGGGACAGTGAAGCAGAAGTTGATCTATTGCTACAATAGGAAACTTTTTATGATCTCCGCTACCTCTTTTGGAGTTGGCAGAGTATTTCTAACTGACTAGATTGGTATGATTTATTCCACGTGAAGGATCAACTGAGAAATATCAGGCAACAGCTACAAGGTTCCTCAGTAAACAATAAATCATCAAGTCAGCCCCAACTATTGACTAATTATGCTGGCTATCATATATATCTAATAAAAGAAATAAGGAAGACCCATATTTCAAGGTAGTAATATCTTAAGATAAAAATATTATAAAATAGTGGAAACTGCCTTAAGTTAACTAAGTTAATACAACAAAGTGGGCAAATAATTTAATGGGGATTTTTATCAATTCTTATTAAAAGTTGTAAATAAAAAGGTAATAATTAGCCTAATTAAATGTTTAATTATTTTGTTTACTTTTTTGTTTTCCAGAATACATTGCCTTAATAACTGTAAACTCTTAATGCCTTATCTTGTATAGTTACAAATACAATTTTGGCATGATTCATTGTTAATTGTAAGTTTGTCATACATGTCATGTATGTTGTATGTTGTGTGTCATGTGACTAATTTTTGTTTTTATTTTGTTTTAACAAAAGCCAATTTTATACTCAATTATAAAATGCTTTAATATAAGTGGTACCACACTATTTTTAATATTATGGTTGAGTTATAGCTATCCTAATATTAATTTTTGAAAAGCTCAAAAATATATATAATTTTAATTGCAACAAAAAGTGTGTTCTTTCATTAATCAAAGACTTTTTATTCAAATTAAAAATAGTGTAGGGGGAAAACCTCAACATTAATGCAAAGCTAATACTGATAAAATCATGATTTCTCTTTGGGGGTTTATAAATTTGTTTGCACTTTTGTTAAATATTAAAATATAGTTATTCATTATACTCAAAACATCTAAAAATATAACAATATATATTGTTTGGTTATGTTGCAAAATGTTAAAGCTAACCAAACAATTTCAACAGGTTTCTATCTTTGTCTCCCAAGCACAACTAACTGTTGTGAAAGTTAATACCCTCCAAGTGTTTGCATAAACCTGCATTTAAACTAAATTTTGTTTTATTTTTTATACTATTTTCTTCTGTGTTATGTTAAAAACTACTGGTTATTAAGATTTGCACTTTCAAATATTTAACAAAAGTTTCATTCCTGTCAGAAGCAAATTGATGCTAAAAAGCTTGGGTAATAATTCTGTTGCTAACTCCATAAAACATACTGCTCAGCCTGTGAGAACAGTACACCTCACAGAAAGACTGAGAATCTATTTTAGCAGTCAAGTGCCATATTTATTATGAAAACTAGTAATGCACAAGTTAAGGAAGTAAAAGTAAGTGTATGCAAAAACTGCAAGAGCATCTAAACACAATTATAGCTGTGCTAAAGAATTGGGAACAACAGAACAAAAGCATAGCTTCTGTTATAAATTATTTGGCCCCATTACACTGTAAAGAAACTAAATTAATCTATGTATAAGATAAATCTAACAACAAACAAAAATTATATCACGTTAAGCAACGTAAGCTGTTTAAGGGTGAATCCTACAGACTAAAGACTCCAGAAGATACTAATGCACAGTGAAGAAACCCCTGGACATCAGAAGAAGAAGAGATAAAGTGCATTATAAATAACAGACTGTTTAACTACACTTCAGTTTATCATATATGGACAATTGAGTATGCAATTGACCATAGAGACATTATAAAATCCACTAGCTGGGCCAGGTCTAACTATTATTAAACTGTATATTATTAAGCAAAGTGAGTTCATGCATATACCTGTGATTTTAAATCTCTCTTATTGGAATATGGCTGAATTTGGTTACTGTGTAAAAACAAATGTATCATTACCGTATACTTCTTTGTTAATTAATATAATAGCATCTTATCAGTGAACAAGAACCCAAGGGCTGGGCAAAAGACTATTGTGTAGTCTGATATCTTTCAAAATAGGAGATTCCAAAATGTAGATTATTGGTTACATTTTGGGATTATCTGAATCTGGAATATCTATTTAGAATGGGATTATATATTCTAAATAGATATATAACACTAACTATTTTGACTACCAGGCAGTGGAAACTGTCTCTAAATCAATAATTCATGATATTGAGGGCCTGGCTACTGAGGAATGGCACACCATTTACAATATGCATGACATTGCTAAACTGTTTAATCAAATACAAGTAAAATTAATAAACTAATTGCAGCAAACAATATGAAAGCAATGGAAAACTTGGTTGGTAGAGAAATTTGTACTGATTATGAGAGTTACTGAAAAAGGAAAATTGCCCGATCTTGTTAGCGATAAACAGTTTGCCACTTTACCATGGTTTCTGTTACATGCTGAAGACAGTACCATTTAGCAATGTGTTAAATTGTGTAGATAGATCAATTGGTACTAATTATAATGTGGGGACAGTGACACTGCATCCTAATTGAGGCACATGTTATTCAAAATAATCTTGCTCAGTGTCTGGTTCCACATATATTTCTTTTATGGTATCACTACCAATACTGGATCATTACACAACAATCTTTGATGAACGGACAGTAAGCAGTTTAATAGGTTACCTAGAAGATGGCATCTTTAAGGAATGACTGGATAGAGCTCAACTATTGGCATTTCACACAGCAACACAAACCTAGAGCTTGTTGTTCCATTAATGAATGTCAATACGTGTACCAATGCAATGTTTTTGAGACTGCAACTCTAGTGTTTGCCACAATGGCTCAGGCCAATACAATGGGACAGAGAAGCTAGACACTCCAGTCTCCTGCCCAGTGAAGCCTATCAAGTGGTGACAACCAGCAGTAAGGGTGACCTGTGATTTGGATGGACAGTACTGTGTATAACTAATTACAAAAATATATATATGGAGATCTCACTTGTAATATCACTACTCCAAATGTTTGTATTACTCCTCATGTATGTAGTATTGTGGGACCATAATAATGCCTATCCCAGTTTTTCAGAATGAATCTATTATTCAAAGTGAGTCCCAATACTATGATGAAATTGAAATTGCCTACCAGTTTTAATGTGCATATTAATCCACTCACTTTAAGTTTAAAAACATGACTAGACAAAGACGACACACATTATTCAGATTAGCAATGACATGCACAAGGCAGAACAAGCCTTGAATGACTTTATCCATGATGGGGATCTTGAAATACTTATTTCCCACACTTGGACAGCAGTTGTAACATGAGCAAAGCCTTAAATACAAGGTGTATTAATTTTGTCTGTGTTAATTATGTATTGCCACTACAAAGTTTAGTAAACACTTAAATCACATATAAAAGTCCTCTCCACTGATTCATATATTAGTTTGTCAAAAGTGTCACTTTGACTATAACAATTATCCAGGCAACAAGCGGGAACCTGTTAACAATATATGCTGGCTAGCATATACATATTACATGCATACACCCTCTACCGTAATCCTGTTGATTTATGCTAATCATCCTATAACTCCTTATATTTTCTGAAGTAAACATTTGGCATAAGCAGATAGGAAACTTGTCAAAACTCAAGATACATTCATTCTATGTCTTAGTACAAGCTAGGGAAGTACCTTCACAGACCACCCACCTTCTGCGTAGGGTGAATATAACATCGCTGCACATCTCCTAGCTATGCACATCGCACATCTGCTTAGATGTGCACATCACTTAGAGCAATTAACCTTACTGGCATTGGTTATTGGGCCTCCTGAATATATTTTATAATAAAACCAATGTGTGGTCAAGCAATTGGCTATACTGTTTATCAACACAACTATCTGATAAGCAGTGTGTGGCACTGGTATTTACCAATTTCTGGAATGGATCTGGAATCTTACCAATTCAAAAGCTGGCAGATGATTCATTAACAGCTTTTGAAACTTCTTGCTGAGTATGTATTATGACAATGAATGAATAAAAAGGCAACATTTACCCAGGAATAAGAAATAATAAGTCCTGTCAAAAACAAAGTGCTTACAACTCCCATTTCTACAGTAGTTCATTTTTCACTGCAGCTCACAAGAAGTAAGTCAACATAATTATATAAAAGGACAAAAAAATCGACTTGTTCCATCCTTTCAATGCATCTGGCCAACAAGACATCAGCAGGAGCTGCTGGGTTCACAGCACTTGTAAAAATGAAGCCTATTTAGGTGCCTAAATGTGGATTTAAAAGACTAATTTTAGATACCCATTTTTAAAACAAAATCTTGGCCTCTTTACCTGAGTTACTAAGACTGTAACCTCTTTGGGTAAGGACAGTCTGAATTCATGTCTTGTACAGCACCAAGAACATTGTCAGTGATTAAAAAGTAATAAGTAAGAGTAATATTAATAGTTATGGTAGTTAGTATGATAATTCCCAGGTAGAGTTCATATCCTAATAATGTATTTTCCTTCTTCTCCAATTTCTTCCCCTTCCTAAATGAAAAATAACATGCTAACAACATAAATAAATTATCTGGATTTTAGGAAGGACTGGATAATTGAATGAAGAACTGCTGGAATTTAAAAGTAAGGGCAGCTACTTTTTTTAGCAAAAAAGCTGTGTGCTTCTTGGTGTTTCTTTCAAAGTGTACCAAGCACCACCACTTTATTGGAGGCAAGCCAGGCAAAACAAGAATAAAAAAAACTTAAGTGAGACAGACTGTCAGCGCATTTCTGTCTGCCAGAATGTGTGTGTGTATAATAACTGAGATCCATTCTAGTCAGCAGAACCTGAATTCCAGCCTGAACTTTGGGTATCAGATGATCATCATTCTTGCTGCCACTTTGCACTCAGTGGCAATGCATGTGATGTATCTGCAGCTGTGCTGAAATTAGCCCTATCCTGCTGTCCCTCTCTAAATGTTTCCCTGTTATCTCCCTCTCGTCTTGATAGCTAATACAGTTCCTACAGCTGCTATATCATATTAGGTCAGAGAGATGAAAACGAATGCCATTTTCTTGATGGCTTATGCAGAATTGTTGTAATTTGAATCAAGTCTCTCTAGCCTCTTTTTTTCTCTCTCTCACTCTTTTTTTTGTCCCATACTGAATATATTGGGGCCCTGGCAGGCTGCCATTCTAACTGCACATTAGAAATGGTAGAGTTTTCCTCTATCTGATTCTATAAAATGAGTTCACCAGAAGGTGCAGACCCAGCACATTTGTGGTTTTTCCTATAAATTACTTTAACAGTGTGTCCAATCATATATATAATTTCAGATTTTCAATTTCAACTCACTGCTGTGTCAGCACAGACTCCACTGATATGTCTAACGTATTTAGCTTAAAATGAAACGGATGGCATTTCATTACCAGGAAGATAATATTTTTGAATATGTTTGCTGCATGGCAGGATCCATCATTATTCTGCCATTTTATGTTCAGAGTGTGTAATAGCTTTTTAATGCTTTGATGTATTTTATTTATATGTGTAATATTTTTCTAATACCATAGGGTGGTTTAACTCATTGGACACATTATAAAATCTTAGTTAAATGTTTTTAAATATTAGTAAGAGGGGGAAAGGCTGAGCAAATTGCCAATATTTTATTTAAAATTTAATAAAGACTAATAAAAAACCCCAAACCATCTCACTTTCACTCCTTCCCTTCAATTCTCTGTTCCCTCCAACACTCAAAACACTTTGAAGAGAAAAAAGGGAAAGAAAATCCCATGGTCCCCTGAGACACTAGAAGCTGTCAGAATGAAGGTAAGTAACATAGGAAATCTTGAACATGCCCAGCTGTGAATGACAGAAGCCCTCTTATTGGCAAAAGCTTCTGACAGGACTGAAATCCTTAATACCTGGTTTCTCAGTCCTTTGACCAAAGTCATGGATTTTTTAAAAGTTTTTCTTGCAGAGAAATGGTGCTACTTACATACATTACTGTAATGCCATGGCTAAAAGCATTCCAAATGAACAGTTAAGTATTAAAGGGCACATGCTGATATTAGCAGCAAATGCTAAAATTAGCCGTATTAACTGCTTCTTGCATTGGACTATTCCTGTTGTTATGCTCTGCACATGATTGAACAGGAATGTTGTCTTTTTAAATGAAGGTTGACATACGACAGTGTGGCAGGTGAACTGTGCCCTCCTACATCCAAAGTCTTTACATTAACACTTTCTTATAGATTTTCCCCCTTTAAAATAGCTGCAGCCAGTAGATGTCAGTTTAACCCTCAGTTTCTGTTAGTTCACAACAGAGAAAAGTAGTTTCAGACTAAAAGACAAACATTTCCAGTTGTGAAGTTCATATAGCATTGCTTTTGTATAAATAGATTTAAACTGTATTATTATTACTTACCTCTGTGAAGTAAGTAAGTTTTATTATCCCCATTTTACAGATAGGGAAAGAGAGATATGGAGAAATTAAAGTCAACATTTGCAAACTTGGGTGTTTAGAGTTAGGAACCTAAATCCATATTTAGGCATTTAAATAAACACTTGATTTTTCAGAGGCACTGAACAGTTGCAAATCCTATTGATGTATGTTGAGCACTCTGCAAATCAGATCATTTATTTGGGTATTTAATAGGCACCCAAATTTGAATATTTTGGCTTAAGTGACTTGCCAAAGGTCAAACAGCAAGTCAGTGGCAAAGCTAGGAGTTGAATCCATGAATTCTGATTCCCCTACTCTTTTTGTAACTCAGAATACACACTCGAACAAAAAGCTCTGAGTTTGGTTTTAGGGAAACTGACAATTTTAGATTTTTGCCAGCTGATAAAAGATATTTGTGGAGATACGGAAGATATTTTGGGTATAAAAAAGAGCAATAAAAGTAGTGTTTCCTTAAGAATTCAGAGGAAGATAGGTGAGACTGAGTTATAATACATTGTGTCTTGGTCAAAATGGAATTTCTGCTGAAAATACTAGAACATGGTAAGCGTTTGGTTATGTCTCGTTAGCAAGAGATATTGGGATATAAAGTAAACACATTTTTTAAAATCCTTGTAATTTATTTTGTTGTTTTCAATTTCATTTTTTCCAGCCTTTCCTGTGTGATGAACAATAATTCACAACTGAAGATATACAAATAGCCATAATAATGGTTCCTTGCTCCTTTTCATAACTTTCAAACCATTCTGCTTACCTGAGCTAACATCCACGACTCATATTGCCCCTACCACTTACCTTCTGCTTTCTCCATCACTGCTACTTTTACCCAGGCTGCCTGCTAACATTCAGAGCCAAAGTTTCATGACATCTCCATTAGTGGGTGTGCAACTCTGTGAGCACAAAGATCCCCACTGAGAGCCAAGTAAAGTCAATGAAAGGTCTCCCATTGACTGCAAAGAGCATTCGATCAAGTCCACATGCGCGAACACTTTCCAAGTACCACCTGAATGCACAGCTGACAGGGTTTGTGCAGGTAAATTCTATCACTTGGACATGCAAATGATAGAAGCTATCAACAGTATACACAAGTGTTAGGGTCCAGAAAGTGTGCACTTGCAAAGCTTTCTATGCACAAATGGAGACCAAGTCAAAAACTGGATTTCCAATAGATTGGCTAAGAAAGGGGGATTCCTAATCCTTAATTCAGACGCCATTCTCCTCAGCCCATTTTAAAGACAGTTCATGAAATTCAGGCCTCAAAAATTCAGTTTTGTGTTAAGTTTGGAACCTGATACAGTTTACTTTAAATACTTTTGAAATTCCCTTCAGTGAATTTTCATAATGACTTAGGTCAAGTCACTTCACCTTAGTGTGCCTCAGTTTCCCTGTCTGTAAAATAGAGGTAATGATACTTATCCACGTGAATTCTGAGTCAGCCAAAAGTTCTCCTGGAACTTTGAATACCACTCAGCCCTCCTAGCACATGCATCATTTAACACAGAACAATGGCTTAAAGGTACAATACAGCCCTTAACCTGAATATAATCAATTATGAATATATTTGTTTAGAAGACACTGTCAATTAGTAGCTGGCCTCATTTAATAATTGTACCATTGCCCTGCAAGCCTCAGGGGAAAGTAATTAAACTTAATTGAAGCTGCCCTCATTTGGAAGCTGCCCTTCATTTAAAGTTGCATAGAAAAAGAATTAAATATTGTAGAAACCATGGATTCTAAATGAAGATGTATGGCAAATGCAAATCAACCCCCACATGTCAGCACCTGTCCCAAGGCATTTTGAGTTTCTTGACTTACTTACCTATAATGCATGTGTAGCGGGGTGGTCCACCGCTCCTGCCCGGAAGGGCATAAGATAGCCCTGGAGAGGGCTGAGGAAGGGAGAAAAGCTGGGCTGATTGGGGAAACAGCCTCAGCTGGTTCTATAAAGGCCAGGGAAGCCAGGAGCAGAGACAGTCTCTCTCTAGCTGTAGAGGGAGATGGGCCTGGCTGCAGGGAGCTAGAGATAAGGTACCAGGAGTGGAGCAGGGCTGGGGAAAGGCCAAGGGAGCTGGGGAGCTCTGGCCAGAAAACCCCCCAGGCTGCGGCCTAGTATAAGGCCAAACAGGTACTGGGGTTGCAGGGGACAGCCGAAGGCTAGACAGAGGCAGCAGGCCCAAACCCAACCTTGCTGGTGATGAGTAGGCTGATACTGCAGTCTGCCCCAGGGTGCAGGGGCTAGACAATGACTGGCAGTAGCCTTATACTGAGGCGAGATAGGGATAGTGGGTGGGGGTTTCCTGGGGAGGGGAGACCCTGAGAGGAAGGGGTTACTGCCAAGGGGCAGCACCCTAGATAATGGGGCACTGGGTCTGGAAGGGACATGGGGGGCCAAGCGGCAGCAGGACACCAGCCTGCAGAGGGTGCTCCGGAGGCTGGATGAGCTAATTCCCTGAGACAACAGCAGGAGGTGCTGCAGGGGTGAGTCCTGCATCACTACAGTGTGCTAGTACAGTAAGAAACATAATGCGTCACAGAAAACTGTTGTGAAAATGCTGTAAATTCTATTAGTTCTGAAATTAAAATATACAGCAGGCAAATAAATAGTTTTAAGTTGATGTGTCCAAAGAAATCTGAATCTCAAATTGTGTTGCCCCCAACAAGAAAAGATGGTTACTTTTAGTCAGAATTACTTTTTTAGGGCTGTCTAGCAATTAAAAAAAATAATCACGATTAATCATGCTGATAACAATAGAATACCATTTATTTTAAATATTTTGGATGTTTACTATATTTTCAAATATTTATTTCAATTACAACACAGAATACAAAGTGGACAGTGCTCACTTTATATTTATTACAAGTACTGTAGTGCAATTTCTTTATCATGAAAGTTGAACTTACAAATATAGAATTATGTACAAAAAACCTCCCCTGCATTCAAAGATAAAACAATGTAAAACTTTAGAGCCTACAAGTCCACTTAGTCCTACTTCTTGATCAGCCAATCATTCAGACAAACAAGGTTGACTACAGTTTGCAGGAGATAATGCTGCCTGCTTCTTGTTTATGATGTCACCTGAAAGTGAGAACAGGCGTTCACATGGCACTGTTGTAGCCAGCATCGCAAGATATTTACGTGCCAGATGCGCTAAAGATCCATATGTCCCTTCATGTTTCAGCCACCATTCCAGAGGACACACGTCCATGCTGATGATGGGGTCTGCTTGATAACGATCCAAAGCAGTGTGGACTGATCCATGTTTATTTTCATCATCTGAGTCAGATGCCACTAGCAGAAGGTTCTTTTTTGGTGGTTTTGGTTCTGTAGTTTCCACGTCAGAGTGTTGCTCTTGTAAGACTTTTCTAAAAGCATGCTCCACACCTCGTCCCTCTCAGATTTTTGGATGGCACTTCAGATTCATAAATCTTGGGTCAAGTGCTGTAGCTATTTTTAGAAATCTCACATCAGTACCTTCTTAGCGTTTTGTCAAATCTGTTGTGAAAGTGTTTGTAAAACGAATATGTGCTGGGTCATCATCCAAGACTGCGGTAACATGAAATATATGCAGAATGCAGGTAAAACAGAGCAGGAGATATACAATTCTCTCCCCCAAGGAGTACAGTCACAAATTTAATTGATGTATTATTTTTTAACAAGCATCATCAGCATGGAGGCATGTCCTCTGGAATGGTGGCCAAAGCATGAAAGGGGCATATGAATGTTTAGCATATCTGGCATGTAAATAACTTGCAATGCCAGCTACAAAAGTGCCATACGAACACCTGTTCTCTCTTTCAGGTGACACTGTAAATAAGAAGCAAGCAACAGTATCTCCTGTCAATATAAAAAAACTTATTTGTCTTAGCGATTGGCAGAATAAGAAGTAGAACTGAGTGGACTTGTAAGCTCTAAGGTTTTGTTTATAAGTGCAGTTATGTAGCCAAAAATATTTGCATTTGTAAGTTACACTTTCATGATAAAGGGATCACACTTCAGTACTTGAATGAGGTAAATTGAAAAATTCTATTTCTTTTGTTTATCATTTTTATAGTGCATATTTGTAGTAAAAAATAATATAAAGTGAGCACTGTGCACTTTGTGTTCTGTGTTGTAATTGAAATCAATATTGAAAATGTAGAAAAACATCCAAAAATATTTAGTAAATTTCAATAGGTATTCTATTGTAATTGCGATTAATTTTTTAAATCACAATTCTTTTTTTTTTTTGAGTTAATCACATACGTTAACTGCAATCAATTGACAGCCCTACTTTTTTTTTAAAGTTAGTTTTATTACTGTGAAGGGGTTGACTCACCACTAGTGCCTCTTTGTGCCAGGCCTGGCATAACTGCTCTCTCCCTGTCTGGCAGTGCGATGTTCTGCCTCTTCCTGTGATTTGGCCGTTGGGCCAGGGCACTTTAAAATGTCTCCCTTTCTGGGGTACTCAACAAACAGAAGCAAGGGGGATTAACACAAATGAATCATCCCAAAGCTGATATCAGGTTGACTTCCTTCAGAGGGCGCTCATCAGGCTGTGGCCCTAAACTGAGTTGAACACAGAGGAAAGATTCCTTCTCAGAGTGAGGCAGCATCTGGCCTTCCCTTCCTTCAGGCCAGGACCACCAGCAAGCAGTTATCTGTGTTGTGCCTGCCTTCAGTCTGTCCTTTCTCCAGCATCTGCAGACTGAAGATCAGCTTTCCTTGCTGGTCTGCCATCAGCTGAGCTGGGTTTCTTCCTCATAAGCTTTTCCCCCTTATCCTGACATCTCTCACAGATGCAGCAGGGTGGCACCACCTGAGCCCATATTAGCTTGTTAACCCTGCATTATGCAATGTGGGGTCTGTATATCCCAGCACAATTATGCATATAGCATTTCCTAGAGTCAGAAGAAGTTGCTGATCTGCACTTAAACATTTTAGACAGATCCTCAGCTGGCATACATCAGTTTAGCTCTACTGAAGTCAATGGAACAATGCTGATGTACCTCAACTGAGGATCTGACCCTTTCAGTCCAATAACAGATGGCACATCCAACCTGATGCTGAAAATAAGGGCTAGCCTTCCGCCTCTGTTTTCTTGTAACAGCACCAAATGATGATTATGCACCTTGGGAAGAACACAGACCTAATTAGCATATGCACTCTTCTTACGGTGCATCATAGGGCTCACCTAGCTGAGTCAAGTCAGTGGAAAGAACATGCAATGCAATCAGTTCATTTCAAGTACTGAGGCAGGAGGCCAATTTTAATTTTCAGCCTGAGGCTAGACATGCATGTCAATCAATACATATTAGAGTACAAATAGAGCTGATGGAACTGCAAGTGCACAGTATTTGCATAGCGCTGACAATGTGTTTGGTGCTGTACAACATTTACAGAAAGATACCATATAAATGTGACTTACGCACTCTTTAATACCCCTTTACAGTAGGGGTCTTAATGTAAATGAGAATCAGATCCTGCCCTAAGAAACCTACAACTTAAAACTAGCAGGTGGTTAACCAGGCATCGTTTTCCATGTCAGCCATCTGTGCTTCCTTGGAAAGCTTTAAAAGAAAAGTAGAAACTATTTCTGAAATTTATACTAGTACATTCATTCTGCATATCCCTCTGTGCACAGCCCTTCTTTCCCAGTATTAATGTTCTAATGTAGTAGGGTTTTGAATGGGCTCCATAGTTTCATTGGATTCTAGTTTTCTTCACTGTGGGGTAGAAAATCAACACAGAAAAATTGCACGATTAAGCAAAATCAGACTTTGATTTAGATTACTTTTATGATAAAAACCCTAACCACACTGTGTGTACTGAATAGCCTGGAGACAGATCGACAGATATTTGTTACTTTAGCCAGTGAAACTCTCTTCATTTTCTTTGCCACAGCTCAGATTTGCTTTGTGTGTTTAACGGACTTGTATTTTGTTGTCAAACCAGACATGTACATAGTAATGATGACTTAATTTTAAAGATGACTTAAAATGCTCACTCTCTCTCCACCTCCACTCCCCTCTACCCCCCCACCCCAAAAGCTATTTAGGATTCCCAAAGATTATTAGAATATGGGTAAACATGGATGAACATATTGTAAAACAAAGAGCTGAAAATTATATCCTCATTTTCTTACCTCAGCTATGGTGCCAATATTCAGGAAGATTGAATAGTTTCTTAAATTTTCATGGGGAATGGAGTTCAATCCTCTGTACAGAATTTCTGAGGAAGGGTGGGGCTGATCTTAGCCCCACCCTTGGCATAGCTTGTCCTGGTGTGGAGGGTGGTGGGTATGTTGAAGATGTGGCTAGTCCACTGCAGGACTCTGACAATATCTGGCTGGTATAACATCCTCTTTCAGGTTACCACCATCTGATGTAAGTTAGAGAAACCTGCAGGCTGCCCTAACTTTCTCTGGGGCCATTGCTTGGCAACACCAGGAATTAGGGGAATGAAAAGGTGGCAACCCTTCCCTGAATTCCCTTCAGGCCCTGTGCTGAGCAGATTTGAGGATTATGGGGCCAGTGATTTTTTTTTGTGTAGTTGAACTCTGCAGACAACAAATATCATTTTGAATTGCCATTTGCATGTTTCTTCATCTAGGCACCACAGTGATCTAGGTTCTGCAATTACCATGGATAGATTAAGCAAATATACAAATAAAGCACAGCTGTATCCATCAGTTAGGAAAAAACATGAAATGGGATAGATGAATTGTTCATCTTAATGAGAGATACAAGGTGGGTGAGGTAATATTTTTATTGGACCTACTTCTGTTGATGGAAGGGACAAGATTTCAAGCCACACAGACCTCTTCCCTTCCACCAATAGAAGTTGGCCAAATAAAAGATATTACCTCAGCTACCTTGTCTTTCTCATATCTTGGTACTGACACACCTATAACAACACTGTTCACCTCAATATCAGTCATGTGGCTATGCTTCCTTAGCTTCTTTATACAGGATCACTGTGAAGAACTGAGTTCAGACTCTCAGGGTAATGTGCTTTTACTGCTTCATCTGGCAATATTACAAGCCCTAGCACAATGGAAGGAACACAGTTCCCTGTTTTAGTTCTTAGCCATCAAAGTCTTGAACTTGAGGCTTCCAGGTAAAAATGTTTACCTTTCACCTCTAATTTCAAATACCAAGTCCAACATGGCAAATAAACCTGACTTCAAAACATTTTGAACTGAGAGCTCATTTCAGTCCTTCTTTTTCAGCAAATCTTTGCCTTGAGTGTAATCACCAGCCTTTAAATGAGTGGTTCTCCAGCATTTTCACTCAGTGGACCATTTTGGAGAGAGCTACTCTTACGGACTATCTAACCTCCGAATATCCCAGTCCCCCATTGCTTAATAATACAAATATTTCATTCTGCGCACCCCGAGGAGAGGCTCCAGAGACCACCCTGAGACACAGACACCCCCACGCTTTATAACAATACTCTCTTTATTTGTCATAATGACTCACTGGGCCGAAGGCAGTGAAGTTGCAGCCATTCAATGGTCATGAAGAATAGTCTCATCAACCCGTTTCATTTTTTCTTCTTCAAAATGCTAACTAAGCCCACAATAGGTCTACATTGTCAAAAGTGATTTTAGAAAAAAGCAATAAAGAAACCTTTAAATGAGTTCAGTTCATGTCTGTGGAAGTCGCTGTAAAAGAAAACGTGCATTTGGGGGACATTTAAGGTTGGCATATCAGTGCTCAACTTCGGTCCTTGGCATTGCTGTTAGTGCTGTGACATTTGAAACAACCATCCTAGGCAGCCTGGTTGCCAGACATCAGCCACGTTGGCAAGAAGTGGCTCCATAGGGAAGAGAAGAAGGCATCTAAAGAAAATGAGTAAATGTCTGTTCAGGCCCCTTTATCAGCTGAAACAAGCAGATGCTCCCAAAATCTTCTCCTATCTGACTGCGCCAGAAGAGGGAAGCAACTCCGGGGAAAGTCATGTAGGAATAGGGTAGGT
Organism: Mauremys mutica; assembly: GCF_020497125.1. Classification (NCBI taxonomy): domain Eukaryota; kingdom Metazoa; phylum Chordata; order Testudines; family Geoemydidae; genus Mauremys; species Mauremys mutica. Next base: position 96,301,172 of record NC_059077.1, on the reverse strand, counting down.
AACAATATTCTTTTTAAATATAGAAAAGAAGAGGAGAAACCCAAAACTGTCACATAGGCTAGTACTGCAAACTACTGAACGAGTCACAATTTTAGAACTTTTTGCCCTTTCTGCTGACTTCTCAAGAAGCCTGGGACTGGTCTCAACAGAAAAGTTCATAAAAATGGACCTGTTTCCACTGTCTGTATTCTGTATTTCATATTCCAATTTGCTAGAGCACTAGGATGACTGTAACATGCTCCTTCTTTCACAAAAGTGATTTTTTTCCATTCTACTACTGCCAATCATTTATTTTCACTTCAGATATGCTGAATTAATTCAAAACCTTCAGATTTCATACTGTGGGGTTTGACCCATGACCTAGAGTTAAAAGACTTCCCATTAACAATCCCCTGAGCCAGTGCTCCTTTAGCTAACTTTTAGAACAGAACATATTGTTCTTCCCAAATATAATCTGCTGTGGCCTTGCACAGGCAAAGTAAATCAGCTGGTAAGAATTTCCTGTACACTGAACAGACATTTCAATGTTATGGGCCAGATTTTCAAAAGCAGAGGCCCAAGGTCAATGGGTAAAAATGTGCATACAAATGTCCACCTATACTTGTATACTCATTTACTGTATTTCTGCACACACTTAGATAGCCAAGTGGCCATTTGAGCAAGCAAATACTCTACTTGTGTTCACAATCAAAGCAAAGGCATACACAAATGTACACATACAACAGCATGAATATTTTTGCACATGCCAGAGACAGCTCTGAGACACAGCTTTGTTGTGGGGAGGGGAGGAGCAGTCCAATACTGTAGAATAACTTCCCCAGGAACTAAAGACCATCACAAATCACATCACCTTCTACTCCAAGTGTAAAGCATATTTCATCAACCTTGTCTTGTCTAATAAAAACACATAGCAACATGCTATTTAAAAAAAACACCACTATACTGCACTAACAATTTTTCCCCTGGGGAAAGCATGAGAGAGAGAACAAACCCCACAAGACAGATGTTACTCACAGCTCTTGATACACTACTGGGAAGGTGCTCAGAGACTACAGTCATGAGGGAAGTATAAGAACCTAAATAGAACAGAATAGAGCTCTGCTTTTGAAAATCTGGGCCTTTGTTTACAGACACACATAATGTGCTCTTGGTATTATGCCATAAGTTACCAAGATAAATCAAGGGTATAGTATGTATTATAATGTACCCAGCCAGGTTTTCATTGCACCATAGTTCAATTCTGTTATAATTCCATTAGTCCATTTGATTTATTTCTGTTTTACAGTGGCATAGGAGAGTTTGGAACCAGGCCTGCAGTTTTGCTCATTTCTCACTTCCTAAAAATTGTTGTTAACCTACAATTTCCCCTTGCTTTCTAAGTATACCAATCTCTTATGTGTCATTTGCCTGCTATGTACATTCATGCACATAAACATACAGGACTGGTTTAGGTTGGTGACTCAGAACCAAAGTAATAGGGTTTCCCTTGTTCAACAGGCAACCCTCAACCATTTGTCTCTGAGATTCTCCCATTCAAGCAACATTTTACTACAAAGATAGTAATATTACCAGTCCAGAATAAAACATGCATTATAGTAAAATATTGTGAAATAACAAATTTTCTGTGGATTCCATATCTGAGATTTTTCCACCAAGCTTCAGACAAGCTGTTGCTCCCAATATGTTCTAAGACACAGAGGGCCTGAATCTTATTTACATTTCTGTGATGGTGTAAAGGGGCCATAAAGGGAGTGTAACTGTAACTCATGCCCATTTTAAGGCACTTTTACATTAGTAAAGGGGCATTAGTGTAAATGAATATGAGGCCCATAAGTCTTCTAACTAGTATGGGGCTAAACAAATCAGGCCCTGTCAAACCGAAGATGGCAAAAATCTTAAGAAATCCCTTTGAAACTACCCTTTTGTCAGAATTTTTATGAGGTGCTATATAAGTAGTATCTGATTTTTATCTTTGTTCTACAAGAGCCTAAGTGCAAATTGCTCATTTAGAATTACAGTATTGTTGCAAAGGTCATAATTTAGTAATTCATAGATTTGCTATAAAATTAATACCTTTGTTAGTTGGATTTTATCCTGTGTTATGTGGCTGGAAGTCACTGAATTGGACATGACCTAGACCAGATACAGTTCAAAGTAGTTACTTATTTATATTAACTATTACACTGTGGTGGAAAGATTGACCATTATGCTAATGTGTGCTGCTGTGTCTGCATAAAAGTACAGTGTCAGTTAAACTCTAGTTCCAGATCTCACCATTGTGTGTTTACATGATGCTGTATCTACAAAACAAAAAATTATTTATTCTGTGAGTATACCCTGATGATCTAAATCTTGCTGCTATGCAATACATACACCAGTTATTCTGTATCTGTATTGTGGAAAATGTGTGATACTCACTCCAATTTGACATTTGTTTCAGTCCATCCCTCCCCATATGAATTTTTTTTCCTCTATGCCTGGCTAAGAGGCTGTATCCCACTTTGTCAGACAACAACTGAATCACACATTTGGCACTTCCAAGCTTGACTACTGCAGTGTACTGTACACAGGAATAACAATAGTCCTGAAAAAACTTTAGTGGGTTCAAAACATGGCAGCCCATTTGCTGAGCAACACAAGCTAATTTGAACTGACCTAGTGCTCCAGAAACTAAATTGACTTCCCATTAAACACAGGCTCAAATTCAAGGTTCTCTCCTAATTTTCAAAGCCTTCAATTGACAGGGCCCTGGGTGATATGTCCAGCACCATCTCTGACACCACAACCAAAATCTTCCACAAACTCCCCAGGGCCATGGAATTTTCATTGACAAAGGTGAGACTCATGAGAGATGAAGAGAGAGACTCCTTTCCATAAGACATCAGAATGAGCACATATCCCACTGCCTTCAGGTCAAAATGCGAGAGGCATCCCTCAGCATACCTTTGAGAAAATAACATTAATAAGGGGAAATTACTTTACCTTGTAATGCTGCTCCTCTAATGCCATACACATTTGAGCCTTGGCTTGACCTAACTGCAGGCCAGACAGCACACAGCCAGGAAAAATGCAATCAGATAGCCCTTTGGGGATATTCTTTATGGCTCAGTCTCTATGCAGCAGAGAAAGTAGCTGCCACCCAGGTCCAGTGTAATCATTTGATATGTGAGAAAAATAGAAAGAACAACACAAAGAATACTAACTGGGAGGAGTACTGAAGAAGACTCAGCTTGCAGCTCCAAACCAAAGGTCAGTAGCAAGATGAAGTAACTGTAAGAAACAACTCAGCATAAGCTTGAGGCAGCAGACTCAAAGAAAGAAGCCTTAAGGTACAGCCATCATCTCAGGTAAGGGCAACTGATTCACCTAAATAAATATCTAAATCGCTTGAAGCCTCCATAGATATAAAGAGCTGAAGAGACAAGGCTTCCTAGATCAAGAGATTGAATAGCACTGACTAGGAACCAGGGAATAAAAAGGATACCCAGCCCTCAACAGTAAGAGCTATTAGATGGAATTAGATAGAACCATTGAGCAACTCCTGTAGGGAGGGAGCTTTTGATTGACCATACATTCGAAAGATAATGGCTGAATTTCCCAGGAGCCTCTGAGGTCCTGAGCATGCCCAGCAGGGCAGAGCCCTTGAGTTAGCCTCTGGATAAATAAACTTAAGCAGTAGCTGAGTTCCCCTAAAAGATTTGCACTGGAAGACGACAGACCTACAAATGAAAACACTGTCCAGATGAGTCAGGAGAGAAGAGACAAGAAATAGAGATTAACAATGATTAGACAACACATGAATGATATTTGGAAATCATTTAAGAACACCTTAATGGGATAGCCTAATTTTGGCAATTAATTCGTCTTTGACTACTAGCGGTAAATATGCCCAATGGCTTGTGATGGGATGTTAGATGGGGTGGGATCTGAGTTACTACAGATAATTCTTTTCTGGGTGTCTGGCTGGTAAGTCTTGCTCACATGCTCACAGTTTAGCTGATCGCCATATTTAGGGTCAGGAAGGAATTTTCCTCCAGTGCAGATTGGCAGAAGCCCTGGGGGTTTTTCACCTTCCTCTGCAGCGTGGGGCACGGGTCTCTGCACCTTGCTGGAAGGTTCTCTGCATCTTGAGGTCTTTAAAACATGATTTGAGGACTTCAATGGCTCAGACACAGGTTTGATACAGGAGTGAGTGGGTGAGATTCTGTGGCCTGCATTGTGCAAGAGGTCAGACTAGATGATCATAATGATTCCTTCTGACCTTAAAGTCTATGATTCTATGATTGTGGATAGTTCTCTGAAAATATTCACTCAATGTGCAGCAACAGTCAAAAAAAGCAAACAGAATGTTGGGAATCATTAAGAAAGGGATAGATAATAAGACAGAAAATATAATATTGTTCCAATATAAATCCATGATACACTCACATCTTGAATACCGTATGCAGCTGTGGTTGCCCCATCTCAAAAAAGATATATTGGAATTGGAAAAGTTCAGAAAAGGGCAACAAATATGACCAGGGGTATGGAACAGCTTCTTTGTGAGGAGAGATTAATAAGATTGGGACTTTTCAGTTTGGAAAAAATACGACTAAAGGGTGAGAAATATGATAGAGGTTAATAAAATCATGACTGATATGAAGAAAGTAAATAAGGAAGTGTTATTTACTCCTTCTCATAACACAAGAATTGGGGGTCACCAAATGAAATTAACAGGCAGCAGGTTTAAAACAAACAAAAGGAAGTATTTCTTCACACAATGCACAGTCAACCTGTGGAACTCTTTGCCACAGGATGTTGTGAAGGCCAAGACTATAACAGCGTTAAAAAAACCTAGATATGTTCATGGAGGATAGATCCATCAATGGCTATTAGCCAGAATGGGCAGGGATGGTGTCCCTAGCCTCTGTTTGCCAGAAGCTGGGCATGCATGACAGGGGAGAGATCATCTGATGATTACCTGTTCTGTTCATTCCCTCTGGGGCACCTGTCATTGGCCACTGTCAGAAGACAGGTTACTGGGCTAGATGGACCTTTGGTCTGATGCAGTATGGCTGTTTTTATGTCCTTATGTTCTTAATTGTTGTAGAAAGTCTTGGCAGGAAAGAGGGTTTGGGGAAACATATTCATGAAAACATTGTTCCAATATAGCAAGAACTACACCAGGTACCATTGTTCATTCAAAGTTCTGTATAGTCACCAATACAAAATAATTTGCTGGTTAATAGTACTATTTAGAACCCTGCTGCCTCTGGATGGGTGCCCCATATTGTGGTTATGCAAAAGAATGCAGGAGGCATATGGTTTATAAGCGGAAAGAATTGATTTATCTGCTATAGATTTTGCTAGTATTTATCATCAAGTCCTTCTGCACCAAGATAACTGCTAATGACTTGATTGCCCTATTTTGTTACATTTGAAGGACATTTACACTGTCACCTTATGTATCTTCTCCAGTGGCTTTTCAGAAAGTTATGGTGGCCATATCACAGAAATTGCAAGATATGTAAAGCCGCCTTCATGATAAAATGTATTTAGAGCCCATGGAACAAAACATACAGTAAATCTACAAGCTGTGTTGTTTCATTTAAATTAAGAGGTCTCAGAGTGAATATGGAAAAACATAACTTCTTCCAGAAAAGCTTAATTTTCCTAAGACATGCAATTTCTTTGGGTAATTTGGTGCTTGATAATTACCATGTCATGACAGTTTTGAATACACCAGCAAAACTTCTAGACAGATCTTAGCATAAATTGCCACTAATATTGTGGGACCCTTTAAACATGTACATTCATAATGTGATGCTATTACACTGACTGGTTATTATAGCAAATAGCCTAAAACAACCTTCATGTTCCATGTTACCATAGATGTTATTACTACCTATTTTACTTTGGTGTTTAGCCATAAAAGAAATCTTTGCTAAAATGTGTATAACTTACCCTCAATGACTGTGTTGCCTTCCTACCAGATGCACAATCATCATACAAGTTCATGAGTATATTATCCTCAGTCCAGTGACAAATTTGAAAGTTTTAGTCACATCCTACACAGTCTATTAAGAATTAAAACAAGCCAGGGAATACAGTTGAAACTGATTTTCTTCATCATTCTGAGACTACACCTGCTACTGTACCTTTTAGCAAACATTTTTCAGAGAAAGGTCCTTGATGACTAGGGCCCTACCAAATTCACAGCCATGAAAAATGCTTCACAAACCATGAAATCTGGTCTCAAACCCCTACCTCCCCCCCAGTGAAATCTGGTCTTTTGTGTGCTTTTACCCTATACTATACAGGTTTCACAGGGGAGACGGGTGTTTCTCAAATTGGGGGTCTGGGCCCAAAAGAGAGTTGGTGGGAGTTGCATGGTTATTTTAAGGGGGGGGGTCACGGTATTGCCACCCTTACTTCTGCATTGACTTCAGAGTTGGATGGCCAGAGATGGCTGTTGGCTGGGCGCCTAGCTCTGAAGGTGGCACCCTGCAGGAGCAACGCAGAAGTAAGTTTGGCAACACCATACCATGACATCCTTACTTTTGTGCTGCTGCTGGCAGTGGCTCTGCTCTCAGAGCTGGGCTCTCGGCCAGCAGCCACCACACTCCAGCTGCCCAGGTCTGAAGGCACCACCACCAGCAGGCTTCTTTAAAATACAGCCAGCTCTCCTGGACTCCTTTCCCCCTCATATTAGCCTCCCAGGCGATCCTGCCCATCAGTTCCCTGAGGGAGTCAAAGTCTGCTTTTCTGAAGTCCAGGGTCTGTATTCTGCTGCTCTCCTTTCTTCCTTTTGTCAGGATCCTGATGTGACAATCTTATGATCACTGCTGCCCAGATTGCCACCCACTTCTACTTCCCCTACCAATTCTTCCCTGTTCGTGAGCAGCAGGTCAAGAGGCGCATGGCCCCTAATTTAGTTGGGGTTGCTCCTGCTTTGAGCAGGGGGTTGGACCAGATGACCTCCTGAGGTCTCTTCCAACTCTAATCATCTATGATTCTATGAAAAAGCAGCATTGTAAGTAGCACTCCTGATATCAGGAAGCTGCAATAACAAATCCCACAGTAAATGAAACAAGAAAAAGAAAGAATATTCTAGCACCCTCTGCTAAGATACTAAAGAAGATGACTGTTCACTTGAAGATGTCAGTGACAGAAAGAAAGGTACATTGATTGAGGTGACTGGGAACTAGCATCTTGGGGTAACAGTCTCTGATCCAAACTCAGGATGAGGATGTTTTGAAAAATTTCTTGCCATAAGAAGCTGAAAGAAAAGCCCCTCAGTGAAAAACACAGGGATTGCCTGTGTCATAGGTCTCACCCCCACTTGGAGCTGTTGGGCTCCAATGTGGGGACCTGACTTGGTTTCCCTCTAAACTAAAATCCTAGTTTAGATCTAGTAAGCTGCCACCACTCAATCAGATATGTGGATTGAGACACAGTCCTTCCCCAAAATCCTAGGGGATTCCAAGAGCCCCAAATCCATGGAGTTCTTACACCCAGGAGAAATAAACCATTCCCCCTGCTTCCTCCCCCCTCCCTTTTCCTAGGAGAGATACCGGGATCTAACTACAGAGGGATACCTCCCCCTTCTCTTTCCCTGAGAATCCACCCAAGGAAAGACCAAACAAGTCCTTAATAGAAAAGAATTTATTAAAGAATAAAAAGAAAGTAACTTGTCTCTGTAACTCAAGATAGAACAATACAGGGTCTAAGCTTATCAATCTCTGGAGAGAATCCCCCTCCCCCTTTCTTTCTCAGTGAAAGCAAAGTAACAGCAAACAGGAATAAAGAATTTCCTTTAGCAAACACACAATTGCAAATGTAGAAAGCAACTCAAAAGACTAATTCGCCTTTCTAATTAATACTCACTATTAAATAGTAGGAACTACTCCAGGAGAACTTGGAGACATGACTGACCTCTCTTAGATCCAAAAAGAGCTCTAACAAAGAACACAGACAAAGGCTTCCCTCCACAGAGATTTGAAAAAATCTTGTCTCTGATTGGTCCTCTGGTCAGGTGGTCATCAGGTACTGCATGTTAACCCTTTACAGGTAAAAGAGACCTTAACCCTGATCTGTTTATTTATGACAGCCTGTCTCTTGGAAACCCTGGCATACATTGCTGCTACAGTGGGAGGGTATGGAACAGGAACTGGGAGATTCCCCTTTGCGGTCTTGGAGGACCTGAGGAGCAAGGAAATGCAATGACTTTTCCTGTGAGCCTCTGGAACTGGACAGCAAATGGGATGCATTGGAGGATATTAGAAGGGGTGATGAGAGACCAGGAAGAATGCTAATGGAAATTGAGAGGAGCACTGAATCCCAGCCCAGTATTGTGTTGGCGTCTCTCTGTGGTTTCATCTTAGGGGAGTGTAGACATGGAGCAAAGAAAGGCAGGTGGCTTGGGATGAACTAGGGATACTTGGATGATGAAGAAGAGGAAAGGGGGATTGGAGGGAGTGGATGTAGCCTGCTATCTTGTATTGCACAACTAATTTCCTGAGAGGGGGATGACATTTTTGGATAGATATGGGGAGAAAGATAGACCAAGTCACCACAGACCTAGCTGGGGCAACTCAAAAACAGGAACTTAGGCATTAGGAGAAGCAGCAGTCATTTGACAAGCAGTCACCTAGCAAGAAAATGCTGGTCTCTTTAGGTCTACAGATCAGACTAGTGCTTACAGGGGACAAATTATTTGACATTTATGCTGCTGCTTTAAGAAGCAATGGGGAAGGAAGGAGCAAGCTAGGTGGTGGATCAGGGGATTTGGGCTAAGGAACCAGCATTGAAAGAGGGGATTCAGAGCATTGGCTTAGGGGGAAATGAAAATGGATAACATGGTGGACGTGAGTGAAAAATATGTTGCTCACTTGCGGTATACAGAAGTGGAACCACTTAGGCCTTAGAGGGTTATATTGGTGATATGGAGAAGACTGCAATTCTCTCTGGTGGATTTCCTGGAAGTAATTCAGCTAGCAGACTCTGAAGAATTTGACCTGTTTTAAAACTAATGAGGTAATGCAAAAAATCCAAAGGTACAAGGCTATGGAAGGGTACAAGGAAAAAGGGATTGGCAGTGGGGGTAGGTGGTAACACAGCTGACCCTTCCTTCCTCCAAAGCTTCAGCCCACATTTATTCATCCCCAACCCATCTGATTTTGGGCAATAGGTTTTTTGCATTTAGGTGGGTATAGGAAGTGGAGGTGGCAAGGCAGCTACGCCCTTCCAACTGTGCTTGCGATTTTTGTGATTTGGACATCGGTTTATTGGGAACTGGACTGAGACAACTGACTTATCTCACCTACATTAGGCAACTAAACAATCATCAGATGATTACAATATTAGGTTGTGACAGGAGCCTGAGCTGGATTAACATTGGTGACCTACAGGTAAAGTCTGCATACCACATTATCAATTCACTCATCTCCCAGGGTTCTCATGATAATATTTTTTAAAGGTCCTGGGTTGGCTACCTTCCTCATAACAATGAACTGGATGTTTACGACTGCCAGTGACATTACTGCAATACCACTTTATTCAATGTTGTTTACCTTTTCTTGAAGCTAGGAGCAAACAGAGGCATAGCTGAGAGTGTGGTCTGATGGGATCTTGCTTTTCAGTTTAGACCACGCTAGTTGTAGTTCTGCTTTTTTGTCAGGCCCTTGGTTTCCAGGAGTGCAGTCAGTGATTCAAGAAACAATTTGCTTCAAGTTGTACTTGATGGGAGCTGGCCATTTTATTGAAATCTGACAGATGTCGTGTCTATTTGCAATATCGTGAGCCACTGGGCTGAAGCTCTAGGCTCCTCCAATTCACGTTGGTCTGGCTTCTCTTCTACTTCAAGATTAGACCAAAAATGGGCACCCTCCCAGTTCTTTTCTGAGGTCACCAGAAATAAACCTCTGTCTCCAGAAATTTGTTTGAGGTATCACCAATCATATGATGCTTCCTACAGCACTGGACACAATTTGATGGTAAAACAAACTTAAAAATACTTGGAGATACTATTTTTATGTCAGACACAGTGCTCTCCTTTCCGTCAGTTTCTTCTGCCAGGGGATACTGGAATCTCTCTTTCACAGCTTGCTGACGATATGTAGCTTGTCTATAATTGTTACAGTTACATCTTTTCATTTAATTGATGACTTTGGCATATAGAGTCATAGCATCATAGAAATGTACAGCTGGAAGGGAGCAGGAGAGGTCCAGCGCCTTGTGCTGAGGGAAGAACAAATAAACCTAGACCATTCCTGACAAAGGCATTTGTCCAACCTGTTCTTAAAAAACCTCCAGGGATGGGGATTCCACAACCTCCCTTGGGAGTCTATTCCAGAGTTTAACTACCCTTATAGTTAGAAAGTATTTTTCCTAATATTTAACCTAAATCTCCCTTGCTGCAGATGAAGCCCATTGCTTCTTGCCCTACTTTCAGTGGACACAGGGAACAATTGATCCCTGTCCTCTTTTTAACAGCCCTTAGTGTATTTGAAGACTGTTATCAGGTCCTGTTCCCCTCCTCCCTCCCCCCCAGTCTTCTTTTCTCAGGACTAAATATGGCTAGTTTTGTTTTTTTTAACCTTTCCTCATAGGTCAGGTTTTCTAAACCTTTTCTCATTTTTGTTGCTCTCCTCTGTATTTTCCAATTTGTCCACAACTTTCCTAAAGCGTGGTGTCCAAAACTGGACACAGTACTCCATCTGAGGGCTCACCAATGCTGAGCAGAGTGGAACAATTACTTCCTGTGTCTTATATACGACACTCCTATTAATACACTCCAGAATGACATTAGCCTTTTTTTGCAAATCCATCACACTGTTGACTCATCTTGAAATTGGGAGCCACTATTACCCCCGGATCTTTTTCAACAGTACTACCATTAACCAGTTATTCCCATTTTGTAGTTGTACATTCAATTTTTCCTTCCTACTCATTTGTAGTGCTCCACTAGAAAGCATTCAGATCAATAGGAAAGGAGTGTTTCAAAGTGTGCCAACGGAAGGAGTTCTCAACTGCCAGCCTTCAGGGATGTTGCTTTGCAGATTAAGGGTGTTCAATGGTAGTTTATATCCTAGTTTATCATCAGACAGCTCATGCTGATGATGATACTGATTATATTCCCTTCTGTAACTTCTGAGGCAAACAGAGACTCAGGACTTTCACTTCATAATAAAGAGAATGGGAGAAAAAACACAATGGACGTGATCATTGTATGCCAGAAATCGAATTCCAACTCACAGCTTGTCATGCCGGACCTTTTTATTTTCCCTCACTTCTTTATCACTGTTCAAAGTGGTGAAATACTTACTTGCCCCAGGGTGGTGTGGTCAATCTTCCTGGAGATCAGCTGCCTGCCTTCATCTTGCAGACCAGGAGGAACTGAGCATTTCCCTCCAGGCAATCCATATGGTCTAGCAGTTCATTCTGTAAGTGATGCCTTATCGATTTCTGCCATAGCTTCCATAGCTGACTCAAGGAACAGAGTATCTGACAATGGCTAACAAGTTTAAACCATTAGTCCCATTTGTAACTACTCAGTGAAGGGCTTGTCAGTCACAACATACTCTATACTGCAGCATTTAGTAGACTTATAATCCCATTCATTTTCTCACAATGAACCTTGTCGCCCATGGGGGTAACTGGAAAATTATTATTTTTCCTCAAATGCTTTTCTTTTCTTCTTCTTCTTTTTGGGAACATAAAAACCATTTAGGTTGCAATGTTACAAAACAGCAATGAAGGCAATGATCTGTAGTTCTCTAGTGAGAAAATCTCTGTCCTTGTGTGCAGGATGTTGTATCTGATACTAAAAACCATCTTTGCCAGTCAGGTGCCAGCAAAGTAATTCACTGTGAATAGCAAGGCTTCCTGACAGTTGTATTATTCCTTTAAATGGTCATATTAAAAATCTTAACCCTCTTCAAGGTTGACAAGGCAGCATTAGTATAATTTTTATCCTATTACAAAAGTTCTTTTTTCTTCCTGATATCCCTGAGTAGTAGTTTGCACATTGTCATATTAAAGGTGAAATGGCCTCCTTAAAAATTATATAGATGATGAAAAGCTGTTTAAGATCCCTCATCATTAAGGGCCAAATTAGGCCACCCTTACTTACACTAACACCTTACTCCACAAGCAGTCCAATTGAAATCAGTGGTTCTTGTCAAAGAACAAGCTACTACTGAATGTGAGTAAGGGTAGCCAAATCCAGTCCTAACAGAAAATATATGTAGCCTTAACATTGCAAACAGAGATAAACAAAGAATGTCTGAAAATCAGCTCCTTCTTTACTTGCCTGCCAAGACCTGAGTTATAGGATTTCTGTGCTTCTTCTATGGCAGACAATGCTGCTGACACATAAAGCAACAGAGAAAAAATCCACCGTCCTTTTATTCTACTAGGTATTTTCTCTCATCAAGAGACATACATAACCTAAAACTCAGGGCAAGGCAGGTAAAACACCTTTAAATTCACCTCGTAAATAAGTCAATATGTTTTTGACTGGCTTGAATTTAAATTCAGGACACTTTAACCCACCTCTAATCAGTATTTAGAGAATGGAAAGACAATTTGCCTATAAAGTGTTTGTAAAACATGTTTTAGGCACAATTTCCTCATCTCATCTCAGAGTTGAAGTAAGAAGTGTTCATTAGCACTGGGTTTTCCTAGAGAACATGTTCTGACTGTGTTGTTGGTCTTATCTTGAAGTTACAGAACTTTATTTATTTAGGCAATAGCCATAAAGAAGCATATGTGGAGACAGCATGTCCTTATCTAATCTTCTGGGGGAGGGGGCGGGGAGGAAGTTAACAAATCCAGGGCAAATGTGACAGAAGTGTAAAAGATCATAGTCCTCCTGAAAAATAAATCAAAGAAAGAAAGACTTAAACAAAGATATTTCTTCACTAAAACAGGGATATAGGGAATCAAATCTCCTCTGTCAGTGATTATTTTTTCAACTAATTTTTTCTGGGGCTGGCATCTAGAGGCTGTCATATTATGACTGCTTAATTGCAATCTGGAGTATAGGAGATCAGTGATTTTTTTTAAAGCATTGGTGCAGTTTTTTGACATTTTAACAGTATTATAGACTTTTCTTACAAACTTTTTTTTTATGTGTATGTTGGTGGTGGGATATATCAGCGTATTCCCCTTTAATAAGGTTTTGTGGCGGGAGGATGTAGCAGGGATTTTGAACAGTGAGCTAACCTTCTTAAAAATAGTACGTAGAAATGACCCTTATACATTAATTTCATAAAGACTGTTGTCAGTATCTCTATGACATTCTGTAAAAGACGAGATGATTGGTATCTGCCTTATCCTATCAGTTCTGTACCCACCACACTAGTTAAAAGTCAGGGTGGTTCTTCAGAGTAGTTTATTCTATGAGTTTAATTTATTCTTGAGAGCATGTCAAATAAATGAATGTGCTGCTCACCTTGTCCTAAAAAAAGCAAAAGTCATAATGGATTGTCTAGCGACATCTTGTGGTCCACAGAGAGCATGGCACATTGGAGAGATAAGAATGGTGATTATTATCTGCACAGCTCCAAAATGTGTAACAACACTTCACGTCTGGCTTTTGCAGAGGGCTGTTCCAGGATTATTATCACACTCTTTTCATTATGCCACTCAAAATAATTTTCCTGAATTAGGATATTAATTTATAACTAATCATCACATATTAATGTAAATTTATCCACACAGGCATATTTAATCAGAGCTCTTTCATTTTCATAATATTTTAATAACAGAGCACTAAAGGAAACTTGCAAGATATAAAGTTACATGAATAGTGTTTATAATCTTAGCCTATTTAAGGGATTCAAAAGCCAGGCTCTTCTGAAAACTGAAATATGGCATCATTTGAACTCATGGATTATCATTATGATTACCCTGTAAAACATATACACTTATGGATAGATACATACTGTCATTTTTAATGATACCATCCATAGCAATCATTGTGTGACAATTAGATGTTTTTTCCAACTAGAGTAATTATAATGTATTTTATGTATTTAATGTGCTTTAATGTATTTTAGGAGCTTCAGTGCAGCAGTATATCACCAGGAGGGCCAGAAAAGAAAGCCTTTTAAAGCAGTATGTGTACATGCGGGTGTATATATGTGCATGTGTATGTTTTTGAAGATTACTTTTTGCCTCCTTGCATTCATTTTTTGAATTGATTCTTTAGTAGCTCTACAGATACTGTAAGGCTCCAATAATTCTAATGAGTATTGATGGCTGCTGTCTCTTAAAAGAATGGCTTGTTGTGAATAATAAATCACAACTCATTGTAGGAAGAATAGTACTGCAGCACTTATGGTGACATTGTTTCCATCCTGTCTCTTCTCAAAATATCAATGAAACAGCAACGTGTGGTATCCTGATTTAAACATATTTGCTGTCTAAAGATGGGTCAAGTAGTCTGTGAATAATTTAGGTACCTCTAAGTACTCAGGTATTTGGAAGGCTATAGTTAGAACTAGTACAGTGTGTGAAATTCTGTCATTTGCACACATGTAAATCTCAACTAACTGAGAGCAAAATCTGCCCTATTAATTTTTTTTGTTACCCATGTTCCTTCTCAGCCCTGGTTGGCTTTTTTAGGTTATCGTCTAAAGATTCTTCCTTTGCTTCCCAAACAAAAGACGTGCTTCCCAGTATAACACTACAGTAGCTAACATGTTAATTGACAGTGACTGACTTTTCTCAAGTAATACATACAGGAATGATAATGAGTCACACATTATCAAAATATAATGCAGAACTTGCAGGTACCCGTGGGTATTGTATACTAATAGCTTGTTTCTACTCCCATTAAAAATGCTCCTTGCTAAAGCAGCAATGGTTCAGGTATTGGACATTTTTTCAGGATTAATGGGTACCTGGGAGGAGATTATGATCAGATGCATAGCCAAAGCCATTTATACCAATTCATACGAAATGCCTAGTACTAAAGTTATTAATTCTCTTAAATGCTCAAAGTGGAAAATAAAACCTATAATATTTTGTATTTCTATGGTGGTTCTCAAACTGTGGGGTCAGGAGCCAAGCCTTTGGGGTTCCACTTTGGCTCCCCGGCCCAGAGCGGCAGGGCTTGGACAGTTTCAGGCTTCAGTTTCCCCTCCTGGGGTCTTGTGATAAGTCTTCTTGTCAGAAAGGGTTCGTGATGCAATTAAGTTTGAGAACCTCTGCTATAGGCCTTCCAAGTAAGGATCTCAAGTGCTTTATAAACAATAATAAATTAAGATTGCCATGCCATTGTAAGGGAAGTAGTATTATTTGTTTTTGTAGATGGTGAAACTGAGGTACAAAGAGGTCAAATAATTTACCCCAAGCTCCAGAAGATGTTTGTGGCAGAGCCTTAATTTCCTGACTCTCAGTTTTATGCTTTAGTGACAATGAATTTATTTCAAGTGATAGTTCCAAGAATTTCTAGAGAATGTTCCATATATTGAGAGTTAACCATATTGCTGGAATCACCTCTCAACATTCCATTTCGCTTGTAATTGTTTCTGGCTTCCTGATATACATCATTTCCCCTGCATTAAAAAAAGAAAAAATCACCACCAACAAAACAGCCTGCGATAGGTTCTCTGTTGAGTTACCTAGTAACATATAAAATAAATGGATTTTAATTTTGGTAGATGAGATAGGGAAAGATTTTCTCTTTTGTCCTCCTCCAACAATTATTACAGGTTTTTTTTCATATTTAATGGATAAATACTAACAGAGGAAGGAGAGAGAAAATGGGTGAGACGTCTTCTAGTTTAAGTCAGAAACACTGTCACAGTGAAGAATGCTCAGTAATGAACAGCTGAGCCCCTCAGTGAAAAAGAGATTTCATGAGAGGAGAGCTGGGCCTTGTTTATTACAGCCATATTTTCTCCTTGGGAAAAAAAACCCAGCAATGCCCACTGTAATAAAACATTTAAAATAAAAAAATGAAAAAAATCAAAGTGTATGACATGTAACCTGATTGCGAAACTGGAATCTTATAAAGCTATCTGAGCTAGAGGAGGTTGGTAGCAGCATTGGAGGTTAGCATTAATTTTGGTTCCCAATTCCCCAAGTATGTTGTGGGGCAGAGAAGATGATGTGAGGGACAAAGTGAAGGTTATTCCTCCCAATAAGAGACACTGTAGTGGCAGTGAGAATTGGAATGAAACAAATATTTGTTATAAACTTGGGGGCGGGGGAGGGGAGGAAGAGGGAAGGATGTTTGAATTATTTAGAAATTGGACACAGCATCTGTGACTTTCATTGTGTCTATACTGCACTGAGGGTACACCCACAAGTCAGTACCCCTGAAAGTAAAAAGCTGAATGCAGAAGATGGTATTTCCAGTCAAACAGTTATCTTAAACTGTGAAAGTACAAACCTGAAGAGGCAGTATTTACAGTCACACTAGTAAGACTTGACAGCACCTCCCATGCAAAATAACCACAATACTAACAGCCTCAAAGGGCTGGAAACACCCCAAACATGTTGAGGCTCATCTCAGTTTGTAAGGTCCTTAACATGAGCAACTCATAGTCACTAATGGAACATTTGATTACTATAATTCCCTCTTAGAAGACGTGCAAGACATTCTGAATGTACGCATTGCCATACTGATTTGCTCAGCTGTTATTATATCACGCCCATCCTGTGTCCTTAACATAGACTATCTATAAAGTGGCAGGCTGTCTTTATATTGACTCTGCTGTATGATTGACAACCCCAAGTGCACAAAATCATGAATAAGGCCGCCCAAAATCATAAGATTGGATTAAAAATCATGATTTTTTTTTAAAAATACTAAAATGTTGGGTTCTTTTTAATTCTCTTCTGGTTTCTCAGGCTGTTGGGTGCACTCACTCTTCAAGATTTTCTCTGCAAAGATGAGGGCTAACTACTTACTATTTTATAAAAACTGAGTTTCTCATGTAATTACATGACTCCAGGAGTTGAAGCTTTAAGAAAAACATCCAATATAATGAAATCAGCAATAAAATCAAGTGAATTGCCAACACTGCTCCTGATTTTTAATGCTGTTAATGATGTGGGGACATACAATATTCTAGAGCTACTCTTTGAGTCTTCCCCAAGTGATTGATATTTGTAGTAAGTTAATGGGCAAATTTAAAATTAGATGTGTATTAAGTGTGATTCTACACAAAGCAACAGTCACACAATGCCTACTCTGGGGACATGTCAAAATTGCCAAAGGGAGGAAAGACCAACATTAAAACTCAGAATTAAAAAGTAGGTACCAGTGATAATTAAGGCAACTCCCATTATGTAACTAGAGAATTCACAGTAACTAATAACTAAGGTAACCCAGTTATTTAAGCACAGTATTCGCAGCAGAGGAGGAGAGAGAGCAATATTAATTTAAGTATTCAGAAGAGCTACCCATCCAACTTCTTTCCCAAAAACTTTCAGAGGTACAGGTAACTGCCAATAAAATACTAGATCGGAAGCAAAAATTCACTGATCTAAAAATTCTGTGCTTGTAATTTCCCCATTCTTCCCCTTCTTTATTTTCTCTCCTTCCTTCAATTCATTCTATTTATTTCCAAAGCATCTCCCTCATTCCTGTCTATTTTTCTCCCTTTGATTCATTACTTCCTCTTTTCTACCCATTTCTCTCTTTCTTTGAAAAAGGAGCATCTCCTTTATTCCCATTCCTTGTCACATTCATATTGTCATTATCTTTTCTCCACTTCCTTCCCCCACAGTTCAA
Source organism: Mauremys mutica (assembly GCF_020497125.1). Classification (NCBI taxonomy): domain Eukaryota; kingdom Metazoa; phylum Chordata; order Testudines; family Geoemydidae; genus Mauremys; species Mauremys mutica. The sequence goes on along the minus strand of NC_059077.1, from coordinate 96,283,441 downwards.
ATCTGTCTGCTCCCCAAATCGTTCCCTTTGCATTATAATGTCTGTCTCCTAATGCTCCCCACACACCTACCTTACTTGGTATCTCTTTCCCCTTCTATCTTCTCTCAGGTTCTCTTTCCTCTCCCTGGAGTCTGTCTCATTTATTTCTCTCTCCCCTGGGCCTTCTTCCTCTCTTTGGGGCTCTAAAACACTTGCCAATACAGGAGCCTTTCTTGGTTTCCAATCACTTAGGGTATGTCCACACTGAAATGTAAGCCTTCTGTAACCCTCCTTCTGTCAACACTGCAACTGGACTAATCCAGGGTTCAGACTCAGGGTCCCAGGACCTGCAGGGCTGGAGGGTCTGACCTCGGGGTAGGCTGGGACCCAGGGTCCAAGCCTTATTGCTTTGCATCATACACACAGCCCTGCTTGAGCTGGGTCCCAAGAGTCAACCAGAAGTATCCCACAATTTCATGGAACAACTTCCTTAGTCCTCTCTGTCCCAACAATCTGCAATCCACTCTATTGAAAATGGAAGCCACCCACTCCCTTTGCGAACGGCAGCAGCTCAAATCAGCATTATCCCATTTCTTCTGATCACCAATCTGCAAGCACACGGTCAGAGAGCCTTCTGGACTTTCAATAGAGAGTGAACCAATCAAGCCTTTTGCAAAGCAAGCTGCATCCTGGTAATGTGCAGCGCAGGCTCAGACATAGTTACTTTGACTCTGGTCTGTGTACTGCAGTGTGGATGCCAGAGCCCTAGCTTCAAGCACTGGTTAGAAAAGTCTTAGGCCTGGTCTACACTACGGGTTTATACCGAATTTAGCAGCGTTAAACCGAATTAACTCTGCACCCATCCACACAACGAAGCCCTTTATATAGATATAAAGGGCTCTTAATATCGATATCTGTATTCCTTCCCAACGAGGGGAGTAACGCTGAAATCGGTATTGCCATTTCGGAATAGAGTTAGTGTGGCCGCAATTCAATGGTATTGGCCTCCGGGAGCTATCCCACAGTGCACCATTGTGACTGCTCTGGACAGCAATCTGGAGTCAGATGCACTGGCCAGGCAGACAGGAAAAGCCCCACGAACTTTTGAATTTCATTTCCTGTTTGCCCAGCGTGGAGCGCTGATCAGCATGGACTGTATGGGAGATACTGGATCTGATGGCTTTATGGGGAGACAAATCTGTTCTGTCAGAGCTCCGTTCCAGAAGACGAAATGCCAAAGCACATGAAAAAATCTCCAGACAGAGGCCACAGCAGGGACTCAACACAGTGCTGCGTGACAAGCGTAACAGAAAGCCAAAGAATCAAATGGACGCTCATGGAGGGAGGGAGGGGGGACTGAGGACTCCAGCTATCCCACAGTCCCCGCAGTCTCCAAAAAGTATTTGCATTCTTGGCTGAGCTCCCAATGCCTGAAGGGTCAAAAACATTGTTCCGGGTGGTTCAGGGTATATGTCGTCAATTTACCCTCTCCCCCCTGTGAAAGAAAAGAGAAAAAAAATCATTACTCGCCTTTTTTCAATGTCACCGTATGTCTACTGCATGCTGCTGGTAGACGCGGTGCTGCGGCGCTGAACAGCAGCATCCTCTCCCCTTCCTTTCCTGAAGGCAGATGGTACAAAATGGTAGAAAACCATCCTCATCATCCCGTGAGTGCTCCTGGCTGGCCTCAGTGAGGTCGGCCGGGGGCGCCTGGACAACAATGGGAATGACTCCTGGTCATTGCCGGCAGACGGTGCAAAAGGATTGAAAACCGTCCTCATCATAGCAACTGGGGGCTGAGCTCCTCACCCCGCCCCCTTTCATGTCTAATGAAGATTCTGTACTGCCTAGACTATCATAGCAGTGAGAGGCTGCCTCCTCCTCATTTTATCTCACTAAAAAGTCAGTGTTTCTTATTCCTGCATTCTTTATTACTTCATCACACAAATGGGGGGACACTGCCATGGTAGCCAGGAGGGATGTGAGAGGAGGGAAGCAACGGGTGGGGTTGTTGCAGGGGCACCCCCTAGAATGGCACGCAGCTCATCATTTCTGCGGGATATCTGGGGCTCTGATCCAGAGAGGCTGTGCTCTCTGGTTCTCTAGTAGACTTGCCCCATATTCTAGGCAGGACTGACTCTATTTTTAGACAAAACATAAAGAAGGGAATGACCTGGGGAGTCATTCCCATTTTTGTCCATGCGCCCCTGGCCGACCTCAGTGAGGCCAGCCGGGAGCACCCATGACAGCAGCAGATAGTACAAAAGGATTGATAACCGTCATCGCCAATTTCCAATTGCAGACAGTACAAAAGGATTGATAACCGTCATCGCCAATTTCCAATTGCAGACGGTGATATAGGGCTGGTAACCATCTCTGCTACCTTGCAAAGGCAAATGAATGCTGCTGTGTAGCACTGCAGTACCGCGTCTGTCAGCAGCATCCAGTACACATATGGTGACAGTGACAAAAGGCTAAACAGGCTCCATGGTTGCCGTGCTATGGCGTCTGCCCGGGCAATCCAGGGAAAAAGGGCGCGAAATGATTGTCTGCCGTTGCTTTCACGGAGGAAGGATTGAGTGACGACATTTACCCAGAATCACCCACAACACTGTTTTTGCCCCATCATGCATTGGGATCTCAACCCAGAATTCCAATGGGCGGGGGAGACTGCAAGAACTATGGGATAGCTACCCACAGTGCAACGCTCCGGAAATCGACGCTAGCCTCGGTACATGGATGCACACTGCCGAATTAATGTGCTTAATGTGGCTGCGTGCACTCGACTTTATACAATCTGTTTTTAAAAAATGGTTTCTGTAAAATCGGAATAATCCCGTAGTGTAGACATACCCTTAATGTAGGATTAAAATACAATGTAGAGGCTCAAGCCCAGAATTCCCTAACACGGGTCATCTGACTCATGTCCCACTAAACCTGGGTTTACATTGCAGTGTAGATATACCCTTAAGCACTAAAGGTTGAAACAAACCTATAAGGAGTGTTAAGCCATAAAATTTGTCTTCCATCTCCTCATTTCTGAAGTAGTGCATTGGGAATAACTCACAGATTAAAAAGTTTCAGTGTGACTGCTGTAGCCAGGGTACAGCCCTTCCATTCTTTTTTCAAGACTGACTCTGCTAAGCCTGCTTTGCAGTTCAGCCCACTTTGCCTCCTCCCTCCAGACCTGCCTCTTCATTCCACTCACCCCTACAGGCCACACTGCTCCTCCACTGCGAATGGCCGGCATGCATCACCACCTCTCTTCTTTATGTCCATAGGCCATCCTGGACAGCTGCAACTTTCAAATACATTTCAGTTGGCCATCAGGTCCTCAGGGCCCCTGTGCACAGAGCTTTCCACACTGCTGCTACCTCACCTATTTGAAGCAGCTCCCACATAATTGCTGTGCTTTCTACTGGGGCTTAGGGGCCTACGTGTTCATACAGCCCTACTTGCCCATCTTATAGAGGAGAAGAGAGCAAGCAGAATTTCAGAGGAAGCTCTGGCGGGCTATACTGGTGAGGTAGAAGTTAAAGTACTGCTGGTGATTGGAAAAGCAGGATTTTGACACAAAACATGTCTCTCACCTGCAGAAGAAATACAAGGCTTCTACTGGTGGCAACATTTTAACAAGGGTCTCCGTCCATTATTACACCTTTAAATCACAGCGAGGGCTCTGGAATTCCCAAATGCTGTCAGAAGATGGTGACTGATGAGCTATTTTGGGGAAACTACAATAAACTGTTAAAAAATAAACTAACAGGGGGAAGGATCTGCTCCCCTTTAAGTGAATTGGCTGATAAGAGAAACCCAGGAGACAGAACCTTACAGAGTACAGTCAGCACATTCCCACTAGGAAGGACCAACACAGGGCAGAGTTATTTATTTGCCAGGCATCTCAATAATGCTATTATGAAAGAGAAAAAAGCAACTGAATGATTTGCACTGAGGGGAAAGCAGGAACAGTAGAAAACAGTCTTCTTGAAAATGGAGAGATCCTAGCCATGAAAAAATTACTACAGCAGAAAGGACACCCACTATAAATATTTGCAAGTCAGGGAACTTTTTATTGAATATACAAAATCAACATTGTTAAGACATCCAGCAGCTCTGTCTTCCTTCTTATTGTACTGAGATCAAAAGGCTGCCACTGTTAGTTATACGTGATAGAACTTGTCATATCTATCTAGTTAGTTAAATAACTACTGAGTGCACTGTATTCATTTCTAAGAAAAGATTTCCAATGTAATGTTAATTTGAAAATATGCTATTGTACTCTGCTTTTTTGAATAATTCCTTGTTTTCCAAATCAGATTCAGCACATGGAGCCAAATTTTGTTTCCACTGAAGTCAATGGCAAAACTCCCCATGTCTTCATTTGGACTAACAGTTGGCCCATGTTGTCAGATGAAAGCACTATCTGGCCAGAGACCCAAGTTAGCTAAGAGAGGCAAGGAAGCTAGTGGAAGCTCTGATAACAACTGAAAAACGTCAGAGATGCATGAAAGAGATTGAGCTGAGCAGATCTTCAGGGGAATATAGTTTTTCTTTAGGAGCAAATTATAGTGCAGTAAAGGAAGGAGGAGATGCAAAAAGCCGGCCCGGTTGTCCCAGCACAGCTGAGCGGGGGTAACCCTAACATGGCTGGTGGTGCTTGGGAGTTCAGGGTGGAGGTGGCAAGCAGATCCCAAAGGAGCATATCTAGGTGGGGTGGGAGTGGGGCCGTGGTTTTGTGATACCCACCTGCAGCAGTGGCTGTTGCAGCCATTTCAACTTAGGCCTGGTCTACATAGGGGGTTTGCACAGGTGTAGTCCTCCAAGTATAAACCATGACTTGTACTGGTGCAGGTTTTCCTAGTTTCAAACCTGAATGGAGGCAAGGCCTTAAAGCAGTCTTTATGTTCATTTGAATTGCTCTGTAGAATTATCACCCAAAGCCTGAAGACCAGGGAGCTGCAAAGGCGAATTGAAGCCAGAGCTGCACGGGGCCTCATGCACACAAAACCAGCACTAAGGATCTGGCCTAAATTATTTATGAGTTAAAACTAGGATTGCTGGAAGCTTAGCAGGGGTAAGACTGAATGTATATTGTGTCAGCTAGATACCACAGAAATGGGCATACTACAGACAGAGGGTATGTCTACACTATGGGATTATTCCGATTTTACAGAAACCGGTTTTTGGAAACAGATTGTATAAAGTTGAGTGCATGCAGCCACACATTAATTCGGCTGTGTGTGTCCATGTACCGAGGCTAGCGTTGACTTGCACTGTGGGTAGCTATCCCATAGCTATCCCATAGTTCCTGCAGTCTCCCCCACCCATTGGAATTCTGGGTTGAGATCCCAATGCTGATGGGGCCAAACCCCCTCGCAGGGGGCTATGGGTAAATGTTGTCAGTCAATCCTCCTTCCATGAAAGCAACGGCAGACAATCATTTCGCGCCCTTTTCCCTGTATTGCCCGGTCAGACGCCATAGCACGGCAACCATGGAGCCCGTTCAGCCTTTTTTCACTGTCACCATATGTCTACTGGATGCTGCTGACATATGCAGTGCTGCAGTGCTACACAGAAGCATCCCCTTGCCTTTTGCAAGTTAGCAAAGACGGTTACCAGCCCTACTGTACCGTCTGCTGCTTTGCAAGTTGACAAAGATGGTTACCAGTCATACTGTACCATCTGCTGCTGTCATGGGTGCTCCTGGCCAGCCTCAGTGAGGTCAGCCCGGGGTACCTGGACAAAAATGGGAATGACTCCCCAGGTCATTCTCTTCTTTAAGTTTTGTCTAATGGAGAGTCAGTCCTGCCTAGAATATCAGGCAAGCCTACTAAAGAACCAGAGAGGCAAACGGCTGCTCTGGTCAGAGCCCCAGACATCCTGCAGAAATGATGAGCTGCATGCCATTCTAGGAGGTGCCCCTGCAACAACCCCACCCATTGCTTCCTCCCCCCAACACACACCCCTCCTGGGCTACCGTGGCAGTTATCCCCCCATTTGTGTGATGAAGTAATAAAGAATGCATGAATAAGAAACAACACTGACTTTATTGCCTCCGCAAGGCAAGGCAAGGGGATGCTGCTGTGTAGTGCTGCAGCACTGCGTCTGCCAGCAGCATCCAGTAGACATACGGTGACATTGAAAAAAGGCGAGAAATGATTTTTTCCCCTTTGCTTTCACGGGGTGGGGGAAGGGGGGGGACTTATGACATATACCCTGAACCACCCGCGACAATGTTTTTGACCCTTCAGGCTTTGGGAGCTCAGCCCAGAATTCAAATGGTTTTCGGAGAGTGCGGGAACTGTGGGATAGTTACAGTCGTCAGTTGCCCCTCCCTCTGTGAGCATCCATTTGATTCTTTGGCTTTCTGGTACACTTGTCTCAGCTCCTTAAGTTTCACGCAGCACTGTGTTGAGTCCCTGTTGTGGTCTCTGTCCATCATGGCCTTGGAGATTTTTTCAAATGTTTTGGCATTTCGTCTTTTGGAACAGAGTTCTGATAGAACAGATTCATCTCCCCATACAGTGCTCAGATTCAGTATCTCCTGTACAGTCCATGCTGGAGCTCTTTTTTGATTCTGGGACTGCATGGTCACCTGTGCTGATCAACGCTCCACACTGGGCAAACAGGAAATAAAATTCAAAAGTTCGCGGGGCTTTTCTTGTCTACCTGGCCAGTGAATCTGAGTTCAGATTGCTGTACAGAGCGGTCACAATGGTGCACTGTGGGATAGCTCCCGGAGGCCAATAGCGTCGAATTGCGGCCACACTAACCCTAATTCGAAATGGTAATGCCAATTTCAGCACTACTTCCCTCATCGGGGAGGAGTAGAGAAATCGATTTTAAGAGCCCTTTATATCGATATAAATGGCTTCGTTGTGTGGACGGGTGCAGGGTTAATTCGATTTAATGCTGCTAAATTCTTGATAAACTCGTAGTGTAGACCAGTCCTGATAGAGATAACTACTAAAGCCCAAACAGCTTAGCTCACTGCTCTCAGGGCCTGATCCAAAGCCCACCAAAGTCAAAGAAAAGACTCCTGTTGACTTCAGTGAGCTCTGGATCAGTTCATAACAGGGAACTGAAAACAGAATTGAGTGTCAATGCATATTAAATCAGAGGTTCTGGACCAGAAAGACACGCATCAAAGAGAATTTAGTGGGGTTAGTTTAGGGGCCTGATCGAAAGCCCATTGAAGTCAATGGGAATCCTTCCTCTGACTTCACTGAGGTCTAGATCAGGTCCTAGATGAGGTGTTCAGAATTCCAAGACAAGGAAAAACTGCACAAGCTGAACACTGTCTGGGATTGAGCACCACCTGAATTTACTGTAATTGATTAATTTTAGTCATTCTAACCTAAATATTATTAATGAGAAAAATAGAGAAGCCAGTAGATAAGATATAGATCATATGTATAATATAAATGTTAAAGTGCAGGGATGTTTTTTACCCTCCTAAGTGCTGCTTTGAACATCTTCCATATTTCAAGTTCTCTCTTCAAAATTGCATCAGACATCTGGGATACCTGACTGTTCTTGTTAATTAATTCTTATATTTAGTGCTCTGCTGTTGTCACCATTTGTTCATTGGCTTTTCTGTTCATTATTATCATAATATTTGTTTATCTCACTAAATAAAGCAAACAATAACATTTTGAAGTATGGTATAGTAAATGGAGCTTCTAGCATGGGCGGAAAAGCATACATGAAAGTTTCTATAGGAAAACATGTCCTTGCCAAACCACATGCAGGGATGAATCTAAATGAGTGAATTTAGGTAATTAATGCACAGCCAAGCCAAAGAAATAGAGCAGGAAAGAGCTGCCAAACACCAATTACCTGTACGGATAAAAAAAGGAGACAACAAGAATTCCCAGAAGCCTCTCTATCAAAGCCTTTTTATGAAAAGCCTCTATACTTTGACTTGTAGCCAGCCTTTCTAGGCTAGCAGCATATGAGGAGGAGATAGGTAGCAATGGGCAAGCTAGTTCCAGTGAAATAAAAGCCACCCCAAACTGCAGCTCAGATCTGAAACCCAAACATGACTTCTGTTATAGCTTTTTTAAAGTTCAAAAATGTTTCGTGCACTTCCCTAGTATAACTGGAGAAGGATCCAAAGCAAACACTCCTACATTTTGGGAAATTTTGGCCCCAAACCTGGAGCTACTGGTACTGCACTGTGCTTCTCCATGTTCTCCAATGGGCTTGTCAGAGTCTACCCTCACTTGAAACTGGGCGGTTTCAAAGTGAGGACCCGCATGTATTCCCCCACCCTAAAATCCTAGGGTAGGTCTCCCCTTTTGCTGCCACCACCCGGTCAATTTCGTGGGCCGGGACACCCCTGTTTCCCCCCCTGTCTCCCTTCAAAGACCCTCCCTGGGAACAGAGATCACTTCACAGAGGAGGAACCTTCCCCCTCCCCCCTCTCTCCAGCCTGCTCTGAAGACAGAGATACCTTGATTCAACTCCTTGAATCTCACACACACAGGGAAGCAGCCCACTTCCCCCCCCCCCTCCCTCTCTCTCCCAGCCACCCTGGAGAGATATACACTGATTCAACTCTGTGAATCACTGAGAGAGAGTGTCTCGGCCCCTTCCCCGATCCACAGTAGAAGGGATTTAATCAAATCTTTATAGAAAGAATTTATTAAAAGAAAAACAAGAAAATACAGAATCTCTATGAGTCCAAGCTGGACACTCATAGGGTATAACCTTGCTACGTTCTGGAGAGAATCCTCTCTCTTTCTCAGTACAACCAGTACAAACAGAATTAAGAATAATCAACAACAAACACACAGAATTGCAAACATAGGATTATTAGATAAGGACACAAAGTATCTTTCTAATACTCACTATCTTGACTAGAAGAAATTAGTTCAGAAAGGTGGAAGCTGGTAGACTTGATTAAAACATCTGGACTCTTGTAATTCCAAACGGCCAAAGACAAAGACCCCCCCAAACAGAGGGAAAAGTTCCCTCCTAGGAGTTTCAAATTCTCTTCCCTGATTGGTCCTCAGGTCAGGTGCCCACCAGGTACTATGCTTTAACCCTTTACTAACTATTCATGACAGGGCTGATATAGCCTAACACCAAACTCAAGACCTCTACAGTATGTGCCTTTAATAGAGACTGACTCATACCATTGCCAAAGAGCTACCAGAGGAAGACTGTCAGGGTATAAGTCCTGGGAATTTTATTATCTCCCCTCTCTCAAATAGCAGCAGATATTAGGGCCTTGCAAGTCAGCTTCCTGTCAGAGGAGAAATCAGTGACCTGGAGTCTGAGAATACTTTTAGTACAATTTATTCATTTTGCCCTATATGCACAACAGTACTGGAACACAGGTGGTCACAAACAACATGCAGGTAGACTTTTCAGGGATCTCAGCCCAAACACCAATACCCAGTTCCCAGCGTACAAAGTTTCCATAGTGAGCTTTGATCTACTCCTCTTTGAATAAATCAAAGTGCACTAGAGAACCTTTTATCCTACTTTTTGAGGGAATTTGCAAACACCAGAAGGAGATTGAGACAGGTGCAACAAATCTGCAGCAAGAATTAACTTTAAGTTGAGAGATCAAGGCAGTACCTACAGAGGGGCTGGTTCTCCTTTCTATCCTACTTTTTGAGGGAATTTGTACCTGTACTCCTGATTTACACCAATGAAAGTTAAAGGAAAATCATGTGCAGAATATACAGCTTGTGGGTCTCTTGGGTTGCAAGCACCACTCCTATTGCAATATTTGGAATTCAGGCATTGATGAGGTTTCCAGAGTCTCCTCCTCCTCTGGCAAAACTTAGCTGAATCAGTAAAAGGCAGTTAATTCCCCGGAATTCACCAAGATATCCTTGACACTGCCATGGAAATCTAGAGATGTGTGCAGAGAGATGCATCAATGACTAGAAGCCCATAGGAGTTACAGTACAGTTCCTTGCATTTCAATCACCAGAATTACTAACTCTGTCCCTAACCATGAAAGGGAGAGACCGTAATACAAGAGAGAACAAATGGGAGTTTTACTCTGAGGAATTACTTGAATAAATTGTTGTGCTAACACTTTTATTTGCCCCATAATTATGTTAATTCATTTGCTATTATTCACTGTAATAACATTGGTCACAATGAATTAATTTAGTATTAATGCATCTATGAAACACACTTCCATGAGAGTTGCACAGTAATTCAGAATTAGTTAAATGTACCATTAACATAAAATATGCTCATTTCATTTTTGTTGCTGTTTTCAGAGTTTATTGAAGTAAGATTTCTTTTGGCCTTTTCAGTCACCTTTCTTAGACATTTATCAACTCTGTAGTTTCTAAGTCAGGATGTGTCTGTCATCCTTAACCTTCATCCTCCTTGAATTTTCATCCTGATGCATTTGGATTAAACCACAGACTGATAAATGAGCATTGCTTTGGCGACACAAAAGAGCAGTCATTAAAGAAACCTCTCATAAGGTATGACTCAAACACAGGAAACCTTTAGTCTTTTTCCCTCTGATTTTCCCTAGTTCAGCGACTGCCTGCAGCAATATGCTTTTCTTATTTTTATTTATTTCCTTTCTCTGTTTCTTCTCCAAACAATTTTCATCTGAGTTTTCCAGTTGTTCTTCTAAATGATATACAGGTATGCATGGACAGAAGACAGTCTGCTGTTTATTGCACTAATGTGGTTTAGCAAAAGCATTTTTATCAGTCTGAAATTTAATCCAGGACTAGAAGGCATGAAAATGAGAAGTGGGTGAAGGTTAAGTAATAGGCACCCTGATGTGAGAAACAAGTCTAATTAAAGAAGTGAGATATGTAGGGACTTTATGCCATTTTCCCTGCTGACATTCCTTTTCTCAGAAGCACAGTGCAATGGGAGTGAGAAGGGTATTCTTAGTACTCTCAGTGCATTGTTCCTGTCTCTTTTTAACATGTTAGGCCTCATTGTTTGCTGTCTTTCACCTTGCATAGTCATTTGCAGCTTGCAAAGTGAATCAAAAGGTGGAAAGTAAAGGAGGATCAGGTCCTTTGATTCTATTTTTCAGTATATCTATCCAATGTTTCACCTTCCACTTTTCTTTTGCTTCTTCCATTTCTGGTCCTGCTTTCTGAAGGAAGTGAAGATGTTCTGTCTCCCTATGTCTTCAAAATCAAGACTGAATGCCTTTCTGGAAGGTATGCTTTAGTCAAACGCAAGTTGTTGGGTTCACTACAAGGGTGACTGGGTGAAATTTTATAGCCTGTGCTAAACAGGAGGTCAGACAAGATGATCCTAATGGTTTCTTCTGGATTAAAAATCTATGACACTATGAATCTCTGAATATCTAGGGAATGCAAGTCCTGTTCTTAAACAAATTAGGTCTGAAGTAATGGGTCATATCTTCAGATGGTATAAATCAATGTAGCTTCCTTGACTTTGCTGGAACTGTGCTGATTTACACCATATGAGCAGGGCCATCCTTACCATACGCAAAGTACGCAGCTGCGTAGAGCATCAGGAAATTTGGGGCATGCTGCTCCAGCCTCTGCTTCGGCTCTTCCCATCCCACCCCTTCCCTGCCCCAGCCCCACCTCTTCCCGCCCCTGCTGTGCCCCCGCCTCGCCCCCACTCCCCTGGGGACTACAGCAGGGCTGGGCCTGCACTCACCAGTGGCAGGAAGTGCAGCGACCCGGCCCCAGCCGCACCACCGGTGAGTGCTGGGGGGTGGTTCTCCCCTGCCCCCCAAGCCAGCCCCACCCCCCACAGAGGCCTGGGCCCCCCCACACACACACAGCTGCAGGGGGGGCTGCATAGGGCCTCAGAATTGCTAGGGACGGCCCTGCATATAAGCATCAGACCCATTGTCTTTCTTTTCCTTCAGTGTAAGGAAGTGCATAAATCCAACTTTTCCTCTCACACTAGTTTAAATTATGAATAACGCCATTGAAATCAATGGAGCTGCACTGGTGTAAAAATAGCAAAAGTGAGAAAAGAATCAGCATCATATAGTGTAAAATCCTGATTTAGTAAAGAGAATATAAATTTCCAAAGAATACCAACACATAGCAAATATGAGCATACCTTGAAAAGGTCCCCCATTCAAAACCCAAAGGGGGATATGTTCAGAGGCCCATATCCAAATAGATTAGCATGTGTAAATTTCTTCAGGCTCAAAGCTGAGTCCAAAGAAAATAGCAAACAGCAGATGCTGTTACTGGCACAAGCATATTTTTAGCTACGGCTTGCCCTCCAGATCTGGGGTGCCCTGAGATGTTCTTGACAACAGTGCCAGAAGAGGTTATACAAAAGGAAAAGGAACCCAGAAAACAATGTTCTTTTTTAAATAAATATGTAAAGTTATTGTAAAAGTATGCTTTAAACTGTACAATATATTGGCTTGCTAAACCCAGGGTTGTGAGTTCAATCCTTAAGGGGGCCACTTAGGGATCTGGGGCAAAAATCAGTACTTGGTCCTGCTAGTGAAGGCAGGGGGCTGGACTCGATGACCTTTCGAGGTCCCTTCCAGTTCTAGGAGATTGGTATATCTCCTATTATTATATTATTATAAATTGGTGTAGCTCTATTGACTTCAATGGAGTTACACAGAATTACACCAGCAGAAAAATTGGTCCAGAATTTGAAAAGAATGTTAAATGTATGGAACCATATTCTCCTCTCAGCAGCTTCACACTTGTGCAACACAACTGGCTTCAGTGGAGTCACTCCTGATTTATACCAATGTGAGTAAGAGGAGAATAAAGCCCTTGGTAAGACAAGTCAAGGATAGCTGAAGCCCATTTTTTCTGAGACATGCAAAAGCATATGTGGATTTTAACTGACTTGTGACTACTGCAACTTTGAGCAGAATGACACATCAGTGGAGAGAAAGAAATTGTTTAAGGTGTTATAAGAAAAAAAAACGGAGCAAAGGAAAATTAGGACTGAGTGGCAGAAATAATTTCCTGACAGTGAGGTCTAGTCAATTGTGCCAGAGTAATTTAGAACAAGGCTAGATAAAGCACTTGAGAATACGCTGTTCAGAACAATACTGCAACATCAGGGGGATAAGCTAGATTTTCTATATCTGACTTCTAGGATTATAAAAGCAAGGAGGCAGCTCAGTTGTTGTACCTAACAACAAAAACACTGGCACTTTATCCTAAGCATCAGATTCAACTTCACGATAAGAAGAGGTGGCTAACAGTCTGGATGAACAATTTTCTACAACAGTTTTCCATCAGAAAAAGCAATTAGTCAAAATCAAAATGTTTTTGCAGGAATGTGCTAATTTTCAATGGGAAAAAGTTGAAACTAATTGTTTTGACTTCCTCATTTCGCTTTGATAATATTGATATATTGCATTTTGATAAGATAAAAGTTTCATTTTGATTTATCGCTTCAATTCATTTTGACATATTTTATATGTATGATAGATTTTATATTTTACATTATAAGTTTTTGACATTATTGAAATGTCACAATTCCACATTATCAAAACAAAATATTGCAAAGGTGCCAAATAATTTTTTTCAGAACTTGTATTCTATGAGATATTTCAAAATTTTGTCTTTTCATTCTGATTCAGAACAACTTTTTTTTCAAAATGTCAGAATTTCCCATGGGACAGAAATTCTGTTTTCTGACAAGCTCTAGTTGCCAAAGCATTTAAAAGTTAGAGCTGGGGAAACTCATATATATTCAATGAATGATGCTATGATGATTTACCCTAACTTAGGATCTGGCTGACTTAGGTGCTGAATACACATATTTTCCTTCAAACTGGGACATTCAGTGTATAGCTGGTCCAATTAGTTCATTTAAAAAAATAGAAATTGCAGGTCACCTTTAAAACAAAAAGAAGTAATTTTTAATATAGCAATATTTCATTTTTGACAGGTAGTAGTAACTCAGGCACTGCAGTTACAAACACTGGAGGGAAGCTGCTCTTCTAATACACATTTAAAGAAGGGTTATACATTAAAGACAAGGGGATGTGAACATTGAGATATGTTGACTACATTAAGCAGCCCATCTATTTGCTTTAAAAATAACTTTTTAATGGCACTAAAGTCAAACATAAACAATCTCATAATTTGAGGCACATATGCACTAGCGTGTTGACAAGGAGGAAAGAGAAGGCAAAAATATATGGAACAAAAGATTGCCACCATCAAAAAAGAAACCCATTATTAAAAAAGAGCAGTACAGAGGGAAATCAAAGCCCTAGGGAGAGCTGCAGTGCTGAGCCAGAATTTTAAAAAATATCTACTTCAGTTGCTAGCGTATGTTGCTGCAATTCCTGGCATATTTCCTAAGTGTTTCACTTTATCCTATGGTGCTCTGATCCTATCAAATGAAGCAATTGACACGTACGCATTGCCAAAGGACAGAAAGCCAAGGAACGGGGGGAGAAGGGGGAAGGAAAGGAACAGGTTGGTTTGTTATGTCTAAATGAGAATTTATGGATAATCCATGGAACAGTTCTAGGAGAAAGGCCCAACTCTAATGCAGACGCAGATGCTATCAAGGAAAGAAACAAACCAATGGGGGCCCAGGAGAGCAGAATCTTGCACTTCCCATTCTCATCCCCTCCCCTCCCTTACACTTCTTGAACTCTCACCCTTCTCTGGCTCTTTCCCCTCACGATGTAAGCATATGTTAGTCTCTCCCATCTTAAAAACCCACCATTAACTACACTTGTCCCCAACTATTGTACCACCTCCCTTCTCCCTTTCATCTTTAAGCTCTTTGAACATGCTGTTTAAAATCGTTGCCTGGATTCCTCTCCTAAACCCAATTCCATCCTAAACCCTTTTCTATCTGGCTTTTCCTCCTTGCACTCCACTGAAACCACTATCTACAAAGTCTCTAATCGCCCTTTCCTAACCAAAACTCGGAACCATTACTCTACCTTTGTCCTTCTTGACCCGTCATCTGCCTTTGACACCATATACCATGATCTTCTTCTTGAAATCTTAACCTCACTTGAACTCTATGACTGTGTCCTATCCTGGCTCTCCTCCTACCTTTGTAAACACTCGTTCAGCATGTCCATCCTCCTCATCCACCCTTCAGTTTTCTGGGTGGGTTCCACAAGGTTCTATCTTAAGTCCCCATATCTTTTCCATATACATTTTATCTCTGGACTATCTCATCTGCAAACACAAATTCAACTACCATCTCTATAATGATGACACACAGACTACCTCTGTACTCCAGAGTTGTCTCATTCTGTTCAAACTCCTTTTGGATCTGTCAGCTCAAGATCAACATGGCTAAAACAGAGCTTTTAATTTCCCCCCTCAACCCTGCCCTCTGTTGTATTAATTTAAATGGAATATAGGGGCCCAAAGATGTTAACATAACCCAAACACTGTCCAACATTAAACAGTGCTAAATAAGGTTTGGAGTTTGGTGTACAGAGACCTCTGCCTGCTTAGAACCATGGCAAACACACCAATACAAATTATTTTAACCTTTTATTAAAGATACAGAAAAGGAGAAACATTTACAATGCAAGGTATTAAGTAAGTCTTTCTTTTTAACAGCATCCCTTATTCCCTTTTCCTTTAGCTGGAGAGAGTTTTTGAAGGAAAAATCTCCTTCTTTGGCAGGCTCTTACATGGTATCAAAGATGGTAATAACTGTCCTTTTGGGGAAAAGAGAAGTTAGTTGAGGTGGGCTGGAGATGCTTTTATTGTTAAAAGTCGAATCCCGTTTTATCCCAGGTTGTGTTTAGGGTTCAGCTGGAGCTGGTAGAGGTGGGGATGTCATCTGGATGCCTCTCTCTGGCCCAGTCTGTTCAAGACATCTTTTAGGGGCAGAATGACAAAGTCCCAGAGTCCCAGGGGATCATGGGAATGGGAGCTGAGATGGTGAAGCTTGCTCCAGTAGCCAATTTTTCTCCCAAGGTCTCTTTCTTTTAGGACCCACAGATGGAATGGTGGGAGGAATAGCCTGTCCCCTCATTATTTTGTCCATCAATTAGGCTTAGTTTCCTGCACACCAATTTTGGTTCACTGATTTATGGGTCCACACTATTCCTGTTTACCAAGCATGATCTTAACACAATCCTTATTTGGACTAATTCAGTCTGTCTACCTTTCATATTTTCCCCATTAACATTTGTTGTTGTGAAAGCTTATGAACTTTCACATACTTTTTACAGTTGAGCTCACAGTTAGGGCAAAATGTAAGCCCAGTTATCACAACACCCCCTTCTACAAGTTCCAGATGAACCCCAAACACCACCTGGGATGAAACGGGATTGCATTTTAAACAACAGAAGCAGCTCTAGACCATCTCAACTAACTTTCTTGATCACTGTGGACAATGCCACCATCCTACCTTTTATTCAGATCCATAACCTGCTTGTCATCTTTGACTCAGACCTCTCTCTAGGTCCTGACATCCAGACTAAATCTAAATCTTTCCTCATCACAGCTATAAGATACGGCCTTTCTTGTCCATCCACACAGCTAGAAACACTCATCTAAGCCCCCAACATCTCACATCTCCATTACTGCAATGTCCTTCTCTCTGATGTTGACAAATACATTCATAATGGTGCTGCAAGGATCATTTTTCCAGCCCATCACTTTGACCACATCACCCCTCTCTTTGCATCCTTCTGATGGCTCCCTTCTCTATTGGATCAAACATAAGCTACTTCTCTTCATTTTTAAGGACTTTCATGGCCTATCCCTCCCCTGCCTATCATCTCTCATTCAACATCAAGATCTCAACTCCTGTCTCCACTGAGGAGCATGTCTCTGATTTGTACCAATTGGGAGCCAAAGCTCCAGAGCTGCTGGGCTAAGGATCAAGGCTGGGAACCTAGATGGGTACATGGTTTCTGTCTGAATTGCAGGTGATGCCCTTCTTTGCTAAGCCCCAGACAATCCAGGATGGTGAACCTAATAGTCCCATAGTCTTTTGCTGCAGTCATGTCCAGAGCATGATATGCCGCCTGGGATTCCCCACAGAGCTAACTTGGTGGCCCACACCTCCCAGGGCCACTGGTGGGCCTCAGCCACCCTCTCAAATGTTTCTAAGAAAGCCTCAGGTTCCTCTCATGGCCCTGTCTTAGTGAGGACATCTCCCTCTCACCTAGATAACCACACTGCCATGCCAACCTGTGGATTCTGGTTATTCTGGGCCCATAGGCACAGCACATACCGGTGCTCATTTTGCTAGAAATGTTGCTGCTGTAGTTGCTGCTGCTGCACCAAAATTTGCTGCAGCTGCTGTTGCTGCTATTGTTCTCCCATCCATTTTGTTAGTGCTTCAGGATCCATGCTTATCCTGAGCAATGGCAAACACTGTCTGCAGTCTCCACCACATGTAGGCAGGGGGACCCAATCACCAGCCTGAGACAAACAATCAGCCAGACCCAGTTCAGTTTGCCGCCCTTTTCTCAGAGTTCCTCAAAAACACAAATAAAAGGAAATGTGAAATAACAAAAAGCAACAATCCTGTTCTCAACTGAGATTGTGGGGTCCTCTAGTCTCCAGTATCTAAATGGTCTGGACCTTCCCCAGCCTAGGGAGACCACAAGACCTTTTTGCCCCCTCACAGCCTTCTGCTGCACCCTCGGGTATGTCTACACTACGGGATTCTTCCGATTTTACAGAAACCGGTTTTTTAAAACAGATTGTATAAAGTCGAGTGCACGCGGCCACACTAAGCACATTAATTCGGTGGTGTGTGTCCATGTACCAAGGCTAGCGTTGATTTCCGGAGTGTTGCACTGTGGGTAGCTATCCTGTAGCTATCCCATGGTTCCCGCAGTCTCCCCCGCCCATTGGAATTCTGGGTTGAGATCCCAATGCAAAAACAGTGTCGCGGGTGATTTTGGGTAAATGTCGTCACTCAATCCTTCCTCCATGAAAGCAACTGCAGACAATCATTTCGCACCCTTTTTCCCTGGATTGCTCTGGCAGATGCCATAGCATGGCAACCATGGAGCTCGTTTTGCCTTTTGTCACTGTCACCATATGTGTACTGGATGCTGCTGACAGACGCGGTACTGCAGTGCTACACAGCAGCATTCATTTGCCTTTGCAAGGTAGCAGAGACAGTTACCATCCCTATTGCACTGTCTGCCATGCCATTGTAAATTGGCGATGAGATGACGGTTATCAGTCGTTCTGTACCATCGGCTGCTGTCATGGGTGCTCCTGGCTGGCCTCGCTGAGGTCGGCCGGGGGCGCATGGACAAAAATGGGAATGACTTCCCAGGTCATTCCCTTCTTTATGTTTTGTCTAAAAATAGAGTCAGTCCTGCCTAGAATATGGGGCAAGTGTACTAGAGAACCACAGAGCACAGCCGCTCCGTGTCAGAGCCCCAGAGATCCCGCAGAAATGATGAGCTGCATGCCATTCTAGGGGGTGCCCCTGCAACAACCCTACCCATTGCTTCCCTCCTCCCCCAACAGTCCTGGGCTACCGTGGCAGTGTCCCCCCATTTGTGTGATGAAGTAATAAAGAATGCAGGAATAAGAAACACTGACTTTTTAGTGAGATAAAATGAGGGGGAGGAAGCCTCCAGCTGCTATGATAGTCCAGGCAGGACAGAATCTTTTCTTTAGACATGAAAGGGAGGGGGCTGATGGAGCTCAGCCTCCAGTTGCTATGATGAAGACGGTTACCAGCCATTCTGTACCATCTGCCGGGAATGACCGGGAGTCATTCCCATTTTTACCCAGGTGCTCCCGGCCGACCTCACCGAGGCCAGCCAGGAGCACTCACGGGCTGATTATGACGATGGATAGCAGTCATATTGTACCGTCTGCCACGGGGAAGGGGATGCTGGTGTTCAGCGCTGCAGCACCCCGTCTACCAGCAGCATGCAGTAGACATAGGGTGACATTGAAAAAAGGCGAGAAATGATTTTTTTTCTCTTTTCTTTCGGGGGGGAGGGTGTAAATTGACAACATATACCCTGAAACACCCGGGAAAATGTTTTTGACCCTTCAGGCATTGGGAACTCAGCCAAGAATGCAAATGCTTTTCAGAGACTGCGGGGACTGTGGGATAGCTGGAGTCCTCAGTACCCCCTCCCTCCCTCCATGAGCGTCCATGTGATTCTTTGGCTTTCCGTTACGCTTGTCACACAGCACTGTGCTGTGGCCTCTGTCTATCATAGCCTGGAGATTTTTTCAAATGCTTTGGCATTTCATCTTCTGGAACGGAGCTCTGATAGAACAGATTTGTCTCCCCATACAGCAATCAGATCCAGTATCTCCCGTATGGTCCATGCTGGAGCTCTTTTTGGATTTGGGACTGCATCGCCACCCATGCTGATGAGAGCTCCACGCTGGGCAAACAGGAAATTAAATTCAAAAGTTCGCGGGGCTTTTCCTGTCTACCTGGCCAGTGCATCCGAGTTCAGATTGCTATCCAGAGCAGACACATTGGTGCACTGTGGGATACCGCCCGGAGGCCAATACCGTCGATTTGCGGCCACACTAACCCTAATACGACATGGCAATACCGATTTCGGCGCTACTCCTCTCGTCGGGGAGGAGTACAGAAATCGGTTTAAAGAGCCCTTTATATCGATATAAAGGGCCTCGTTGTGTGGACGGGTGCAGGGTTAAATCGGTTTAACGCTGCTAAATTCGGTTTAAACGCATAGTGTAGACCAGGCCGGAGAGTGTTCTCTCAACCCTCTCCTGATCCCAAACTCCTTCATGGAGCTGGGCCTTCATTTATATTCCCCAGATGGGAATCAGATCCAATCATTAGGTGCTGTCCAGCTAGGCTGGCTGAGTCTCAGCATCTCCCTGCTGGGCTTCTCTCCAGAACACAGCTGTCTGCTCCCAGGGCCCGTGACCCTTAAAGTGGCAGAATGCTCTTTTACAGTGCACCTCTCCAGGAAGGATTCAAACATTTTAGCACATTCCCTGGGTCCTTGCCACCTCTCTCAGGCGACACAGCAGTACCTCATCTACAGTGTCAAATTCTGCAGAGAGGCACAGGAGGATAAGAATGGATGTCTGCTCTCTGTCCATGGACAGGAGGAGGTCATCCATCAGTGCCACTAAAGCAGTTTCAGTTTCATGTCCTGGTCAGAATATAGATTGTGCCAGGTCTAGAATGTTAGCTTTATTTAGATGAGCTAGTAGTTGATCTTAGGCTGGCTTCTCTACAAGTTTGCTCAAAAATGTGAGGTTTGACACTGGGCCGTAGTTGTGCAGAACCAGTGTAACCAAGCTGGGTTTCTTCAGTGCAGGTCAGGCATTTGTGTGTTTGAAGGAGAAAGTGAAGATCCCCTCTCTGAATGACACGTTGACTGTTCACTTAGGAGTCATACCAGTTGTTCATGATTCTCCTTCAGAAGCCCAGAAGGGGATGGGATGACCTACATGTAAGCATCCACAAAGCTACTATATTATTCTCTTTCCAATTGCTTCTTAAAATTCCTTCGCTGTGATGCCTACAACAAAACTCCCTATCACGCTGACCAATATTATGTCATTTTTCCCTTGTTCTCCCCCTCACAAGTTTGTGCGTATCCATTGGCTGTCTCTTTTCTTATCATTAGATTGTACGCTCTTTGGGGCAGAGACCCTCTTTATTTTGTGTTTGTACAGCAACTGGCTCAATGGGGTCCTGATCCAGGACTAATAATTATTATAAATACTAATTAATAAATACATTAGAAATTGGGGCTATAACCAAATACATCACATAGTTTCCCTCAAATTGTGTGGACCAAACAGTGCTTGAGACTGAGACAGATCACTGTGAATGAATAAAAAGTGGCAGAAGTTTGCCATTATCCATAATCATGTTATATTAAAATTGTGGATGAAAACTATTAAAAAATGAAGTCAGAATAATTGAGTGAAATATGTGGGTTAAATCTAAGATATGGTAATGTGATGAGTTACTGTTTTGTTTCTTATTATGTACGCCTAATAAATGCTTACAGGAAATTATATGGTGTGGTTGCTACCATAGAAGTAAGCCAGTTTTTTCATACAAAAAAAAATTAACTTTCTTTTAATTTTGAAGAGGTTTCTAGAAACACTGTCAAGCCCAATATCCCAACCTTACAAGAAGAACCATAACGTGAGATTAGGAAAATATTTTATATGTCTTTTAAAGTACTTGATCTTTAAAGTATGAAATTTCAAGCAGTAATTTTATTTATTTATTGTAATTTCCTCTGAAATGTATAGGGCTGCTATACCTCTGTGGAGCATGTGGCTCTACTGTGAGTTTCCATATGGAATTAGTTGTTTCCAACTAAAATGCCAACATTGCCTGTGCTTTGAAGGACAATATTTTTCCTTGTATTCCTTTTTTCATCCCTTCATTAATCTTCCGATGCAGAATTTCCTTTCCTTTAAGTGCTAACTAAATGAAAGAGTATTTCCAACAGCACATGGGATGTTGAAAGAAGTCCAGGAAACAATTTGCCAGTGCAGCAGCTTCAGCAAGATGGGCCTGAAAAATGGAATTTCACCACTCAAAAGCAAGAACAGTCTTTGAATCTGTCATGAAGCAAGAAATCTGCCAGCAGCATTGTATATTAAGATAGTAGTGGTAGTATTTATGACTACAATTCATGTTTATGTTATTCCAAATGCACAGAATAAGAAACATTCCATACCTTGAAGAGTTTATGAACTAAAATAGATAAGACATATGATAACAGTTCAGGTAAAGGAGATTATTAGTGAGAACAAGGATTGTTAAAAACAACTTTTAAGAAGAAGGGGCATGCCAGATATGCAGGAGGGGACTTTATCAAGCATAGAAGGGCTGCATAATAAGAAGTGTGAAGTTAAAAGTGGGCCAATGGGAGGAAGGGAGTGGACAAAAGTGGAAGCAGAAGCAGACGAGCTTAAAGATGTAGTTGGGGGTAAGGTTATGAATAGCTTTGAAGGTGACAAGAGAGACAATGAAGAATTGGTCAGCAAAGTAGGACAAGTACTGGCAGTGAGGAGAGGAAATGGATGAGAGCACAGACAAATCAAGAGGAATAAAAACAGGAAAAACATAACTCTTTCACTAAACTAGGAGGAGATCAGAAGAGAGAGTGAGAGACATTGAGGGAGAGCAAGTGATGATCAGAGAGAGAGAAACTGGAGACCAAGAGATCAGAAAAAGAACTGATCGATAAAGACTAGGACAAGAGCATGACAGAAACAGTGATTGCAGGCATCAGATGAAAGAGAAATTAAGTGAGAAGCACTCAAATGAGACTAATTGTTAATGAAGAAAGTGAAGTCACCCTAGATAAGCGTAGGGAATTGAGGAGATGGCAAAAGTCATCTCAGTAAAAACAACAGGAGAAGGGAAACTGGAGTGTTTTATAACAACCTGGCAGAGAGAAAGAGGAGAAAACTGCTGGATAGAATGGACTTCAAAGAAGGAAGAACTGAAAAAGAGAAGGGGGAGGGAAAGGGGCTGAAATCAATGCTAAGCCAAGGGGCTTAATGCTAAGCCAAGACTTTGGGTCAAAGCAGGTGGAGGAGCGGTCCCTGAAGGAGAGAACAAAGGAAACCAAGCCACAGGGAGACACACAGGTATCAACGAGGGAGCAGAAGACAAAGGTCATTCATCATAATTATTTTATTTTTAGATGGGGCAAGAACTTCCAGTGGAATAAAAGGAATGTAGAAAAAATATGGGAAATGGAAATAAGATGAGCAAGTTCATAACAAAAGGGGCAAGTATGGAGGGGGCGTGAGAGTGGGAGGAGAAGAGACAATATAGATATGAAGTGGTGACAAGAAGGGAAAGAGATCACCTGAAACAAGATGATTTGTGTGCGCAATGAGTGAATGAGAAGAGGAAGAGACACTGGGATTGAAGTGACATGAAGAAAGAAGGTGATTGAGCTTACAAAAGTAGAAGTGGAGAGAACAACTTAAGGAACATCTGTCTTACATCTCTGAAGATCTTTGTGGAATCCCCTGCCAAAGTAGCTATGACCTTGTCACCTTCAGGCATGTTATACTCAACATAATCTTTATCAGAAAGTGACTTATAATGTACTTGCTGAGTAGTGGAACTGAACTGAAAGAGGAGAGCGGGAGAAAGGGTACGAACTTGTGGCAAGGTGTCTGCTCAAGGTTCCTATAGATTACTCCTCTCCTGAGGATCCTGCACTGTTGAGCGCTTCATGGCAGGAGACAACATGGATTGAGGACTTAACATACAAGTGCAATGCAGAAACAGCTCTTTGCTGGAGTCACAAAGGACAGCAGCAGACATGAGTGAACTCTAGTGATGCCCTTCCTACCCAGCCATTAAATAAAGCTGGAATCATTATCACTAGGTTAATGGACCCCCCAGGACAGGACCAGACTACACTTCCCATGGGAATGAAGACAGGCCTATCCAAGTGCACCTCAGGCCTCTGGGGCTACACTACACACTGATACCAAACTGTGAGTGAGGTTAAAAAATAGAGTAAGGGAAATTGATATGTAAAGGGACATTTGCCTGTTGGATGTTCACAGTAGTGGTGTGGAACCATGATAACAAAATGCGGCCAAAGTTACTATGAGGGGGTGTTTTGCCTATCAATCATATAGATAAATTGTTGCCGTGCTTTTCCAAGGTGATGCTGTGTTCCTTTTCCCTGAATACAGTTTTCTTTGTTTCATACATGGACTCAGTGCTTGCAAGTGGTCAGTATTGCTGATACTTGGGAAAACTGGAAAAAAACAATTGAAGACAGATGACAGTTTTTCAAAAAGACATTATTAAGGGCACAAGAGCAAACTATCCCATTGTGTAGGAAAGACAGGAAGTATGGCAAGAGACCACCTTGGCTTAACCAGGAGATCTTCAATGATCTAAAAATCAAAAAAGAGTCCTACAAAAAGTGGAAGCTAGACGAAGCAAATGCAAAGTACTCCACTTAGGAAGGAACAATCAGTTGCACACATACAAAATGGGAAATGACTTCCTAGGAAGTCATATCGTGGGTAGGGATCTGGGGGTCATAGTGGATCACAAGCTAAATATGAGTCAGTGTAACACTGCTGCAAAAAGAGCGAACATCATTCTGGGAGGTATTAGCAGGAGTATTGTAAGCAAGACATGAGAAGTAATTCTTCCGCTCTACTCCATGCTGATTAGGCCTCAACTGGAGTATTATGTCCAGTTCTGGGTGCCACATTTCAGGAAAGATGTGGATAAATTGGAGGGAGTCCAGAGAAGAGCAACAAAAATGATTAAACGTCTAGAAAACATGACCTATGAGGGAAGATTGGAAAAGAGAAGACTGAGAGGGAA
Organism: Mauremys mutica; assembly: GCF_020497125.1. NCBI lineage: Eukaryota > Metazoa > Chordata > Testudines > Geoemydidae > Mauremys > Mauremys mutica. The sequence goes on along the minus strand of NC_059077.1, from coordinate 96,259,231 downwards.
CATGATAACAGTTTTTAAGTACATAAAAGGTTGTTATAAGGAGGAGGGGAAAAAAATGTTTTTTCTTAACCTCTGAGGATAGGACAAGAAGCAATGGGCTTAAATTTCAGCAAGGGAGGTTTAGGTTGGACATTAGAAAAAACTTCCTAACTGTCAGGGTGATTAAGCACTGGAATAAATTCCCTAGGGAGGTTGTGGAATCTCCATCATTGGAGATTTTTAAGAGCAGGTTAGACAAACAACTGTCAGGGATGGTCTAGATAATACTTCAGTCCCCTGCACTCATGGTAGGATTGACTAGATGACTTTTCAAGGTCCATTCCAGTCCTATGATTAAGTACACACAGGGAAGGTATTTAGTGATCCCAACAATTCTGGGTGAAGGCTCAAGCTGGTGTTTGTTAGTTTTAAGAGGGGCTCCTAGCTGTTTCAGCCTGTATTTTGTTGCTGTCATTAAAAGTGATCATGAAAGTTAAACTGATCATGAAATAATAGATTTCATGGGTCTAAGGAAAGGAAGGAGTGAGAGCAGCACAATAAGAGCAGTGGACTTAAAAAAAAAACCAGACTTTAACAAACTCAGAAAACTGGTAGGTAAGTCCTGTGGGAAGAAAATCAAATGGAAAAAGGAGTTCAGAAGAGCTGGAGACAGTGTTAAAGACACAACTGTAAATTATCCCAATGCAAAGGAAAGATAGGAAGAATAGTAAGAGGCCAATATAGCTCCATCAGGAGTTCTTTAATAACCTGAAAATCAAAAGGGGATCCTACAAAAAGTGGAAATATGGACAAATTGCTAAGGAGGAGTACAAATGAAGAGCACAAACATGTAGGGACAAAATCAGAAAGGTTAAGGCACAAATGAGTTGCAGCTAGCAATGGACATAAAAGGAAATAATGAGTTCTTTAAATACATTAGGAGGAAGAGAAAGACAAAGACAAAGGTATAGGTCCTCTTTTTATTGGGGGAAAAGAGCTAATAACTGATGACATCAAGAAGGCTGAGGTGTTTAATGCCTATTTTGCTTCAGTCTTTACTAAAAAGGTTAATGGTGACCAGATACTCAGCACAATTAATATTAACAAGGGGGAAGGAATGCAAGACAAAATAACAAAACACCAGATTAAAGAATATTAAGAGAAGTTAGATGTATTCAAGTCGGCAGGGCCTGATGAAATTCATCTTAAGATACATAAAGAACTAGCTGAAGCAATATCGGAACCATTAGCAATTATCTTGGAGAACACATGGAGCATAGGTGAGATCCCAGAGGATAAGAGAAGGGCAAATATAGTACCTATCTTTAAAAAGGGGAACAAAGAAGATCCCAGTAATTATGGCCTAGTCAGCTAACCTGGAAAGCTACAGGAACAAATTATTAAACAATTAATTTGTAAGCATCTAGAGAATAACAGGATTATAAGGAATAGCTAGAATGGATTTGTCAAGAAGAACCAGGCCAAACCCACCTGATTTCCTTCTTTGACAGGGTTACTGGTCTAGTGGATGAGGGGAAGCTTATAAAATTTGCAGATGACACCAAGCTAGAAGGGGTTGTTAGCACTTTAGAGGACAGGATTAGAATTCAATTCTTGACAAATGCTTCTTTTGGAAGATAATTTATGAATTCCACTCCACCTCCCAGCATCAGCCTTAACTAGTATGTTGTTGTCAGTCTTGCATACTACATTTTTTCATAAATTCTATCACACTATCATTTGCCAGTGTCTGAAATGCCTTTTTTCAATGTTTGAATGGCACTAAACTAAAATGATCTGTGATCAGCCTGCATCACTGGACATGGAGATATGTATATGCAGAACAGTACTATGGGAGTTATTTTATGGAATGAGATTTTTTTTCCACTGAAAGACCTTTCACAACACAGTATATTTTTAGTATTGTTTAGATTTAATATACTTCTGCAGTTCTATATAGCTCAGGTAAACAGTCAAAAAAAGTCTGTCTTTTCATAAGTCTTCAAGTAGCTTTAGATATATATTGTTGGGTGTTTTAATATATCGTTATAACTCAATTGGGCTTAAGTTACAAAATTAGAGATGGTAAAATTATATTCATCAATATTTTTCAAATAAATTATTTGATCACTTCTTTTACATTATTCCTCCAGCTCTGATTACAGCATTAAATAATACATAAAAACAAAAAATAGAACAGTCCCAATTTGCAATTTTATTTAGTCATCCTTACTGCTTTAAATAAAGATTACAGGAGCTGAATGTAATTCTAAAACAGGATATTGTAAAACCTGTTTGGAATGACAAACATACTTTAAAAAAAATAGATGTTTCTATTAGTGTAAATTCACAGCAGTGTTGTGAAAAGCACTGGGCCTGATCCAGCAAAAATTTCCCTCCTCTACTGAGGAAAGTGTCCCACAGCCTTGAGCAGCCATGAAATGCATGACCTTTTTCAAGAAGAGTCTCTAGGTCTAATTGTCCACTCACTTTCACCAGCTAAAGCGTGAGTAAGAGAAAAATTAGATTAGCTGACTCTATCCAGCTTTGAATTATGTGTCAAAAGCCTTAGCTGAGAATACTCGGGATCCCTCTGATATACTAGTGTGAGGTGAAATGAACATTAGAGCTAATACCCGCAATCTCTCTTCAGTTGATGATAAAAGATAAGGGCTAAATTAACAAGTAGCTGGTGACTCTGGAGATAGAAGTTGTTACCCGTTTGGTTATTGACAGTCCATACTCTGTTACGTTTCTTAACCTTGTCATTGTAATGTAACAAAGACAAATATGGCATCTTCCATGTAAGCTGAATACTAGCTTCTCTGATTATCCGGTGTGGGGGCAGGTAAGTAAGGAGTAGAAACGTTACATACCAGAGGACATATTGAAGAAAAAATTCATTTTCCACAGATTATGAGCTTTTTTTTTTTACTGCTAGTAATGCAGAGAAGATTAAAGTGAAGTCTATATTTCACAAATGGGAGGACCAAATGATTTAAAACCTTTGTTATAATGGCCTGCTTTGGAGTGAAAAATCAATTTCTTTTACAGCAAGAATCTGTTAATCCAGGAGACGTGGAATGTTAGAAAGGGAGGAAAAGAAAGAGTTGGTTGGGTGGTTTCTTATGTCTACATTTTGATATGACTAATGGCAAAGACTGTGGCCATTATCTCTATTCTGTGTGCTTAAAAGAGGCTATGATTAAAAGAAATGCAAAAATGCCTAAAATTTAGAAAGCATTATTAAAAGCAGTGTGGCATCACTATATTTTAAACTGATTTTTATTAATAAACTGTTGCTGGTACATTTTTGCAAAAATGTAGTACACTCAATTATACTGATGTGCTGCTGCAGTACAGAAAGTGAGCCCTAGTACATGTGATAGTGCAAGCAAAAATCTAGGCGAGTGAAAATTTCCAAATGTGGTACCTACATTTAGGTGCCTAAATCCATATTTGGGTACTGGAATAAAAGTGTTCCAATTTTCAAAGGTGCAGTGTTGTTCTTCATGCTAAATCTGTAAGAGGTTGTATTTAACAATTGTATTGTTCCTATTTAAGCACTGAGGAACACAGAAACCAGAGCATGATCTCACTGCAGCCTTCAACTCACTCACTGTCCCTGCGGTTCGGACCCCACTATCCAATAAGGAGGTCACCTCTTTGACTTCTGCAGCCTCACCTCACATTCTTAAAACACACCAGTGCTAGTCATTTCCTTTCATTTCAATAGGATTTGTGAGAGCTCAATATCTCTGAAAATCAGGCCACTTTTATTTCAGTGGGTCAAGATTTAGAAGCTTAACTTTAGGTATCCAAATTTGTAAATTATTGGCTATATGTATTGACATCAATGGCATTCCATGCACACAATGAAGGTAGCATATGACCCTTCTAAATGTTGTTCTCTATCTAATCAGCTAAGGCCAGATTCTCTTCACATTGACACACTGATATAATTCCATTGACATCAGATGAGTTATTCTATTGTAAGTAATTGTTTCACATTGATTTACATAGTCATTGTGTAATTAATTTTCACCATTGCAAGAGAAGACTCAGATCCAGACTCTGGAAGGCCATATTACAGAGTTCCACATCCAGCACATCCACATGAGGCTGATTGAAATGTATCTATTGTATCGGAGGTGGGCCCGCTTAAGTAACTATCATATAGAATTTAATAGAGAATTATGGGTCTGATCAAAAATTCATTGAATCTTTTCTATATAATCCTATAGGATGTTTTTTAAAAATCTCATAGAAAATATCATTCTTTATTACATTCTAGTTTTTAGGGTACTTTTAGAACACCCCATTGGTTCGTCCCTTTTACATTTTATAGCACTTTTTCATATGGACTGATTGAAAAACATGTATATGAGACACAATGGCCAAATCTTTCTTGCTATATCCATGTAAGTAGCTCCAATAAAAACAACAAGATACCTATGTGCCTCCGGGAAGTGGAATTTTGGTCCACGTTGTTTATAGAACGGAAGCAGTGGCTAAAGCTCCTCCTCCTTCAGATTAAAGCTGTGAAAACAGTTTAATTGGCACATGATAATAATTAGGGAGGTTATTGCAATATCAAACTCCACAGGGCTTGCCCATCTCTGCTCAGAAACTCTAGAATGGCTGCTATATGCATTCACCTGACAACCAAATAAAACATTGTGATGAAACAGGAAGACTTTCCTCATTAATCCTTTCAGACAAATTCAAATTAGCCTCAGGCAAGAACTTGCTTTTATTTCTTTATTATTATTATTATTATTAATTTATTTTAAAGTTCAGGGAAACACAGAAAATCCCAGGAACCCACATGTACAAAGCCCATTCAGCAATTTGTAAATGTCCCAGTAGCCCAAAATGAAGTTTCAGTGTGCAAAAATCTTCCAAAAAATCCTCAAAGCTGATAAATGTAAGTGAATTTTCACACAAAATATTTTTCCAGGGATGTCAATCCTGTATTTTTGGAAGCACTACAGTCACTTAAAGCATACAAATTAATAAATAAAAGTGAACAATATTAGAGAAATACAGATGAAGATTGCAAACCATCTTAAACCACTTGATAGTAAAACTAATTTTGATCTAAAACTCTGATCCAAATTCTCCAAAGCTTTAAGAGAACTCAGATCCAGAACTAAGCTGCTGGGCTCACATCTATAATAGAAGGAACTAAAACGCCAGAAACAAAGATCCACCAATATTAGAAAAGTTTGGATTCTGTTCTAGAATTTTACTCCTCAGGCTCCTCTCCTATTTGCTTTTGAAATACTGAACAAGACTTTGCAATTTGAGAACATGTAGTGGACCAGGTTTAATTATTCTGGTGAAAATCTGGAGTAATTCCATAGATTTATGTGAATTTACTCCAATTTTACTCCAGACCAGAATCTGACCTCATGTAGTATCTCTATAATATCAAAGTATTGTTAAACAAGTGGTGACAGAACATGTTAAAACAACAAGAACAAATTATCAGTAAGCTAAGAAAATGAATTCTTGTGCAAATAATAAATTGAGTAAAATGAATTGCCAAATGTCACTAATTTAATGCTTTCTCTGAGCAATAAGATATAATATGGCTGAAACACTGTAATGGGGTTACAAACAAGACACACACAAAAGAGATTCTTTTGAATTACGACTTAATTTTTCCTTATGAATTTTCATGCTCCTCTGTGATCCATCAAAAGCAGATATTACACCCAAAACTATAATACATCATTAAGGATATCATAGCCAGCCATTGAGAAACTGCAGCAGGGGATGTTTACAGTATTATACATACTGTGCGACTGCACCTCAGATCTGGATTCTTAGTTCATGTTGCAATTAGAAAGGCAAGATCTTCAATTGCTGTAAATTGGTATAACTCCTGTGACTTCAGTGGATCTGTATCTCCTTATACCTGCTCAGGATATGACTTGAAGTAGCCTAAAGAATAAATTGGCCAAGCCGTGGACAGATGCATGAAGAGAAAGAATTCTTCCCCTAGAGATTGAGGACAGGAGGCTAAACATAATAGTGAATTCACAAGCCTCCACCCATCACTGTCTGGTCCTGTCCCCACCTTGCACACTACCAGACAAGGAGCCACCAAGGAGCAGGCCTCTGTATCAAAAAAGTTTCAAGTTAAATCCTTACTTTCCTTTCAGCAACAGAACCACACTGGTTTCACCTTTAGAAAATTCTCTACAGCTGTGGAGGAACTCCTTCCTAAACATCAAGAACAGTGATTCTTGAGCAGAGTGGGTGTTATATGTACTATAATAGTTATTCATTCATACACAAATATATAAATCCAGGCACTTAAAGTCACATTCACACAAGGCCAATTTTAAAAGAAAAATCTTCCCTAAAATTTAGAATTTCCCATGGCTCATATTGCTACCTCCTCACCATCCTGTTGAGAATTCCAGTGGAAACTAATCACCGGGTTCTTTTATTTGCCATTTATAAACAACAAAATAAATCCAACCCCCGCCCCCTCCCCAATCTGGTGGAAGGGCTGCAGACACACAGTCACCACACACATTTTCTGAGGGCTAGTCTACACTTGGGAAGTGGATTAAGCTAAACAAGAAAAAGGCACTTTTATTCCAGAATAAGAGTATCCACACATAGAGTTATTCCAGAATAGCTATTCCACTTTAAATTCACACCCCTACATTATTCCAGAATAACTTCTGCGTGTAGATTTCCTCAGATCCAAAATGTATGGTCATATATGCATAAAAGTCAGTGTAATTTCCAACTACTAGTATAAAAATGGCCTCTTAATACCCCTCTGTTATTTCCTGTTTAAATAGATTGTAAATTCCTCAGGGCAGGGACAGCCTGTTTATTCTCAAGTTTCAGGGGATAGCCATGTTAGTCTGTATCCACAAAAACAACAAGGAGTCCGATGGCACCTTAAAGACTAACAGATTTATTTGAGCATAAGCTTTCATGGGTAAAAAACCCACTTCTTCAGATGTTTATTCTGTGTATGTACAGTGCTTTGGTCTGGATCTATGATTGGGGCCCCTAGATGCTTCCATAATCAAATTATATAATAATAATTTCCCTGTATATTCTGCATACCTGTTAACATTCTGTGTCTTCCTGTGACTAGTTCTTTGAAAGACAAATAAACTGTCATTTAACATATACACAACATATAAATACTTCCTTGAAGTCAGGCCTGAGGTACATTGATGTCACTGTGTCTCGGTGGGTGAAGGAGGTGGAAGAAACATGCATTGACTTTGCTTCTGCTTTGCTAATTCACTTTCTGGAGATAAACCAAGGACTTCATTCTCCAGAGCTGTCAAATCACCCCCATGAACCCTAAATCCACTTCAAAAGTTCCAAAAACAAAGGATAGAAAAGATCTGGGGGTTAGACAAGAGAGAGGAGGAAGAAAGCTTAAAAGAGATGAAGGGGATGGAAACGTAAGTGTGAGGGGGGAAAGGAGGAATACGGATCTGAGTGCATGTGGAAGAAAAATGAAGAATTGGAGAGGATGGAAAGATGAAAAATAGATGGATTTAGTGTAGCAAGGCTTATGTATTAAATGCTATAGCTTGATAAATTCCCAAAAGTGCAAAAAGCTGTCTATGTGTATATAGCACTTTAAAAGTCACAAAAGGAAATAGGAAATGAATTCAATGCACTTGCTTTCTGTGTTGCACTTTTTAAAGACCAGATAAATGCTGCTAACAGAGCTCTTCACAATGTTTCAGAATGAATAAATAAAACCATCCCTCCCAACTTTTTTATTATGATGCCTGTCTCTGACTTTTTAAATGCTTTCCTTAAAAATGTTTTCACGCTTCTTTTTCCCTGAACATTTTACAGTTTTGCCGCCTTAAATTTCACTGGAGACCTGCAAATCAAGTTAAATCTTGCTGATTTGATAGCTGCTTTGACGTGGCCCAGCAGAAGGCAATGTGTTAGTATCAGTCTTGCCGGGAGGAAAGTTTATTAGCAAACCCTCCCCTGCTTTACTGGCAAGGAGACGTGATCAGAAGGAATGCCGAGGAAGCTGTCTGCAGGTGGCTGGAGCAAGATGTCAGGTGCCACTTTGCCTTCTTCAGTCATGACCTTCACTCACATGACAACAAAAAACAAAACCAGGTCTTTGACACAATATAATTAGGACCCTAGCATTTCACCAGATCAGGAAGAGAGACAAAAGAATAATACTTGTTTTGCAGCCCCAGTAATTAGTCCTCGAGGATTTCTCCAACTGCTACTGTTGGCAAGCAAAGCTCAGGAAAAGAGCCACCACTCTTGCTATACATGCCGACTGTGGAGTCTGCTTCCTGCTTGAAATTCAAATGAGCACTGCTCTGACCTTTACTGTCACATTTTTTATTTCATAGACAGTTTACAAGGCCTCTCCACCATGCAGGTCATGTTTTAGTTTAAACAGAAATATTCTCGTAGGTGTTAGATGCTAGTTAATGATTACACTGAAATCATTCTAATTAGGTTCTGTTGTTACATGCTGCCCTTTGGGGGCTGCTGCTGTTGTCACATAAAGTATTTTGTAGAAAAATAATTGGTCTGAGGTCTTTTCCCTTTTTTTATTTTTACATTATTGATCTTTTCTGTACTTGATCATTCAGAATACAGTGCAGACCAGTTAGTGACAGCCCCTCCTCAACATCCCACAACTCCATGTGCAGAGAACAGCAAAGAGAGTTTTAAATCTGTGTGATGTGTGTGGGATTTATTAACTGTAGTTTGGGGAGGGAAATTTTCATTGTGTTCTTTACTGAACACACTCTCCTGCCTTCTCCCTAAGGAAAGTGGCTCACTGCATGTGGAGATTAGCAGACAACAGAGGAGGCATTCTGTTTCCTATGGTGGTGGAATGACTTGGGGGAGGGAAAGTAAGAGGGACTCTTTAGCCTGATGATGATTTGATAGACTAGCTTCACTTTGTGAGAGAGCATGGAGCAAGCAGATTATAAAAGAAAATGTTGGTTGGTGGAATAGGTTCCCCTTTGACTTCTTAAATTTGGTGGGGGAGACTTTCTATCAACTGTTTTAATTCTAGAACTGGATTCTAACTTCTTGTCATGTAGACTGTCTTCTACTGAAACATGAAAAATGAAAATAATTTTTTTCTGTGTTTAGAATATAGCTTGTATATTTTCAGAAATGACTAATCATGCCTCAAGTTTTTGGGTGCCCAACTTGAGATACCTTGAAGTGGCCCAATTTGCAGAAGTGCTGAGCACCTTTAGGGTGCCACAAGATTTGCACCGTAAACTGTGAGGCACCTGAAATTAAGAGTCAGTTTTGAAAATGTAGATAATCTATTTTGAGAATGTAGATCCCAGTGTCTATGTTTTAAGCTACACATGCTACATAAAATGCACACTACCATCCCCTGCTATCTAGGTGAGTTTGCAGCAGTGGGTGTGGTTTCAGTGATATGGGAAAAGCAATGTTTATCTACTCATAGTAAGAGCAGATGCGTTTTTCCCTCCAGTAGTCCAAAATGCAGCATACCACACTTAGCCCACAGCAATCAGCTCTAATATGAGAGGTCAGTGGTATGCTAAAGAAAGTGGGAATACAGTGCAGCAAATATCAGCTCAGTATATATCCATAGAATCCTACCAAATTCACAGTCCATTTTGGTCAATTTCACAGTCATAGGATTTTTAAAATCATAAATTTCATTATTTCAGCTATTTAAATCTGAAATTTCACAGTGTTGTAATTGTGACCCAAAAAGAAGTTTGGGGAGGGGGTTTGCAAGGTTATTGTAGAGGGGTTGTGGTACTGCTACCCTTACTTCTGTGCTGCTGCTAGCAGCAGTGCTGCCTTCAGGGCTGGGCAGCTGGAGAGCAGAGGCTGCTGGCTGGGAGCCCAGCTCTGAAGGCAGAGCCGCCGCCAGCAGCAGCGCAGAGGTAAGGATGGCAAGGTATGATGTTACCACCCTTACTTCTGCACTGCTGCTGGTGGGGCGCTGCCTTCAGAGCCGAGGGCCCAGCCTACAGCCGCCGCTCTCTGGCCACTCAGCTCTGAAGGCAGCACAGAAGTAAGAGTGGCAGTACTGCAACCCCCCTAAAATAAACTTGCGACCCCTTCTTCCCCACAACTCTCTTATGGGTCAGGACCCCTAATTTGATAAACCCTGGTCTCCCCCTGTGAATCTGTATAAAAGTACAAAAAAGACCAGATTTCACAGAGGAAGACCAGATTTCATGGTCTGTGACGCATTTTTCTTAGTCATGAATTTGGTAGGGCCCTATTGATACCACACAAATACAGAATAATATGGGATATTGAGACCAAAGTTTTGCATTCAGTTACAAAGATTAACTCGTGGCTTCTTAAAATTTTTCAGGTGATATAGTTATTTTATGTGAACTTAAATATATAAAGCAATTGTATTAATATTTCTAATGGTGGTTTATATAGTGGCATGGTGTTGTGCTGTTTTATACCAGCTGCAGCAGATCTGACCCATTTCTGTCAGTTGTTGAAGTTTGTCTTTATAAGTGTATTTATTAATATTCCTTGTTTTATATGAAATATCTATAGGAAACATGCTGACAGTTTTGAGAATAATCCACCACAGACACAGTTCCCAACAGTTGCTAACTCGAAATGGAACTTCAAACAGTTGAAATCTAAAACCATACAGGCTGTTATTAGATTCTGTGTTGTCAATATAAAACTGGTACATCCTGCAAGTACTAAGTGTCCCCCAGGAAGTATGGATGCCACATTGCCACCTCTATTGAATGCTTCTCATATATGGAGGGTAAGACCAGTACTTTATTGTTGCCATGGGCATAACTCACTTTTTAAATGCTGCTTCCTAAGGGAGAAAGGATTCAGCCTTAATGACACCTCATTTTTAGAAGTAATTATTGGTCAAGGCCCCATTGTGCTAGGTGCTGCACAGACATATAAATGGGAAATCCCTCTCCCTTACTTTCACAACAGGAAGCGCAGACACACACTTCAGGCTCATGACCAAATGACTTGCAAAATTTGAGGTATGTCTTGCACTCTTTTCTATCTGACTGGGTGTAACTTGGATGCTTTGGATTGGATTATCAGACCTGCACACAGAGGGAACCCTCCATGCACGGATCTCCCCAGCCTGAACAGAAGCAGATTGAAATTCCATCTCTGCTATCACAGCACTCCAAGGGAGGCACTCCATGAGGTTGAGGCTCTGATATGGGAAAGGGTAGACTTGAAATGGTACTGCTGAGTTGAGGCTGGGGGACAGGTGTGCTACAAAAACTGTCCCTCTAGAAATAATTGTAGCTGCCTAACCAGGGGGCTGGAACAATTTGCATAGTGGGGTTTCTGACAGCCATTAAACCCTATATATAATGGAAAGCACCTCAAGCCAGGGGGTGCAGCAGCACCCACAACACCCCTAGTTCCAGCATCAATGTCACTAACTATAATTTTCAGATTACTCCATTCATCATTCCTCATTTTAGTAACTCAGAAGGTCTGAAACACCTACCAGTACTTAGAATCTTTTGTACATAGGTAAAAAAATACCCATCTGAAGGGACTTTTATTTCTCTAAGGGTTAATTTTATCAGGTAGATCAGCCCATGTTCTATTTACAGCATATCCTGTAACAATAATAGAAAAGACTTATGTCAAAAGTGGTACTAACTACTCAGAGGCTGGGAAGCAAGGGTAAAGTGAGGCTGCCATTTATTCACGGCGATTTTTTCTCTCTCTCTCTCTTCTTTTTTGCAATTATTTTTTTTCTTGGATGAACAAAATATGACCACTGTAGGCTGCTAAAAAGCACTGCCTCTTGCACACCATCGACTGAGTTTAAATCACGAAGTCATCAGGTCAAATTCTGTACTATTACACAAGTGTAAACCAAGGGCTCGTCTACACTTTCAGCACTACACTGGCACAGCTGCACTGAGGCAGCTGTGCCGCTGTAGAGCTTAGTGAAGATGCTATCTACACCAATGGGAGAGCTTCTCCGGTTGGCGTAAGTACTCCACCTCCCCGAGAGGTGGTAGCTATGTCAAAAGGAGAAGCCCTCCTGTCGACAAAGCTCTGTCTACACCAGGATTTTTGGTAGGTATTACTGCATTGTCCAGCACCCATGAATGACTTAGTTATACTGACATAAGTCTCTAGTGTAGACAAAGCATAACTCAGTGAAGCCAGTGGAGTTATTTCCAATATACACCTCCGTAGCAGAGAGTAGAATTGGCCCATCAACTACAACTATCATCCTGGCTGCCACTACAGCCCTACAGCTGTAGCACTACATTGCTAACACCTTTATCACTACCTAAATGAAGTATCAATAATTAAATTCCCACTTATAAAATCAGGAAATTATTCATGCCATCAGCATTCAACCTCAATAACAGAAGTAAACCTAACTATCTCATTATCCAATTTCATTGTGTGCAAACAGAACTGCCCATTGCTGACAATAAATATTTGATAAATGAGGAAACAGGAAGGATAAACCAAGGATGTATAGTGTGGTTGCTTTATAGCTGCCACAAGAATTGACTCAGATGGCTATGGTTTACCCTGCTAATACCTCAACTTATTTTCTTTTCATTTTAACAGGAAACTGATTCCAGTCGGGTTGGATATAAACCATCTGTTCTCTCCCTCTTTGTTTATAGTATTAAGTCAAGTTAAAAACCCAAATTCCTATCAAATCCTAGTAATTCCCATAAGCTTTCTAAATTAGCAACCAAATGATAACTGGAGACCAATTAATAATTTAAAATATTTACCAATTAATAATACTGGAATGTACAATAATTTTACCATGTTCAGGACAAGCAGTTGCTGATTTTATTATAACAGTCTTCATAAAGAAGTTTTAATGTATACCAGCAAAATCCAGCCCACCCATTCTAACAGAAAAGAAAAGAGTTTGGTTTAATATAGCACCTTTCATACTCCTTTCATACAGCACTTCACAAAGCAATTAGCTGTGTTAGAAACCACAGCAGCTGTTACTGTGATTGGGCATCTTCAGGACTCAAGAGGACTCTGCCCTTCTTTGAAAAATGTCACAAGTTCTATAACTTCCACCCGGACATTCCCCAAGATCTCAGTTTAACACTTGACCCAAGTGACAGCAACTCTAACAATATACCACACCTTATTACTGGACTAGAATCGTCTGGGTCCTCAGACTAGTTGTAACTTTATATAAGAAATGATACCTGACAGGGTGTGCATCCATCAGTAAATGTATGTACTCTTTGAGCCCTACTCTTCCTCTGCAGGATAAGAGTTGATGTCAATAAAAGTTATTCGTTTTGTGTGCATGGAGAATCAGGCTATCTGGGGGAACTACAGCATGGCCATAGGTATAAAATGGTGGTGCCTGGGTCATTGCTGGTCTGTGGAGTACTTGCTGGTGATGTGTAAGACAGCTAGAAGTTCACATGACTCTGGCTTCACCCCACGTTTTCAGCTGCTTCAAAAAGCATCCAGCTGCCGAATCCTGGATACCTGTAGAAGCAGCTGGAAATAAGGAGGAGAAGGTAGCCTAGTTGATTCTTACAGGGTCCAATGGTACTTAACAAGAGGAGGAGAGGAAACAGAAGCATCCCTCAGGGACCAGAGACCAGTATTTTTTTCTATACAAGCAACTGCTATGGTTGCCACTGGGATGGTACAATGGGGATGCTGGATATGACCACAGGTGGCCCACAGAATTGTAAAAGAGACAGGAAATGATCCACAAGACACACTTTCTGTTAGAGTGTGGTCCACTGTCTGAAATGTCTGAGAATTCCTGTATTAATATACCCTAGGTGTGTGTGTACTGGTCCACAAACACATGCTCTGGACTATGTTATTGTGCTGATTAAATTGTTTACTGAAACAGCAAACCAAACATTTTAAAATATTTAAATGTAATTCATTGATGAAATATTCATCTGTCTAAAAAAATTCCATTATAAAATAGTAAATAAAATAAAATAAAAACAAATTGTTAAATTCAAATAAAGTAGCAAATGATAAAGAGAAAAAGGATGCATACACAGGACAAGTTCTGGTTGTCTCTGCATAACTGCATGGGGGAGGGAGAAGAGCACACGAGGTTATTCCCTACCACACTTGTATCTTGATACACATCTGCACAAAGAGTAAACCAAAATCCGAGTGGTTGTGCTTCTTGAGCATCACAGTGCTACATACCCACAAGAGACTATTGCTGGGCAGGGCATAGTATTTGTAGCCATTACTGCACCCTTGTGCAGTCTCAGCCCAGCACTGGGTAGGGAGCATTTTGAAAAAGGCGTGGGAGCCACTCCTAGACATGCTTCTTTTGGCACTAGCCTGGAGTCCCACCATGTGCCTCAGAATTGTGCAGGGAGAATGCTTCCAGTCACTGTGACAGGAGTGTGCACCTCTGAACCTAACCCCACTATAGCAATTGCTTTGATTGTCACAGTCCGGCCCTGTGTAGGTATATATGGAAAAATACAGATGGCATGGACACTTGTGCCTGAGAGTGTTTAAATTCCCATTTTTAAGACCCCTCTCTCCCTTCCTCTCTGCCCTTTCTGGTCCCACTTCCCTCAGCTCATTAATGGGAGCTACTTCTCTGAAGTTCCTCTTGAAGCTTAACCAAAGGGAGTAAGACCTGGTGAACCCCATTTATGCCATTGCTTCTGAGAAGCGAGGAAGGAGACAGAGTGCAAAAGAAGAGAGAGAGAGGAGGAATCTGACTGTTGAAAAAGCTGTTTAGTCCTGCATATGCATTGGAAGATAATTGCAAGGTCTGAAAGTAAAGGATGGGTGAACTCATTCTGTCTAATTTCAAACCCACACAAATACCAAATGTTGGATATTTAGAATTATATTTGTACATTACTGGGTTCACGTTCCAGCTGTGAATAAATGATCAGAGAAAAAGAGACTGAACAAATCCTATGGAAAAGTTGGATGGAAACTGGACCAGGGGTCAGTGAGAAAAACAGGTGCAGAGAGATGGGAAAAAAGGAACAGAGATCAGAAGAGAGAAATTCTAATGAAAATAAACAGGTACAGGCCATATAATATGTACAGACTCTCAGCTTGTGCCAGCCTTGCTTTTGGGGGAGATTCTCCTATACCTAATATACACTGTAGCACAGGCTTCTCTTTAGCTAGAAAGATATTTTCAATTAAATGGGTTTAATTATTAGAGAACAATGATGACGAACAACAATACTGATTCTTCAATACAAGCAGGTGTAATTGTTACAGCATGAGGAGTCATGTTAAAGTCAGTGGATAATACTCAGGATAATAAACAGTATGGCTGGTAGTAAATACTTGCATAGTCAGGCTCTAATGTTGCAAATCTTGTATACCCTGTGAATGGTAGGAGAGATTCCCAAAACTCCATGAGTTTCATCCAAACTTAGTGGAAAGCTTCTTGAGCCAATCAGGGTTCAGCTTTTATCTAGCCTATTTTAAAATGTTGTTTGGTACAGGTATTTGGTTTATGCGTGTTTTATGATGCAGTGTGGATTTTGAAAAAGAAAATGGAATTGTGTGAGTGAAAAGTTGCTCCTTTACTCACAGCAAAGCCAACACCAGACAACCCAAGATGCTCTTGTAAATGCCTAAAATAAAATTTCTATTTAACTTTCTGTGTGAATCTGAAGTGTTATTAATGAACATGGATGCCTTTAAAACCTGGTCTATGATTTGAACTCGTGAC
The DNA here is from genome assembly GCF_020497125.1 of Mauremys mutica. Lineage (NCBI taxonomy): Eukaryota > Metazoa > Chordata > Testudines > Geoemydidae > Mauremys > Mauremys mutica. The sequence goes on along the minus strand of NC_059077.1, from coordinate 96,243,543 downwards.
CCTCTGGTTCAGAAGCAAGAACAAGCCATGCTAGAATAATTATACAGTATATAACTCACCTCATTCACTATGAGCCATGTGCGTGATCTAGCAATTGAACTGTTAAAGTCCCAAAGTCAAGTGTACACTTACTTAAATTCAACTAATAAGTGGAACAGTGAACAAAGCTGGTACTTCAGTACCAATACTGACAAATGTCACTACAAGCATCTGTTAGACCTGCATTTATATATATATATATATATAATTTATTTATTTAATTTTTGGACCAATGTTGGTTTGTAATTAGTAAAGCTGGGCAAATTATTCAAAATAAATATTTTCATGAATGTGTGAGAAACAGAAATAACTTTTCTAAAATGTGAAATTCTCTGCCTAAATATTTTACAGTCATGGAGATGCCCCTGAAAGTCTACAAGCTCCACCAGGAGCCTCCAATCAGCTACACTCTCACCTTCAGAATTTTGGCTTCTGATGAGAAGTGTATTACATTGGTCAATATGAAACAGTGGAAATAGCTAAAGTAAATAAAAGTAATTTCAGTTGAGGTGGGGACATTAGTGTGTAACAGACACTAATGTAGTTTGCAGTACAGTGGCAGCTGATCACTGACTGGATCATCAAGATTCTTTTCACTATCTCAGACCATCAGAGATAGGCATATTCATATAAGTTTAAAATTTTCTGTGCTTCTATTGGTTTACTGATAATTTTTGGAAGAAACAAGTCTTTACTTTTATGAACTCATTACTTTGAGGGGGGTTGTTTTCATTTTACAGATGAATTCTTATAAGTGAATAATAATGTGATTGGCTGGGCAGACTCCATTTGCTATAATATGAATTCATGACATTACAGATGAAAAATTATCTCTACCATTGTCTCATCTACATCAGTGCTAGAACCTACAAGGTACAGAGTACTTCCTTTGGCATGTTAAGCACCCACAGCTGGATTGGGGTGGATTTCAACTCCCCAACCACCCACCCTTAGAATTTTAATGCTAAGAGTTTATACTAATTAAATTAATTTTACCAAAAATGAATAGCAAAAAATGAATCAATGACCTTGAGAATATATCCCTGGTACTTTCAGATATCTTGAACTAATATCAATAACTACATGGGTAAATATGGATTAGTCCCATGAGAAAGGCTTTGCGGATACAGCCATTTATAAGCCAAAAAATGCAATTTTGGGACATTTTGACAAAATGTAGACTAAATAGTACCTTATTCTCATAATGTAGAATCAGGTTTCCTGTGTGAATACTTGGGATTATCAATTCAAAATTAATTTTGAGGCTATCCTGTCATATTTGTATGAAATACATTTTCTGTGAACATTCCTTTCAGCAAACATGTTCACTAGAATATTCGTGAAAAGGGAATACAAATAAAGATAGTGATCACAGTCTAACTGAATTTGTTTAAAAATTCAAAAAAAAAAATTCACCGGCATTTTTTCAGTATTCACCCATCAGACAATGTTTAGTTTCATATTAACTGAAAATCTTGAAAGAAAGTCAAATCCCAACAATCAATTTAACAAATAACATTTACCCGTTGCTCTATTTCTTCCAATTGTTTTCAGCTCTTACAATATGTGGACTATTGTTAGGAACTTCAATTTAGCACTAATTTTTTTATGCTGAAGTCTGTCCTTCTCACCACACCAATGTGCATCTCATCTTCTTTCTTTGGTAAGTTGCTAATGCAGTGGAATAGTGCATTCTGTCTTTGGTAAAATCAGATTTTCTGCCCTATGGGGATAGCACAGCCATCAGCTTTAATTTCATATCCTGATATTTTAGCAATCATGCATAGACTTCTTTAGACAAGTGAGAATGAAATGCCTTTTTGACAAGTCTCAGCGTGTCCCAGGCAAGGACACATATACAGTTTTATGAGAGACTGTCCAAGCCTATCGTACACCTGGATGATGTGACTAAATCAGACATCAAAGTGATGAATCTCAGATGTAACTGGATATACAACTGCTACACTTCATAGTGTTTCCCTTGGTTATTTTCCATTTTGACTAAATTCTGTGGCACAATTTAATTCAGTACAGGTCTCTAGAAGTGAAGTCAATATTTCTTTATCTTTCTAAAATGCAAATGTATAATGAAGGGAAGGGAATTCTATCACCTCAGGTGAAAAAGAATCTTTTGCATCTTAAGGACCACATTCCCATGTCAATTAAGTGTCTTACAAGTCCACCTACACATCTGAGCCTCTAGTGCAGTGTAAATGAAAGAACTGCCTACGTCTCATTCCAACTCTGTAACAAAATTATATTCTTCCCTTTTCTCCTTCCATCTGAGAAACTAATTGCATTTTGTGCTTTGTGCAGGCTGGAGAGAAATACACATTCTACTAAAACGGTGAGACTATATTAAAAGGGATGTGAGTTGACCAAACAAGAAAGTTACATTACAATATTTTTTTCCAAATATGTAAACATTTGGGTTTTTTAAATCAGAATGCAAGCTTTTCTACTAAAATCATAAACTGCAGTTCAATCATTTAAATTAACTAGCTAGAGCTATCCATGTGTTGAGATTCTGAAGATAATTTTCAGTTCAAACACTCTTGGATTTGATCTGGCTGAGAAAATGTATGAGCCCTTTTCCCTACACAGTTTCTCCATATGGATCTCCAGAAATTTTTTTCCCCCCAAGCATAATGTAACATTAGAATTAATAAAAGTATTAATAAAAAATCAGAGATAAAAATAACAATAAGCCAGCATTTTAAATAATCATTGTCATCTGATAAACTCATACAACAGGGAAACTGCCTCTAGGTTACAGTACATGGAAATAAATGGCTGCTAAACAATCTGTGGACCTTTATCCCTTACATGAATAGTCCCATTGAAGTCAATAGAAAATCTCCTAATGACTTCACTAGACTTTGGATCAGACCCTATATGAATAAAGGTTGTGGGATCAAGCACACAGCTAGGAAGCAGAATAATAATAATAAAAAATAATAATAATACCTAGCTCTCATATAGCGCTAAAGCTTCTAAATACCAGCACCAGGCATAACAGAAAATGCCTACATATCTGCCATACTTTACTTTAAGAAAAATCCAGAAATAACACACACTCATAGAGGCAGACTGAAGAGTCATAGACATCTGCAGGACAGGCCAATGTACATCAGAGTCCCATATCTAACCCTTCTGTGCCTTTCATGCTAGTATCATAGTGTGTGCACAGCTCTGTACTTGGTAGCTGGAGTCATTTAACAATATTGTCTGCTATTAAGGTAACAAAAACAAAGATACAGGTTCTGCTGGAATTTTTTTCTGTGCTGAAAATTAAAACTGGCACTCTGTCTCAAATAAAAGAAATCATGGCATTTTGACTGAAATTCTTCCAGGTGTTCACATGTGGCATGCAGAAAATCACACAAGAGATTCTAAACACAACACTGCCTTCCTTTCGCACTCCAAACTCCCAATGACTACAGTGGGAGCTTTGCATGTGTAGGGAATGTAGAATCAGACCCTTTGTGGTCTCCATTAAATTATGTTATCTTTCTGCCACTCATCAAAGAGGGCTCTTACCCATCAATTCTCCTTGTGATAGACTCTGTATTGGACTGTGAGGCATTTTGGGCTTGATGGGTCAGAATCTCTGTCATGTATGGCTCTCAGCTGAGGGTAATGGGGTAGGGGGTGAGCTGCCGTGAGGTGTTAAAGTGTCCCTTGGCACAAAAAGTTGATGCCCAATTAGGTTTAGAAAAAGTGACAAAGAGTTGATGCCCAATTAGGTTTAGATAAAGCTCTTCTCTGTAAACCTCAATTACCTGTGATGCCTTATGACATTCAGCGTTTACAAAGTATAATTACACAATAGTGTCTGACATTTAACGTCTATGGATAATTTAAAAGACTTCTACTTCAAAAGGGCTGCTCATGAGCAACAGTAATCACTTCAATTAGCTTGGCACCATTACAATGTAACAAGACCATTTGACTGCCTATTAGAACCAGCCAAGCTCTTCAAGTGTGTTAATTTAGCAGTCATTGCTAATTTCTGGGCTTTGCTACATTTGCATAGGAAAACATAGCCCTGTTAGCCAGAAGGGGAGTTTCATTCCTGTAGCAACGTCCTATTCTTAGTAAGTTTTTTATGATGTTATTGTTTTCAACCAGAAACATCTTTCAAACAATGAACTATAGTGAGTAAAATGCTCTTGTTTCACCTCCGTTTCATTTAGGTATTTTAGTTCTCCAGGATCTGTGTCCAAGCTATTAATACAGCTTTTGAACTTAATGCACCAGACAAAATATATAATTGTTGAAAAGACATTCACCATTCTACCCAGTTCTCTGCGGTGCAAGATCAAAAAGCATGGTCAAAGTAGCTTTTAGCCACCTCTGTGCTCGCCCATGAGTTGCCTGACTTTCCCACAGATATTAGAGCAGATTCAGGGTGGCCAAGGGGTCACTGTGGTAGTTGAGAATAGAGGGAACATAGCAGTACTACTTCCACTCCCTACCCCCCAGACCACACCAACTGTGTGATGGGCTGCTCTGTAACACCCAGGAAACCCCCTTACACATAGGAGAGTTTCCTATGGCCCAGTTACACTAAGCTAATAAGCCCTTTTATACTACTGGAGGAGCACAAAAGGGACAAAGTTCAAAGAAGAATCAGCTCCAAGTCTTTTTTTCCTCTTAGTCACTGAAGAGATCATTATTAGGTGCTGGATATATTATATCCTATATTAAGTTGAAGATCTTAGTCCAGTTCCTAGAGAGCAGGTATCCACAAAACAAAATAAAGCAAGTAAATAAACCCACTATTACATGTGGGCCCTTTGTCAGCAATCTCAGCAGAGAATCTGTAAACTGCATGGGAATATCAATTGAACTGTCCTCTGACATCTTAAAAATATTAAAATGCTGAGACACATTGATTGGGGAGAATGTGGAATTCTGCCACTAATTCTGGTGTACCTGTTCAGTGGCTGAAAAGAAACTTTGATTTGTAGTGTTATCAGTCCAGTAGTTTCCACCAGTACTAATTTTTTAACCATTATAAAAACACAGTTTAGTTTATGTTTTATAGTCTGCACATATGATGTCTCAAATGCCTGCTAATTCTACAAAACAGATAATCAATATATAATTAAATGTCATGAAGCAAACATCTATAGGAGAAAGGATTGACAAATATACAGAACCGGGTCTGTTCTTTTTTTCAATAACTTGCTCCTATGGTTAACAGTAGCAGGAAACCACTGAGAACAATTTTATGTTATATGTAACCTTCCAAAACCATTTTTTCCACTTCTTAGGTAGTCAAATAAATACACCCTTTTTCTGTGGAAATAGCACATCTGTTTCCCCTTTCATTCAGTTATTTAAATAAGTGACTGGACAAAAGATATTCAAAGATAAGCAACTAAAATCATCTAAATTGCGCTAGAATTCTTGCATTCTCATAAGATTTCTGGAACTTTCTGCCTCCAGTCAATAAGCGCCTTTAAAAAAATGTATTTACCTTTCTAATATTAGGTGGAGAATTAGCAGAGGGGAAGATTTTCAAATATGTAAATTGAAGTTAGACCCCAACTTTTATAGACTTTCAATGCAATATTGATTTTCTGAAGTGTCCTTTGTGCATTTGTATATTGCTCCCAGAATCTGGAGGCAATCCATATAGTTAAAAAGAGAGATACCACTAGTAACTTTAATATTTACCTAATGGGAATTGCAGCTGCTCAGAATCTCTCAGGACCTGGAATTATATCGTATCATTAATAGCTATTTAGCAACCATTGGAAAGGCCAGATCCTGAGGCCCACTACAGCCCCTTTGTGCTGCTTTAGATCTGTAAAGAGACCATGAAACTGGCTTGAAAGGTTATCTGGGGATTCTCTCAGCATGGAAACAATCCTCTATTAGCACAAAGCTGGAGTAGTGGCACTTTGCCACTACACATTTCACCATCTTTAGTGGGATTCATGGCCAAGGAAAGAAGGACCATAGCCAGATCTCCTCTGTGTTCTAGTGATCTCCGAACAGCCCTGTGGAGCTACAAGCAGCCACACACAATTTAAAGCAGTCCTGACACTAAGTTTCATTGGATGCCCAGCCAGCCCCAGAGTGCTACTTTACTCTCCCTCCACTCCTCCAGTCCTGCACTGAATGTATCTTGACTGAAATGGAGGACCTAGACTGGAGAACCCAAGACAATCAAGGTCGCTGAGAAATTCTGTAGAAAATGTTTTCTCTCTCTCCCTCTCTCCTTCCCTCTATTCCTTTTTTTAGTCATATAGCAAATATGAAAAAACACTGAAAAGATCATTAGTTCCATTTTACTTTTCCTAGCAACCATCAAAGCAATATCTTTTTTTTAATTCATGAAAAATTGAGACAAAAAGGAAGGTTACATGAACAGGAAACAAGACCAGTAGGTGTCTAAGGAAAAAAAAATCATCAGCATAAAACTGGTTCATCAGCAAAACTTTTATGAGAAAAAGGGCACTTGACGTATTTGTTCAATATTGGAAATCTTCTTTAATTTACTTACCACAAACTTGCATCTTTTATAAGAGACAAGTCTCATCAGGAATGCATTACGAATTCCTTTATTGCCCTTCTGGTGTCTATGTCCACTTATTGCCTTATAGTAATCTGAGAGGTCTATTATTGCTCTTTTCAGCACAATTTTCACGGAGTCATATGTTCATCTCAGGGTCATGCTCATTCCAGTGCCCGAAGATAATTTATTTGCTGTGGAGTTTTTTGTTTTGTTTTGTTTTTAATTTTGAACTCTGTATTTACATGGCCGGAATCTAACCTCATGTTTGGAAGCTAATAATAATACTTTCTTCTTCTGCAGTTCTTTCCAACCAAACACTCCAAAGCACTCTGCTAACTTTGATGACTTTAATGTGTGAGATAACTATTATTAGTCCTGCTTTACAACTGGGGAAACTGAGGTACAGAGGTTGAGTGGCTTGTCTGAGGCCATGCAGGAAGCCTGTGACAAGTCCAGATCTGTGTAACCTTGTGCATTGTTGAATAAAATGGAATATATCTTGTTAAATCTTTGTCCACATGAAGGTTTATTATCTTCCAGCTAACTCCTAGTTTACCCAACAAGCTTTCAGGAACCCTAAGCTGAGTGCTATGATAGGATCCCCGAGGTACAACCTGGCACTGGGATACCACGGTGCCCCCTTAATTCTCCAGGCTGGGCTGTCTCTCACAATGCTTTGCTAGTGACAAGCAGTAAACTCCTCCAGGCCCTGTTAGTACAACAGCATGTGGAGTCCCATACCCAGCTGAATTGCATGAATGCTCCCTGAGCCACTCACAAATTACACAGAGAAGGACACCAGCAACTCTCCCAAGCCCCCAGCCTTGCATCCCAGAACTGTACCATCTTGCCCTGGTCAGAAACCTGACCAGTGTAAGCCTAGGCTGGGGGAAGCTAGTCCTCAGCCAGCTTCACTCCCTCTCCCCAAGGACCCGCTCCCCTTCCTCCACCGGAGCCCCCCCTCCCCATGGCTGCCAGTCCCCCGCCCAGCTCCAGAGTGCCAGGTGGGCAGCGCGCAGCCCCTCCCACCAGCCCCCGAGCACAGGGCAGGCAGGCGGTATGCGCCCCCCTTTCCTCCTGCAGTCTCTGATATAGGGTGGGTAGCCCCAGTGCCTCCAGCTCCCACCAGTTCCAGACAGCGCAACCCTAGCGCCCAGGGCGCCCCAGCACTGAGTGGCCCCAGCCACCCCAAGTCCCGTCAGTCCTAGCCCCAACCCCAACATGCTGCTTCCCAGAAGAGGAGCAGGCAGAAGCCTGCCTGGGCTGGGGCCAAGGGAAGGGAAGGGCAATCAGGGCTTCAGGGAGAAGCATGGGTGGGGCAATGGCCAGGCTGTTTGGGTAGACACAGCCTCCCCCAGCCTGTGCAACGTGCCACCCAGGAGTATAAGGCCATTAGCCAGTCCACACACACCCCTCAATGTGGAGAGCACACCCACTAGACTTTGCAAACTGAGCTGAGTTGAGATTTCCCAAGCACTTCAACCAAAACACGCTGTTTTAGGTAAAATATAAAACGGATGTATTAATTACAGAAAGAGAGATTTTAAGTGATTATAAGTGGTAGGCACAAGAAGCGAGAAATCATTACCAAAGAAAATAAAAGGTAGGCACGCAGTCTAAATCTTAAACCTTATTAGACTATGCAGTATTTGGATCAAGCAGGATGTTGCAGGTAAGTTACACTACTTAATACACAGGCTTTCCCTTTAAGCCTGGGACCAATCCCCTGAGTTCAGATCTTTGGCTTCCCAGCATTCTTGTTGCTTTCAACATAGGAGGGGGAGAAAAAAGGTGGCCTCATGATGCCACTGTCCCTTATTTTATATTTTATGTCCATGTCACTGGAAAGAAACTACCCCAGGCATGTCTGGTGGGCCTTGCTGAGTCACAGGTTTGAGCAATAATTCTAAATCCCTTGTTTACAACTCCCATGCTGCTTAATGGTTGTGTAATACCCACCAGGATGTGGATCACCTTCTTTGTTGTCACTGGAGAACTAGCAGTGAACAACTCCCAGACTTGCAACATATTTCAATAACAACCATACTGCAAAATCTCCTAACTCCATACACACTAACATACATATTTTGATAGAACCATAGGTTTTAGCTGATAATGACCTTTCATATTATATCTTATATGACATGCTTTGTATGAAATATCACAATTGTATATGAATGATGAATATGGGGGTTACAGGGTGCTTCTCTGGGGTAAAGCGAGTCACAGGTACCATATTCTGTCCTTTTGTACACTCAGACAATTCCCATTGAGATTAGTGGGAGTTACACACTCATAGATCAATTAAGGATACAAAACTGGCTGTTAGTGTGTAGACACCTCCAGTTGCTGACATAACCTCCATTCACTTTAGTGGAGAGTATCCCAGTCCACATAGGCACAATGAGGTATTTACCACTTGCCTCAAATACTTTCAAAAACATACAGCAAACTGGAAAAGATGCTTTGTACACAGGCTATTTTTACTATATCTTTTCAGGTATTTCCCTTTAACCCTCCATGTGCCTAAACCCCCTCATTCCTCCTGTGTGTGCATGTACACGAAAACCTCACACATTCCCCCAAAGGATGAAAGGCATAATGCCCTGAGAATGAGGTTTTCTCTATATTCATGTTGGCCCCTTCAATCCTCAGCCACTGCTGTATTTCCCGCAGTGAGCCTCTACATTTTCTCAAGAAAAAACAATAACCACTGACAGTGGTTGTGTATGAGCAACTGCTGAGCACATAATGGATGCTCCATTTGCTACATAATTGCTACACTAGGGGGATCTAAACCACCACTTGGTTAAGCATTTTGGGACAACCAGAGTTGGTCTCACAAATTTCCAGAGGAAATGAATTTAGGTGTGCCAGTTTCTTGGCTGGGATAAAGCGAGCTATCCCACTAGGCTCCCAGTATATATTACTTTAAACCTGCTCATACCTTGGTATCCAATGGTATTCCCTACCTCTCAGTAACTCTTCAGGAGGACCTTCCTCTGCACTCCTTCATCTCTCCCCAAACCTCTTCTTCTCCACTCAATCTGTCTTCCACAGCCCCTCTTTTCTCCTCATTATTCCCCTAGAAAACTTCCTTTCCCCTCACTTTCCCTCAGAACCCCTCCCATCTCACCAAGCCCTTCAGCTGCTTGGACCTATCACAAATAAGAGGGCCAGGGCCAGGACCATCATGGACAAGAGTCTTTCTTCTTCCATAATCTGCCTGTGCATGTGGAGGTGGAGGTGATGTGACACATTTTTAATTCTCCCTCCCCATGAAGGGAGGCAGTCAGTGACTCTCATTTTTCTCTCTCTCTTCCTTTCCTCCCACCCTCAACCTTTGTGGGATTTGGGTAGGTAATGAGAACTGCAATGATGCCAATTATCTTCTTTCCCCACCACAACAGTATGGAGGAGGAAGGAACCTTAAGATGACTTAGCAGCTACATACATGCCACCTAGCACTCCCTGTCTGTACTGCATGAGCAGCTGTTACACCCGCTTCTATTGCACAACTGATCAGCCGCTGGCAAACATCGTAAAGTGGCGGGGGGGGGGGGTGTCCCTCAGTCACAAAGGAAATGTTGCTGCGAAGGACACAGAAGCACTTCTCATGCTCAGTACCCCTCTGCTACCCCCAGCACACCGGGCACACATGTTTATAGATGGCCCAATGGATCATCACATAGAACATTTCATCACCCTCTCAGTACAAAGTCCAAACTAAATGACTGCAAAAACTGCTAATTGTTACACAACCCGTCCCCACACACATATACCCTGGTAATAGTCAGTGTTAATTTACTGGCTCCCAGCCTGTTACAGCCTTTCAGCATCAGGGTGAAGTGAAGAGCTATCTGACTCTCGCCTGCAGGGTTGTTTTGATCAGCCAGAACTTGATCTACACTGACAAGGCAGTAGTGAGCAAATGTCAGAGCATTTTTATCAGAACTCCACCCCACCTTAGGAGTGCTTCCTACATGTCTAGGGGGCAAGGGGGGGAAACAAGACATAATATAAAATGTTTTATTCTGATTTCTCACCCAGCTTCATACCAAACACCTGGATATACTGTTATATTACTCAAAATTATGTGTTCTCTCCCCACCAAAAAAGAAAAAAAAAGGCCAAAAGCCACTGTGTGTATGAGTCAGACTACACTAATCGCTGCCACTCCTCTTAAGAAAAAAGAAAGAGTCGACCAATGAATAAAATATAGATGAAGGGAATCCATTTAATTTAATCATCATAAGTATGTTGTAAAATCACTTCATCACTTCATGTTGGATGAAATATTCAATGGTTTTCCCAGCCCTCTCCTGTTCTTTCAGCTATGGAGACATAGAGTATCTTTGTCAGCAGAGGCAGCTGCTCTGGGGGCTGAGATGAGACCTGCCATCTGTCCAGATTTCATCAGCTCATCTCTGATTCGGGTGAACATGTCCTGATCAAACAGCAGGAGAAATGAAAAATAAATGCTCTGATTTTATACCAAACAACCCAGGAACCACATTTTAGGAGGAAGGCCTTGATGAAACTGGGGTGGGAACAAAACTGAGGGGAAATATTTTACAGTCAGGAAGAGCCCCATAAAACGAAACCATCCACTACAAGTTCAAGCAATTTCAGTGGCAAAATTGATATTATTTGAAAAAACGAGCTGTTTACTTACATGGCTGGTGGAAAGGATTTGATAGCTGAGGAAAACTGACTCATTAGTGTTCCCATCCAGGTTTCCCTCCAAAATTGAGCATTCTGTTGCAAGAGGGAAAGTCTGTCCTGAGCTGCCTTCAAAGTGGGTTAATGCACTTGCCTTTTGCTATGTGAGAATAGTTAGGAATCACAGAATGCTACTTTCTTCTAACAGTGAACAAGAAATTTTAATAGAATAAACCAGGTAAGTACCCTGGCGGGCCAGTTTGTTTACCTGTCGCGTCTGCAGTTTCAGCCGATTGCGGCTCCCACTGGCTGCGGTTCACTGTCCCAGGCCAATGGGGGCGGCAGGAAGTGGCGAGGGCTGAGGGATGTGCTGGCCATGGCTTCCCGCCACCCCCATTGGCCTGGAGCAGTGAACCGCGGCCAGTGGGAGCCGTGATCCGCCGAACCTGCCGACGCGGCAGGTAAACAAACTGGCCCGGCCCGCCAGGGTAAGCCGCATGCCAGAGGTTGATGACCCCTGGAATAAAATATATTTATAAAACAATATTATCCCTAATGCTGCTTTCACTCAGTATCAGCTTCTCTGTTAAGCCTCTGCATAAAAACTCGCTCAGCCCCATTCCTGCTTCAGCTTTTAAGAACCAGTTCACATATCCTCACACCATTCATCTCCAAAGCCTTGGATTCAAATTTTGGCTTGGGTCACAAGTAAAAATGAGCTTAATAGGTTCCTCTTAGTCCTCGATGGGCATTTGCCCATATCAGACAGTTGTAGTCCCTGTTTGAGAAAGCTGCAGACAGTTGTTCAATATACTAGTGGAAGGAGCTCAGACACCAAGGTGATGGTGCAGTATACCAGAATTAAATCCAATGAAATAAAAATAACTGGATTTTTCAGGTCAAGATTGAGGTACACTGACAGAACTGTGTGAAGAAACTTAGACTCATAGACTTTAAGGCCAGAAGGGACCATCATGACCATATATTCTGACCTTTGTCACATCACAGGCCACAGAACCTCACCCACCTCACCCACCTACTCCTATAATAGGCCTATAACCTCTGGCTTAAAATGTTCTTTAATGACACCTGTAACTTAGAGGCAATTATCTCCTGCAGAAGAAAAAAACACTCATACAAAAAGTAGTAATCTTCATTAGTCATGAACAGCACTGTCTGAAAATTAAAAACAAAAGAGCTCAATACCAGCAGCAGCAGAGTAGTATGAGGCCAATGACCTGTTACAGTCCTTTGAACATTGACCCATTCTGACAAACACATTCTGGTTTGCCAGATAATTTACTAAGGTGAAAGGCAAAAAGAGTCTTTCCCAAACATTATGGCAAGCGGCGTTACCAGCTCTGTTGAACGGACAGGAAATTAACATGCACACTCGCCAACCTTATGTGAAGAAACCTGCTGCCTGTCAGCTTGCATTCTTGTACATGGGAGGGAGCAGCTGGGGCAGCTGCTCGTACACATTGTATGACAGCACCCTCTCTAGAGGCCTGATATTATTACAACCTGCACCTCTCCTCATGTTGAATTAACTTGTTCTGACTGTGTGACAGTTCTGATGACTACACACTCTGATGCAAGTAGCCTGGGTCACATGCTGCTGCATGCATGGACTGTCACTAACTGTGCCACTAAAGCCAGACAAAACCTTGTCAAGGGAGATAAACTCCTCTAGAGAGAAAGGTAAGTGACTCAACTCATAGCACAGTTTGTGAGGATTTTGTTCAGTTCAAGGACAGTATCCACTGACAGGAGAACTGGATGTAGTCAGGAACACACACACACGCACACACACGGAGAGAGAGAGAGATGGGTGGGAGAGAGATAGAGAGACACAGGTGCAAGAACAAAAGCAGAAAGGCTGTCAGGGGCTCACTGTCAACATTTTCAAAATAAAGAGACCAAGAAATTAAACCTTCCAATACCCCCCTGCAAATATCTGACAAGAAATATGTCCTCACTGTAAAAAGAGAGCTGCATTCTGGTTCTGCACCAAAATTAAGCTGATTCACATAGGTTTCTACGGACAGATGTTCCATTGCCATTCCCACTTGCTGGAGTTCAACCAACCCCAGTCCTACCAGACACCATCATTCATGGCACTGGCTGGATTCCTGTCAAACCCAAGTAAGACAAATGTTGAATGTAACTGTTTTTGTTCTCCTTCAGACAGTCACACAAGTCTTGATTCAAAACCTGTCGCCCTGTTGTTAGTGATGGTGCCTGAATGATGTGCTGCCAATATTTTCACAGAAGCTCCCACAAAATTTTCCCCCTTAGCTTGCAATGAACACCATACTGAGAGGACAGAGGGATGAATCTATTTTCCTATTTAAACAGAAATATCTGTCATAGCTAAGGATGGAGGCAATATAACGTGGCATTCAAGGTTGTAGTAAGTGCTCTTGCTGGAAAAGTTTATACATTGTTCCTAGAGAACATACTTGGCCCAGATTCCTCAGTATGCTCTGGCTGCTTTGCACTGCTCCAGTGATACTAAACAGCTCTTAACCCAGTTTAAATAGCTTGGCCATGCACTATTTAACTTTTTTTTTTTAAGACCTGAAAATACATAAAATCATCACTCATAATGTTTTCAGATGAGACAAAAATTGGGGGCGTGGTAAATAATGAAGAGGACAGGTCACTGCTACAGAGTGATCTGAACCCCTTGATAATCTGGGTGCCAGCAAACAATATGCATTATTTCAGAGTAGCAGCCATGTTAGTCTGTATCCGTAAAAAGAACAGGAGTACTTGTGGCACCTTAGAGACTAAATATAAAGGTACACTTCTAGGACAAAGAAGGCAGGCCATAATTACAGGATGGGAAACTCTATCCTGACAAACAGTGACTCTGAAAAAAATTGTGGGGGTGGGAGCTGTGGTGTGGAAAATGAGCTCACAGTGTGACACTATGGCCAAAGGGCTAATGCGATCCCAGGATTCATAAAAACAGGGTAATCTGGAGTAAAGTTGAGAGGTTTTTTACAGCTGTATTTGGCACTGGTGAGACTGCAGCTGAAGTACTGTGTCCAGTTGTGGTGTCCGCAATTCAAGAAGGATGTTGATAAACTGGGGAGAGTTCAGAGAACAGCTATGAGAATTATTAAAGGATTAGAAAATGCCTTGTAGTGAGAAATTCAAGGAGCAAAGGAACAAAAATAAGGTTAAGGGGTGATGTGCTCACAGTCTATAAGTACCTACATAGGGAACAAATATTTAATAATGGGCTTTTCAGTCTAGCAGAGAAAGGTATAATATGATCCAAGTGCTGGAATTTGAAGCTACACACATTCAGTCTCAAAATAAGGCATAAGTTTTTAACAGTGAGCGTAATTAACCGTTGGAACAATTTACCAAGTTTCATGGTGGATTCTCCATCACTGACAATTTTTACATCCAGATTGGATGTTTTTCTAAAAGATCTGCTCTAGGAATTATTTTGGGGAAGTTGTGTGGTCTGTGTTATGCAGGGGGTCATGATGGTCTCTTCTGGTCTTGGAATCTATTAATCTTAACTGCCTAGGTAAACTAAGCTTACTGGTGCTTTGTGCTATTGGAGCAATGCAAAGCAGCTGCACTATACCTGTGAATCTGGCCCACTGAATATATTGATAGTATAGTGGGAGGTGGGGGTTCAACTTGAGTGGGAAGGAGGTGAAGATCTTTGAGAAAATATTTGCAATGTTGGGCAAAAACTTTTGCTTTTGTGAAATATTTTTATGAACTCCAGGAATAAAAGTCATAGGACTGGAAGGGAACGTCTGGGTCATTCGGTCCAGTCCCTTGCTACCCCATCATATAAACCCATTCATAAATTTATCAAGCTCCATCTTAAAACTACTTATGTTGTTTGCCTCCACAGTGGGAGGCTACTCCAGGACCTCAACTGTCTCTGGTGGTTAGAAATCTTCTTCTAATTTCTAGAGTAAATTTATTTATGTCCAATTTATACCTATTTGTTCTTGTGCCAACTGTGTCCTTTAGCATAAATAGCTCTTCACCCTCTCTGGTGTTTACAACCTGATATACACCCTGGGACACCTGGCATTGGCAACTGTCCGAAGACAGGATATTGGGCTAAATGACCCAGTATGGCTGTTCTTATGTTCTTATATTTATAGAGAGTAGTCATGTCCCCTCTCGGGCTTCCTTTTGCTAAGCTAAACAAACCACACTCTTTAAGGTCAGATCTACACCATAAACTTACATCGGTATAACTACATCACTCAGCGTAGTGAAAAATCTACACCCCTGAGTGACGCAGTTATACCGACCTAAACCCTAGTGTAAACAGCACTATGTTGATGGGAGGGTTTCTCACGTTCACATACCCATGATCCATGTGGAGGTGGATTAACTATGCTGATGAGAGAAGCCCTCCCATCAGTGTAGTAGTGTCTTCATAAAGAGTTACAACAACACAGATGCACCACTGTAGCATTAAGTGTAGACCTGCCCTTAGTCTCGTCCTGTAAGATAGGCTCTTCATTCCCATGATCATCAACGTAACCCTTGGCAGGGGTGGTTCAAGAGTATCCCAAGAGGAGGTGATGTCTATTAGGCCTTGCTTTCATTACAAAAAAAGGTGTGTTTTAACACCTGCTAGCTGACACACGTTAAAATCCTACTATAAATGAGGCAAGTTGCAATCTTAACACATGTTGGCTGATTGTGAATGTCTTAACTATAGAAATAACAGGGACTACATAGCTCAGAGAACTGGTTATGGGAGATTAATCCTTTTATATCTAAGTTTCCAGTTCAAATCCCTCCTAGGTCAGTAGTGATCAAAAGTCACGGTAATCCATGGCTTTTCGTGTTTTTTTTTCCCCATGTGAAATCAATTATTGGTCTTAGCCCAAAAACAGCATAGTACAATTGGCACTAATTAGCTCACCTTTTGGCAACCCCAAGTAATAAGTCAAAGGCTGAATGAACTAAAGGTAGTCTTGTCAAGTCACTTTTGGTAGACTAGTATGGGGAGGTTGCTTTGCTTCTGTCCATGCTGTACCTTTTCTGTGGACACTCGAAACAGAAGGCTTCAGTTTCCATTAGGTCATGTTTCAAACGCTTTACCTTTTCAATAAGAGAAAAGCAAGTTGTGGCTGAACAAACTAAAAACCTCTTTATGCCTAGGGTTAAGACTTGGAAGATAACAGATTTGG
This sequence comes from Mauremys mutica, assembly GCF_020497125.1. Lineage (NCBI taxonomy): Eukaryota > Metazoa > Chordata > Testudines > Geoemydidae > Mauremys > Mauremys mutica. Next base: position 96,227,124 of record NC_059077.1, on the reverse strand, counting down.
TATCTCAAACTTTGTATTCCTGTCACATCACTGTGTGAAATATCTTTTTCTTAGCTAGTACCC